>NC_134570.1:153537766-153860266 GCF_050947875.1 Dermacentor variabilis
TGCCATCTCAGAGGTCACCGTATCGAAAGTCTCAGCTGCCCGTTTACTGTGTATGCGAGTCGCACAAGACGTCTCGCTAGCATTGACAGTCACCCTTTTATTCCCTAATCACATTGGGTGTGAGTTGAAATGCGTTACCGTTCTGTTCGTAGCTTGATATTTGTCCTGCAGGTACGTATGTGTATGTGATGAAACCATTTTGCTTTGGTATGCCTGAATGATGACGAATGTCGCGATGATATTGTTACGTGGAAATAAACTAGGCAGAAACTATTTCCATGGTACATTTACGAGTGTCACAAGCACTAGCCAAGATGGAAAAGCCAGTCCACGAAAGAAGATGATGACGATGATGGCCACATATTATGGCTCATACCCACTCTGGGGTTTGCCGAGAATTGTGTGCGGAAACATTTACCTAATTTTTTTTAGTATTCCACAGTCGTTAAACGAACACAGAAAGAAACAAATAATAAAATAACATTCGAAAAGTTATTCGTTTAGTTGATTGTACGTAACCGCAAACGGCATCAAACATGTCCCTGTGGCTGACACCTATAACTGACGCACCCAAAGATAGTATTATTTCTGATGATAAGATTAACCCTAATTAGGCAAGCGGAATTTCTGGATGTCTTTATCATAACAAATTGTATCAGTGACATAACAAGAAATAACAACCAGGGATTCTGTTTCTTGGCAGTATAGACCCAGAGGCGATATCGTCAGACCAGTCCTGTGTAAATATAGGTTTAATGGAGGGACACGGCAGCACTGCATAACAAATGTTGTATAATGTACTGTTCTCTTCTGTTGGTAATCATTGCTTTCGGCATCTTTTACTAATGCCAACCGCTAGCATCTGTTTCAAAAAAAAGTCATTCGAAATGTTGTGAATGCGCCACAACTAGAACACACCGAGCCGATCTTTAAGGCATTTGGTATAACCCGCCTCACCCAGTTGTACGACACTTTACTCCAACGACAGTATAAAGCAAGTTATGAAAAATAACCGTTTTATGTTACAGCTGTCCACATTGAAACGCAAAGAGTCTAAGCACTCAACACGAACTAGTTTGAAATGGTTTGTACTTAAGACCCGTACTTATTATGGTAATAAAATGTTCTGTTACACTCTCCCGCATTTATTAAACAGATAATCTCAATTGATGCACGTACAGCTAACCGCGCCAACTTTGTTGTCTTGTGTTTGTTATCTGAAAATGTTTTCACGCTGTTTCTTTGTATGATCTCGTGTACCACTGCCAAGTCTCTGTGGGGTGCTTCGGCATCGTCAAGCCTTCTCATTGCTTTTTTGCCTGCGCACCCAACATCCAATGATGTTATAATAAACGTATTGTATTGTATTGTATAATCTCGTGATCACTACTTCTGACTGTCTTGATGGACACCACTGGATTTTCCACGGTAGTTGTAAGTGCTGACATTCTGTCCGTGTTATTAATAATTCAATGACATCTATATGAATTTAATATTTTCGATATCGAGTTGCTGTTATGTGTGCAGGCACAAGGCACATCGTCGTCTTCATCCAGTGACCGCTGTCTTCATTTACGAGTGTCAGGTAGAACAAACCCCCTGGTGGCAGAAACGCAATCTCGCTCGTGCAAGGAGCTGCATCAAAGGAATGCTAGGAAACCTTCAGCCGCGAAACGTGGACGATGTCACGGAACAACAGGACCGAAGGCGTAGCGACACTTCCGGGTTCGATCTCGTACGTGACGTAAGTAACTTGTCGAAGGAGTGATACTGGCATGTGTGTCGAGAAAGCTGCCTTTGAGAAATCCCCACGTGACGGGATGGGGACCAAATCGTGCCTCGCCACGGAACTGCCGTTGTAAGGGCGCTTCTGGTTTTGTTGAGAAGCAGACAGCCGTACGAGCAAGCTACCCACGTCTACCCACCCACGTCCAGACAAAGGTTAAAGGGGGAGTAACCAGCAATATCGTGCAGCGAAGAATTCTAGGCGAATGTTACATATGGTAAGGCAAGTTTCCAATCACAGCCATCAGCCGACACCGTACTCGCTATGCATTTCAGTGAGTGTCCTGTTCAAGCGTTCGGTAAGCCCGTCAGTCTGCGGATGACACGATGTGGTTAGCTTGTGGTGGGTGGAGCGGCAGCGCAGAATATCGTTGTCGATTTTCAAAAGGAAGGCACAGTCTCTGTCCATCACTAATTGATGCGGGGCACCATGCACTAAAACCACGTTACGGAGGAGAAATTACGCCATGTCTGCAGCGCAGCTCGTTGGTAGCGCTCGACATTGCGCAGAGCGTCGCGTAATTGGTAGCGGCGGCAACCCACGAAAAAGACCGAGAAGGTCCAAGCCGACACGGAAGAAGGCCTCATTTGGGACGTCGATGGCTACAGATAGCCAGCAAGGAGCATGGACGGTTTCTAGCGGCGCTGAGAGAGCTCGCAGCCACTGACGTAATACCGCGCTGAGCGGGCAAGGCCAAGGCAAAAGAAGTGGTGGCGTACGCGGTCGTAAGTGCGAGACACACCAAGGCATGGAGGAAGGAAACAAGAGGAGGGAGCATACCGCAACGCGATTGAAACCGAAATCTTCTGGGCCAGTGGTGGCCCAACACGTGATCGCACGTAAAAGTGCGTGGTTGGTTTTAGTGTTCCCGCTCTGCAGGCAGAGCTATGGTAGGGCAACTGAACACGCGCGCACCGAATAAAAACTACTGGCATAGCTACCGGGAACCAGAAGTCTCAGCAAATCTCGATTCTTGCTCCGAGATCTCGGCGCAAGAGGTCACGTGTTGGGCCATCACTGTGGCTTCACGGAGCGTTCGCTTGCCAAGGCTGGCTGCGTGACGTAATGCTCCCTTCTATATTTTTCCTTCCTCCATGCACCAAGGCCACCGGCAGTTGGGTTGTCTTGAAGCTCGCGGAGAACTGTGGGGCGCAGATAGACGAGTTGGTACGACGAGCAGGAAGTCGGGACCATCAGGGCACACATAACGCCGATATAAGATGCTGTCCTTGAGGTGAACATACCCACGAAGGCGTCAGTGGGTGGTGACTCGAGACGCTCTATAAGCAATCTCAAGTAGGAATCACAACGCTACCCATCACCCATATATAGAATCTGAGAAACGAAAATGATGCATTCGATCATTTCACTGTCTTAAGTGTGGGTCGGCCACAGGATAGAGAGGGGAAACAAATGGCGGCATGGTGCAAGCGTGCTGTCTTGTAGGCAATCGGGTATGAGTACTCTTGTACGTAGGTGCTAAGGCCAAGTGGGCCAGTCGGCATGTAGAGTCTCCTTAATGCATAAGCATTCTTTGGCGAGTACTCCAGCCCCGTCACGCGATAAGTGTAGTGCCTTGTGTCTGCACAAAAAATGTGCAATTTGCAAACTTAAGACCTTTAATCGTTATAAAAGTATATATGTAGGTGCTTTATAAACAGTAAAGAACTATTTAAACCAAAAAATTAATGAAAAGAGAATAGCCATAGAGATACACAGGGCTCGTTAGTAAATGCATGGGGAAGCTTGGGCCAACTGAAGTTTGGGGTGAGTCAAAATGAAATTTGCGGCTGGGTCAACCTGAAATCTGGAGGTTGGCCGACTGATATTTGGGGGTGGGCCAACTTGAAATTTAGGTGTGTAGGCCAACTTAAATTTGGGGGTCGGCCAAATTGAAGTCTTCAAGTGGGCCAATTTGAAATTTGCAGGTGTGACAACTTGAAATGTGGAGTGGGCCAACTGAAATTTGAAGCTGGGCCAACTTAAGTTAGAGGGTGGGCCAACCTAAAAATTGGGGGTGGTCCAACTTCCAATTTTGACATGGGCCAAATTTAGGGATCGGCCCACTTAAATTTGGGAGTGAGGCCAAGCTGAAATCTGAGAGTGGGCGAACTGAACTTTTGGGTGGACCGACTTAAATTTATTGGTGGGTCAACTTGAAATTTGGGGCTGCACCAAATTGAATTGGGGGGGGGGTGCAAATGAAATTCGGAGGTGGGCCAACTTGAAATCTGGGGGTGGGCCAAGCAAATTTGGAGGTGGGCCAACTTAAATAAGGGCGTATGCTTACTTAGAAAACTTTAATAGAGTTTCTGCATTCTCTTTTAACGAAGCAAGCCAACAATTGGCATGGTTGTTGACGACTACCATGAGCTCTTCCGAATTACCATGAGTTCCGAACTACCATGAGTTCTTCCGAATTTTTATGGGAAAAATTTCGCAAAAGCCCCCGGTTGTGCCGCAAAAGCCCACTGCGACGGTTGTACCTCCCTTAACCACGAAGAGGAGGTCTGCTGATCCCGGATCTGCAGAGGCCACTCTTCAACCCGTAGTTTCCCTCGATCTTCGAAGTTCGTGTCTCCCGGAGCCACGTACATAGATCCGCCGAACCCAGATCGTGAGAACTGCCACTTTTATCCCACCACGGCCACCAGTTTGTGGCTTAGGGTGGCGTTTGGGCAATGAATCCACCAAGCCCGTCGACTGCTACGTCAGGTTATAAGACAAAAGGAAAAAATGGTCTATTGGCTTAGTTACACGGCTTCAGTTACGGAAGCCCCCCCCCCCTCATGTAGCAGTAAGTTAAACGTCCGAGTTCACATCAGGACCCTCTGTCCCACTACTCGAAAAGTCTCCGCTTTTAATACCATCGTCTTCCCTACGCGAGTCTGCAGGGAAATCCCAAGTCTGACCAGCAGCAAATCACAATCGTCGGATCCGTTGCGATAGAACGTCGCAACACTAAGCCGTAATCCTGCCTCCGAAGCGCAAATGTTGGGCATATGCGACAGGAAAGCAACCTGCGAATGCAAGGTCGCCGTCGTTGTTTGGTGGCATTGGATGCCCCCCACCCCTTCATCCTTAGCTGAGGCTGCTAGGTAATTGTGGTATGGTGGCCTTTTTTGGAGCCCGTCCAGAGTCGATGTCCACGCTGCGTTGACGTCTGGATAGGCGATGACGGATGGGCGGGTGTTGGCCTTGTGGCAAACATCCAATTAACGCCTTCGTGGTGTTGAGACGTAACACCATTCTCTGCCCTCTCCGACCTCCTATCTACTATTATATAAACCTCCCTTCTGGACTGTTGCACGTTATTACAAAGGTAAGTGCTGCAGCTTCGGCAATGCTATTGAGTGGGGGAGGGGCACGGATAGTTACAGTAGTCGAGAGGGTATTATGACGACGCAATGGAAAGGTCCAAGCAACTTTCTCGCGCCGTCTTTCTTCTGCTACGCTCCTGCTGTAGACGCCATGGACCGGGAGATAACAGCGTTTTTCACACTTCACATGTTTTACCAGTTAACGTCATGACGTTTTGGCAGTGCCAAGTCCCAGCCACATCCGAGCGAATTATAAACCCTCCATTGCTTCAAATGGTCCACATGCCTGTGTTATTGGGTTTTCACCTATGTTCAACAAACACCTTGACCGCCTTTCGGCGGTTCTGAGCTGGGAACGACCTCTCTCTCCCAAGGTCTGCCTAAAATGTTCGGAGCTTCGTTCGGCTACTCTCTTATTTTCGACAATTCGTAAAAACTTTTGCAGTCGTAGCGAGGCAACTTACTGTTCTCTGTGTTCACTTTTCGCGTGATGGGGCTGGAGAACTCGCCAAAGAATGCTCACGCATTAAGGATATCCTACATGCCGACTCGCCCCCTGGGCGCTTGGACCTATGGACAAGAATACTCGTACTCGATTGCCTACAAGACAGGATGGTTGCACCATGACTCCCTTTATTTTTTCCGCGGCCGACGCATGCTTCAGACTGTGTAATGACCGAATGCGTAATTTTCGTTTCTCGGATTCTACACATCGGTGATGGGCAGCGTCGTCGTGGTGCCAACTTTAGACTGCTGATAGAGCGTTTCGAGTCACCACCCACTGACACCTTCGTGGGTATGTTCACCTCAAGGACAGCATCTTATATCGGCGTAATGTGTGCCCTGATGGTCCCGACTTCCTGCTGGTCGTACCAACTCGTCTATCTGCGCCCCACAGTTCTCCGCGAGCTTGAAGACAGCCCAACCGCCGGTGGCCTTGGTGCATGGAGAAGGAAAAATATAGAAGGAGCATTACGTCACGCAGCCAGCCTTGGCAAGCGAACGCTCCGTGAAGCCAGAGTGATGGCCCAACACGTGACCTCTTGCGCCGAGATCTCGGAGCAAGAATCGAGATTTGCTGAGATTTTTGGTTCCCGGTAGCTACGCCAGTAGTTTTTATTCGGTGCGCGCGTGTTCAGTTGCCTTACCGTAGCTCTGCCTGCAGAGCGGGAACACTAAAAACAACCACGCACTTTTACGTGCGATCACGTGTTGGGCCACCACTGGCCCAGAAGATTTCGGTTTCAATCGCGTTGCGGTATGCTCCCTCCTCTTGTTTCCTTCCTCCATGCCTTGGTGTGTCTCGCACTTACGACCGCGTACGCCACCACTTCTATTGCCCTGGCCTTGCCCGCTCAATGCGGCGTTACGTAAGTGGCTGCGAGCTCTCTCAACACCGCTAGAAACCGTCCATGTTCCTTGCTGATTATTTGTAGCCATCGACGTCCCAACTGAGGCCTTATTCCATGTCGGCTTAGACCTTCTCGGTCTTTTTCCAACATATGCTTCTGGAAACTATATTGGGTTGCCGACGCTACCGATCACGCGGCGCTCTGCGCAATGTCGAGCGCTTCCGACCAGCTGCGCTGCAGTCGCAGCGGATTTTCTCCTCCATGACGTGGTTTTAGTTCATGGTGCCCCGCATCAACTACTCACGAACTGAGGCCGTACCTTCCTTTCTTTTGGAAAGTCATCAACAATATTCTGTGCTGCTGCTCCACCCACCGCAAGCTAACCACATTGTACCATCCGCATACTAACGGGCTTACCTAGCGCTTGAACCGGACACTCGCCGAAATGCTTTCAAGTACGTGTCGGCCGACCACTGTGATTGGAACCTTGCCTTGCCATATGTGACATTCGCCTACAATTCTACTCTGCACGATATTGCTGGTCAATCCCCCTTTTATCTATTGACTGGACGTGGGCAAATTTGCCGTTTGATACGTCCCTTCCTTCAGCTACAGCCTCGGCCAGTGAATATACACGCGAAGCTGCCCCTCTGACCATGCGCGTTAGCTTGCTCTTACGGCTTTCTACTTTTCAAGAAAACCAGAAGCGCCCCTACGACTGCAATGCCGTTGCGACGCACGTTTTGCCCTGGGTATACCTTCGTCCTTCTTTGGTCCCCAAGCCGTCGCGAGGGCTTTCTCAAAAGTTGATTTTTCGACACACAGGCCCTTATCACGTCCTTCGATAAATTACCTACGTCACGTACTACATTGAACCCGGAAGTCTCGCTACGTCTTCTGACCTGTTGTCCCGTGACGTCCTCCACGTTTCGCGGTTGAATGTCTACTATCGTTCCTCTGCGGCGGCACCTTAGACGCGCCGAGATCGCGCTTCTGTCACTAGGGGGTTCTGTTACTTGGCACTCGTAGAAGAGAGCGGCCACTGGATGAAGAGGACGTGCCGTGTGCTTACGTGGACTGGCTACACAGGTCTAGTCTGGCGCTGTCCCCTCTATGTCATTTCTGCAAAGAACCGGAAACCATTGATAATTTTTATTAACTTACCGCCGATTCGCAACCCAGGGAGAGAAATACTACGAAATTCCATTCTTAAAATTAGGCATTGCTACAAACGCTGAAAACATTCTCTCCTTTGGGGCAAATATTTTGGGTTTTAGCCACAGGAACGTATGCAGGGCCGTATGCAATATCCTTGGTGACACAAGGACAATACCTAGTTAATTTACTGATTTATTAACAGCAGAGCTGTTTAAGCTTTCAGTTCCGCCGTGGAGCGTTACCAGAAAACTGCGCCGAGCTGCTCGCCGCCTCGCGTTGTCCAGCAACCGCCTGCGAGAGCACCGAGCCCCGTAATCTCCTCGCACCCCACGCGCGCAGGGCGTAGTCGTGACCTCACAGGCGAGTGACCTCACCTCTCGCCTCCTCTACACCGTGCGTACTTGCTTCTGCCATGGGAAGACCGAAGAAAGTCCGGGCGCCCGCAGAAGAAGCGAATTACCACGAAAGACGCCTCTACTGCCAAGCGAGACGCAATGCGTCGCCGCCGAGCTGATCCGGAACAGCGCGCCGAACCTGCGGCTCCGAACGCTCGACGTCGCCGACAAAGCGATCCCGGCCTGCGACTGCTCGAAAACATCAAGCGTCAAGCCCGCCGAGACAACAACATAGCAAAACCTAGCATAACCTCGCATAACCTAGAAACAACTTGGGCAAGCCTACCATAACCTCGCAAAACCTAGAAACGACTAAGCCAAGCCTACCAACAACTTAGCAAAACCTAGCATAGTCTCCCAAACCTACAAACAACTTAGGCAAGCCACGAAAAATCTTGGTGATCACGAGCTCCGCAGTTGACTCCAGCCTTGCACCACTAGTGCAAGCTGCGCACTTTTATTTATTATTTTACAAGACTCAAAGTTACGTTAATTTGATGATTTATTATTTATTAATTTATAAATTTCCAATTAAACTGATTAATATTTATTGCCTTCAAGCGTGTTCTCCTTTCAAAAGCGCCCGTTTCCTTATAACCATTTTTCGTGTAACCACCAGCTTCATGGTCGATCCCCCATAGTGGGTACGCGCCATGGTATAGGAAGCAAGCAAGCAAGGCTTCCATCTTGGCTAGCGTTTGTGATACTTGTAAATGTAGCATTCAAATAGTTTATGCCTAGCTTATTTTCACGTAACAATATTATCTGCTACATTCGTCACCATTCAGGCATAAAAAAGCAAAATCGTTTCATCACATGCACATGCGTACCTGCAGGACAAATATCAAGCTACGAACAGAACGGTCACGTATTCCAACTCACATCCAATCTAATCAGGGATGACAAAGATGATTTTCAATACTAGCGAGACACCTCGTTGGACTCGGATACACAGTAAACGGGCAGCTGCGACTTTTTATAGGGTGACCTCCGAGATGGCAATATTCGCGGCGCCGTGCCGTATTCCGAGAAGCCATGTCTGAAGATTTTCAGCACCACTTGTCCTCAAGAATGCGCGGCGCTTGAAGACACAACCACGTCTCTACACACACGGCATAGGTAGCTTTGGTAGCATACGCTAAGCATCCATGGCCCGTACAAATTCAGAAGCGGAGGCGTCTGAACCTGTCCCGGGGGTGTAGCTCAGTGTAGCCAAAACCGGTGCTAAATCATCTTTGAATGCCTTATAAAGCGGTGCTACTAGCCCGTCTGGTCCTGGGGACTTTCCCGGGTTGAGGTCTTCTATGGCTTTCCGCACTTCTTCTGTTGAAATGGGCAGTTCTAGCCGCTCTTTCGTATCATCACTAAGCCGCGGCATTAAAGAGAGGAAACGGGTCTTGAAGTCTTCGGTTCTTACTTTGGTGTAACCAAAGAGCCCGCTGTAGTATTCATAAAAGGCCCTTTCTATATTTCCTTTGTCTGCGAAGAGTACACCGTTCCACTCTATTTTTGGTATGTCATTCTTGCGGGCGTGCCTTTTTTCCAAGCCGAAAGCACGTTTTGTGGGCATTTCGCCCGCTATCAGCCGCTGTGCCCTCGCCCTCACGATCGCTCCTCGATATCGCTCCGTATCTATTGCCTCTAGTTTCTGCTTGACGGTGCGCATTTCTTCGGTGCAAGTGCCTGGCTGCTTTCCCTCTTGCATTATCAAAAACTTTAGGTCATCTCTCAGCGTGTTTTCCTGCAGCCTTTGCTTATGCTTTATAGCGCACGATCGTTCAATTGCCATCATTTTCATTGCCTGCTTAAATCTTTCCCACTTCACTCCCAGAAGTTCGTTGTCCGCCATTGGCAGTTCGTGTATCGCCGACGTAACGCGATCCACGAAGATATCATCGTTTAGAAGCTTCTCATTAAGTTTCCAGTTTTCCCACACAAATTTGCTTTTCGTTCCTTTTCTTTTACCTACATGGAAGACAACAAGACAATGGTCACTGAACGGCACTGGTTGTACGCTGTATTCGCCGCAGTACGGTATCAGTTCAACAGATACGTACGCCCGATCCAGACGCGCGTGACTCGTTCCTTGGAAATGGGTAAACCGAACGCCAGAACCACATCCGAGACAATCACCAACATCCTCTAGATGACAGCGATCAATTATGTCACTTAAACAGGCAGTACTCGCATCTCGGTAGGGCGTCGCACTGGTTTTGTCGCGTGCCATGCTTACGCAGTTGAAATCGCCAAGTAAGACAAGCAGACGGTCTGTGTCACATTGTTTAATGAGGCTTATGACAAGGATATGCTTCCTCCTTCATTTTTAACATCCCATACAATTTTAATACCAAAAAGCGAAGATGAAGCTAGACTGCGACAGGTTACCGCTTACCGACCCATATCCCTGACTAATGTAGACTACAAGATCTTCATGAAAATTCTGGCTAAAAGACTCCAAGCCGTGATGCAAGAATTAGTGGGACCACATCAGACCTGTGGTATCAAAGGTCGCACCATATATACCAACATACACACAGCCCGGTCCGTGCTCGAGTGTTGCGACGCTTTGCATGAAAGCATCGCAATGCTCCAGCTCGATCTAGAGAAAGCCTTCGACAGGGTGCCGCATGACCTCTTGTTCTCTGTTTTAGAGCACGTTAATGTCGGATCAGTCATCTGCCAAGGCGTAGCCATGGCGTACAGAGGATGCACGACGCGGTTGTTAGTAAATAAGGGGGTGGGAGCGCGCATCCAAGTGCAACGCTCTGTGCGTCAGGGTTGCCCCCTGTCACCACTGCTTTTTTGTTTGTATATTGAACCTTTTTGTTTGAGCGTTATTGAAAGCAACAGCGTTCATGGTTTTCGTTTGCATGCGGCGGAGGTCCGCATTCTCGCGTATGCTGATGACATTGCCGTATTCTGTGCTGACTACGAAAGCGTTCGTGTTGTGGTTCAAATTGTGAAAGACTTTTGTTCTGTGAGCGGGAGCGCTGTGAACTGGGCTAAGTGTTTGGGGTTCTGGCACGGCGACTGGCCCTTAACCCCAACGAATTTCGCAAACATGACTTGGACAGCAACCCCAGTAAAATATTTAGGAGTGCCGCTGGAGAATTATCGCGACAGTGAGCCATATTGGAAATGCCAAGTTGCTGAAATGCGTGAGAAGGCCGACAGGCTCAAAGGCTTCAGCTGGTCTATTTTCGCGCGTGCCACAATTTGTAACCTTTTTTTGTAACCAAGCTGTGGTATGTCTTGCAAGCAATTCATTGTTCTCGCGTCAATGTGCAGAAGCTGCACCGTGTATTTGCGGTTTTTGTGTGGGGAAGCACTTGGGAGCGGACACGACGCACCAATCTGTTTCACCGCGTCCGCTCTGGAGGACTAGGTTTGGCCCATCTATATCTGCGCCAGTTGGTTAACCGATTTATGTTTTTTCGTGACACGAATGACCCCTTTTTGCGAACTGTGTGTCAGGTTAGGTTGGGCAGGGTTTTGCCAAATTTGGTTGTTAGTTCGGAGAGTATGCAAGGGAGCATTTTTGGCTTCCTTAAAGAGGTGTACATGGCATGTCGCGTTTTGCAAGTGCGATTTTCGTTTGAATATTTGTCAGTGGTGTCGCGAAAGAAACTTTATAAGGACCTCTGTGAGGTCTTTCTTCCGGTACCGTTGTACAGGTCGTTGTACTGTGCAGGTCCATGGCAATCAGTTCTAAAACGTGTGAAAAGAATGACTGTACCAGGCGGAGTTAAAAGTTTCTTCTTTAAGCTCCATACGAACACTCTTGAAGTCAAGACGTATTTGGAAGCGAAGGGTTTCTTTGTGCCTTGGGGAAATCATTGTTTCATATGCCGGAAGCCGGAAACTATCGAACATGTTTTCTTAGATTGTTGGGAAGCCCTTTTCTTTTGGGACATTCTCCAACGCACGATTAAAAAAGACTTACCGGTGGATGCTTTCGGGATTAGATTTCTGCCCGTCGAGAGTGAAGACGGGGTTCCTTTTGACATGATTATGATATTGGGCCTGTACAGTATTTGGCAATCCAGGATGGCGGTCAGCCACGCAGACATTGATGCCAGGCCGATAAGACAGTATTTTTGTGAATCTGTTAGCAGAGCTATTGAAGGATACAAGATACAAGACCCAGTGCCTGAGTGGCTTCCAAGAATGGAAGCTTTGCTACACATGCGTGAATTTTAATCTCATCACGTAACCCCAAGTGAGGGTGACGTATTTTTAGCACACGTGTTGTGTTCTTCGCGCGGACTGATTTTGTAAACTGACGTGTTGAAGTCGGCAATAAAGAAAAAAAAAAAAAGGGGGTGTAGCTCAGTGGTAGAGCGCTCGCTTCGCATGTGAGAAGTCCCGGGTTCAAACCCCGGCACCTCCATTTAATCATCTTTTTCCTTTGCAGTTCTACTAAAGGCATTTTTTTATCACGCTTTCTAGAAAACTGTCACCGAATGACGAAGGAACGCGGGATTTTGCAGGCCATGCATAGCAGGAAGAGTTACATTTTAGTCATTACAGAGTAGAACACTGCACTGACCAGAAAATATAGACGTCTGAAAAAAATAAGAAGTCAATTCTAATTTAACAAGCAGTTGTGCCACAGACGCCGACTACAGGGGAGCTCGGCGACCCGAGCCCCTCCCCCCACCCCTCCCGGCGATGCCGAAGAAGCCCTCCCAACGTCTGTTTCCGTGTCCCAATTTCTCGTTGCCAGACTTGAGTCGCCCTCATCTTCCAGCTGCCTTTTAAGCTGTCCTTTACACCTGACTTGCTAAAATGTTCATTTTGCTAAATCCGTGTTGTTGGCCCGGGCGTGCTCCGGTTATTATCAATTCGTAGTTTTCCTAATTTGTTGGCTAATGCCGATAATACACGGGAAAGAGCATTATAGGAATTTAGCAAACTAACCTTCACTTTCATTCGTATGGGCAGCTCCTACCTAGAAAATAATTATGTTGCTAAATATCCACACTGCTTCCAACATTGCTCTCCATGGTTTCACAGCGAAGGTGTTAGAGCGACTAGAAACGTTGAAACGCGCTATATGGGTGTTTTACGGTGTCCTGTGAGAACCACATAGTGTGAGGAATGTTAACGGTAATACCTAGAAATATTTATTGAATTGTTTCGTTCATTACTACCTACATCTCAATTCCTAATTTATCTTCGTCTTTCTTTTTTCCTGTTTAGCGGCGCAAATAAAGAGCTCACAAAAATTACCCCGCTTGTCCGAAAGAAGCAAGCGTGGTAACAATTCTATATTTTTATAGAAAATGGGCCATTTTACGCGTGACGTGTACCGAAAGCTTTACAGGCGCATTTTATACGAACCACGCAGTAAGTTCTCCGCATCTTCTAAATGAACTCTGCACGGCACAATTAAGGATAACATTCCAAGGGAATGGGATACATATCATGCGTGATGCGTGGCAAAGTTTCAAGGGCGTCATTTAGTTACAGCCCTTGCGAAAAAAAAAAGCCTTCAGCAAGCCCTCAAAGTTCTTATCAGCTATCTGTCCCGGCGTCTCCAGAGAACTGCACGTCACACCAAGTTTACATATTGTGAAAACAGAGGGCATGTTAAGAGGAAGCTTTAGCTCGAGTGCTCCTATCTAAATACATGTAAAAGGAGAATTCGTTTTTCTCGGCAACCACTGCACCAAATTTGACGAGGTTTGTTGCATTTAAAAGACAAACTTAAAATCTAGTGACTGTTGGTTTCGAATTTTTGAGTTAGATCGTCAATTTCTTATTAAAAATTGGCAAAAATCGAAAATTTCCAAAAAACGAAACTATCAAGTTTACAACTCTGTAACTTAACCACTAAAAATGATAATACAATTCTGTGAATTGCATCTAATAGTACATCTAAAGCGGACAAAATTGATATGTTACACATGAATATAAAAAAATTTAATCATAGGGAAATACAACTTTTGCAAAACCGTTGTAACCAACGTAACAAATTCACGTAAGATGTAAAATGACATATTGAATTTGTCCGCTTTGAATGATCTAATGAATGTCGTTTACAGAACCGCGATATCAGTTCTTGATGCAGAGCTATGAATTTGTAAACTTCGTGCTTCTATTTTTTTCAAACGGTCAAATATTTGAAAATTTTTTTAAGAAAATTCAAGCCCTAAATCGAAATTCCGCTTCCAACAGTCACTAGAATTTAACTTTCTCTTTCAAATGCGACAAATTTCATCAAAATCGGCCCAGGGATTATCTCATAAAAACGTTTTTGCGTTTTACATGTACTTGAATAGGCCGCGTCGGAGTTGGGCCCGAGCTAAAGCTTCCTCTTAAGCGTAATGTGCGGAGAAAGGTTAACGTTTCTGGCATAATTATTAGCGTTGGAAATAAATACTCAAGCCTCGTTTTCTCCTTATTTTTATGTTCAATATGGAGTTCATAACCAATTTACCCGGTGCCTTCTGTGAATTAGACAAGGTACATTGTTTATATATTGTGACTATTAGAGGGAAGGTATGGGTAAGCTGTAGGAGAAGTAAAAAGTGTGTGGGTTTATGACAGCCTTCGCAGTTAATTATACGTCCGAGTGGTACGGAGCGTTTTAGGTGTGTTTTACGAACTGCGCAGAATTTAGCCCGCGGTCCCGAGAGCTCTGCAACTTGCGCCAAGATCGAATTTGTGAAAATGAGGAAAACGTTATCGCCAATCAAAATGCGAAGTTAAATGCGTGTTGTCAAATTACAAAGTTGCTTCAGCATTTGCTTGAAAGCGCCCGTTGGTCGTTATTCGCTGTTTCCGAGTGTCCCATGATATTTGTGCACGATACCAAGTTCACAATAAGTAAATACGGTTGCCATATGTGGCACGATGTTTGAAAATGGTATAACATTCCCGGCTTAATTGCAATTTTATTGAAAGTAATTACTGAACACTCGTTTTGTGCCTATTTTCATGCTTTCCACGAGGCAAGATAGGCTTCCCCGAGAACGACCTCGACAAGCTAAACGAGCAGCTTGTTAAGTATTTGGATAAAACAAGGGGGAGAATGTGTAGGCAATGCTCATAGTGGACGTGTCAATTTCAACCTTTCCGGTAAATTTAAGTGCAAATTCGTGAACGTTGGGGGAAGGTTTCATGGTTGATAATTAGGCAAACTTCAATGTGTGTCGTTCAATAACAGGATAAAATTGAGCGCAATGTCTAGAGGAGATGTAAGAGCCAACGAGGTCAAATTTGGTGGATTGGAGCCCAGATAGGGGCTTATGATGCGCGTCGCGTCCGTTTTCGCAGCCAAGATAAGTTTCCGCACACCGCGTTTAGTTACCGATGCAGCTAAAGGCTGCGTAGTGATTCCCCGACGACCTTGTATGAAGTGACATGGCGTAAATTTCACAAAGGACGGGCTAAAATTATCTTCAAATGGTTCCGCAGCACGCGACGGTTCGCACAAGCCAGAGAGGAGGAAAGGCTCGCCGCAAGCCCCTTTCTTCCTCACCCAATGAAAATGTCTAAATGGCTTAGATGACAGTCGTAGGGCCACGTATAGGCTCATAAAAACGAATTTTTTTCATACATAACCATCCGGTCTCGAGCGATTATTCTTCACCCCGGCCGCTTGTGCGGTGTCACCGACACCCTGGATGAGAAGCTGGTTTTTGACGTTACACACTGACACTGCTACTGAGTAAAGCCCTAGCTGACTCGCACACGTCGGGCCTGTAAAACGCGACATGGCAAACAGAAATTATGGATTATATACAGGCTGAAGAGCACAGCCTGATAATTTTTTTTTTGTTCGAGTAGGTATCGCAAGGTATGTGGTATCTTATAATCACGATAATTACAGTTCGAAGCGAAAATTCGGGACTTTGGGAAAGGGTGCTTTGCTGGAACTTCTTCGATTGGCATTCGATATATACCCAGCAAACCGCCGCTCGCCGGCTCCCTCGAACAGCTGCGCTCTACGGCTTGCACAATGTAACGTATGTTAGTCAACGCTGAGAACTGGACAGATTTTTGTAGTGTTTTAATCCTTCTGAACGAATGTAAATACCAAGAAGCATTGAGAAACAGCTTCTTTTTCCTTAACTTTATGCAGAGCATGACGTTCACACGAGAATTTGGCTGACATGAGAATTGCAGTGCGATTCGTTCTAGGTAATTGGTATCGTCAACTTAGCATGAGAGAAAGCAAACGTAAACTTAAATGGGAAGAATTGAAAGATCGTAGACGAAACCTCTGGTTGAAATTTTTCCATAATATCTACCATTCTAAAACTGGAATCAATAAGGAGAAGTACATTCAAGAGCCGTCCTATATATCCCAAAGAAGGGACCACAGTCTCAAAGTAAATGAATTTTCCTTTAAAGGTGACGTCTTCCGCTATTCATTTTTCGTTAGATGTATAAGAGAATGGAATGATCTTCCGCCTATGATTGTATCCAATGTGTCGAATGATGCTTTTTACCGCGCTTTGTGTAATTAGTTTCTTTATTGATCTCAAATATGATGCTTATTTTTATGTAACCCCGTGCTGTAATGCCTGCAAAGGCGAAGCGGGTATCAAACAAATAAAATAAATAAATAAATAAATAAGACGGTAAGCGTTTCTTCCGTGTGTTTGGTATGAAACTGAAAACGTCGAAACGCGTGTTTTAATTGGTCTTTTACTATGCTATTCGACAGCCCTTATTTAACTGCAGTAGTGATTCCGTTAGTTAACTTAGGCTAGACTAGAGCGCACTAGCTCAGGTCGACCGCTCTGTCTTTCCTATCAATAAATTCTATTCTATTCTAACTTTACGTAACTTCCCTGCACGCATTGATGACGCAGAAAACCGTACGTAGAAAAAAATAAAAAACACTGTGGAGGCACAGACAGCAATTGAAAAAAGAAAGTCTCGTGGAGATGCCGGGGTTCGAACCCGGGACTTCTCGCATGCAAAGCGAGCGCTCTACCTCTGAGCTACACCCCCTGTACTTTCGGCTGCTTTTGCTTATCGCAATTATTGCATAACTACATTCAGTTTCGAAGGCTTGAAGCCTGCTTCGTACAGGCCGTGGATTGGACAACCTAATTCCTGAGCTCTGGCAGTCCGTGTGTCGCTTTGTGATAATAAGCTTAACCAGTGAGTCAATCAATTAAAAATTATATTACGGTGTTTTACGTGCCAAAACCACTTTCTGATTATGAGGCACGCCGTAGTGGGGGGACTCCGGAAATTTCGACCACCTGCGGTTCTTTAACGTGCACCTAAATCTAAGTACACGGGCGTTTTCGCATTTCGCCCCCATCGAAATGCGGCCGCCGTGGCCGGGATTCGATCCCGCGACCTCGTGCTCAGCAGCCCAACACCATAGCCACTGAGCAACCTCGGCGGGTAGTCAATCAATGCAGAAACTTGAATAGAAGCTGAGGAATGCGCGACGAACGATGTATAATAGACGTAACCTTAAAAAATAAATACGTTGATTATTGTATTTGATTCAAACGCAAGGAACACGATGTCCTAATTAACATTAGGAGCAAAAGATGGAGCTCGGTAGCTAATGCGATCAGCATAACCGATGACCGCTTCTTGATTACAGTAAAACGGTTGCGAAGGGGTGCAAGATGGCAGTAGACGGCGGCAGAGACTGGTCTCTCTTCTGGATGGAACAAGGCGAGCGGAACTGGCAAGCCAGTCCATTGGCGCCAGCCTGGACGGAGCTGTGACCTCAAACCGCCATTTGCAACAATGTCTGCTCATTTTGTCTGCTCAACTAATGAGACTAGCGTGGGTACTACGCGGTATAGGAGATTATTTGTGAATTAAGTACCAGACAGACTGAAGAGAGCGGGCGTTAGTGGTACGGTTCTCTCAGTGGTTCCCGTGTCAAGGTAGTACATAACTGCTGCTAGATTCACGAGTCATGCAATCATCTGAGCCCAGTAATAGCTAATTTTGCAGAGTATCGACGTCAACTGTTCCCTGGGCGCAGAAATGTCTCTTTTTTTTTCAAGTTCGGAAAAACTGAAGTGACTTTTTTTTTCGTTAATTTTCTCCAAACCATCCAATTTTGGCCGGTACCCTACGTGCCATTTGTACAGATGATCGTCGTCGTCGTCGTCATCATCATCATCATCATCATTGTCATCATCACCATCGATTATGTTGTTGAATAGCTTTCTTAAAGACCGAGGTTAGCCTCGCTTCTTTCCCGCAGTGCCCACTCGGTAAATAAGAGACAATAATTTTTTACAGCGAAGCTGTTAGCCTCTCGGAGGTCGGTATTTTTGTGTCCGTCCGTGAGCAGAAGTTATCATCGTCAGTATTGGCTCATACCCCGCTAAGCAAGCGAGAAGCTGCAGAAATTCAGAGAATCATCTTCTAATACATAAGCATTGTTTGGCTCGGCTGTGACTTAGTTCTTGCATAGTTTTGCTTGGCTGCTTTTTCTAGCTTATGCGCGTCTACCCATGAGCTTTCCGGTGGCAAAGAATGCTTACTCCCGTATTCTGAAATCCATCTAAATTTGGAGCCCATGCGTGATATAAACGACGCCTGGTGCGAACGCGCCCAAGACGCTTATCGCGTTTCCTTCTGCGCGTTCACGACAGGGGTCATTTAAATGAAGTCGAGGGTCGGCTTCAAGTCAATATGCATTTCTGGATACGGGGGTTAGGCTTTAGTAGGCAACTGTCAGATTTTCTAGCCGCATCCTGGGTACCAATTGGGCCCGAACGCCGGGCTCGGGCGCGCCTCGACGGAGCAGAGCGGTCGAAAAGGAACAGCAGCTGCTGCAGAAGGGCGACAGGCGTTGCGTGAGGGGAGAGTGTGCATCGCCGCGATGCCACGTCACCTTTGCTGTCGCTCTCGCAAACCTGCGTCATGCGCGCGTTCCTTGTCCATACAACTTCTCGCTTGCGTTCTGATTGCGCCTCGGCAAGGCCCAATAAAAGTGCGCCAAGCAACTCGACGCGGTCGCTTGCCTGCGAGGTGTTCGCAACTCGAAGGACGCTCAGCAGCGTTCAGTTGGATATTGGGCTACCTCAATATCTCAACGTGGCCCACTCCCAAATGTAAAGTTACCCAACCCCAAATTTCAGTTGACCCACCCCTACTGTAAGCTTCCCCATGCCTTTTCTAGGGGGCCCTCTGTATCTCATTGGGTATTCTCTTTATATTTTATTCTTCTGCTTTAAATTGTTCCTTATCGATTAAAAGCCTCCAATCATCTACATCGTAACGATTAAATGTCTTAACTTTGCAAACTACGCATTTTTTGTGCAGATACAAGGCATTACAATCTTCGTCTGACAGGGCTCGGGAGCACGCCAAGAATGCTTACTAATTAAAATTCAATGGCTCATCCCCCTCGTAATGCAGATGCTACAAGCACTCAGCAAAGCGAAGCGAACAGCGCATACATTCATTGGTATCACTTATACAACGTACAGAGCTGCGTGCGTTTAAATAAAGAACAATCAGAAAACAAGCATCTATAATCATAAGCAAAGGCTCATACCCCCGTAAGCAAGCAAAATATGTAATGGCTCATGCCCCCATAAGGCAGCGGCTACACGCGCTCCGCCAACTGAAGCGAAAAGTCCATATATACGTTCATTGAAGTCACCCATACAACGCACAACAGCATGCGTTTCAATAAAGAACAAGCTCAAAACAAGCATCCGAACCATCAATAAGGCATTACATACCCCCCTCAGCTGTTGTAGTGGTAGTTTCGCAACATCTTCGCCGGACAGCCACTTTCGCAGGGCGGGGATGGCGAATCAACTTTTTACATCCTAAGCTGTTATGGGCTCATCCCAACAACCATTTCGGGTGGCGATGGCGGCCGCCGCCGCCCAGTGTCCGTAGCAGCTATCGCAGGGAATGAGAAAAAAAATTGGAGGACGCTTAAGCTTCCCCTTTAAGAGTAGAACGCGATAGATTTCGAATATCCCGGAGTGCTTGTCACGCTTACCGGCAAGCGCAGCTTTCTTGCGGATGCGCGGAGCCGAGTGAGCCGCGCCGCTCGAAAAAGGGGTTTGTGCTTCAGTTTCCACGTAACAAAATTATTTTTTTTTTGGCATATTCAAATTAAACTCCGATTCTATGATGTCTGTAGGTTGTGTTTAGGTCATACTTTACGATTTTTCTGACGTGTATTACGTTGAGGAGCTCAATTAGTTCAGTAACGCATCCGCGCCACGCGGAGCGCCTGCGTGGATGTGGTTCAGAATAATTTTTCGCGAAGCGACCTCCGACGCCGACATCAGATTGTTTGTGACACGTTAAAAAATGCCTAGTTCCCGCCGGGATAGAACACGGGTCCGCTGCAAGGGAATCGGCTACTATACCACTGAGACACTTGCTAGCATGCGGCGGGTAAATGCCCTATGAACGCGTCCTAGCGCGCGAGGAGAAACGCGACGTGACATGCGCGCCGCGCAGCGTCGATAAGTGCACGTCTTGGTGTGCAGTTGCATGTTATTACACCAGGTAGAACGTCACGTAACCAGACGCACAGGTAGCGGTACAAGGAAGTTAAAGAAGGTTTAAGGAAGATAAAGAAAGAGATGTATGCAAGAATGCTAGAAAAAAATATACATTGCGTGCCTGATTAAATCAAGCGGGCGAGGTGACTCTGTCAACGCCGAGTTTCGAACGGGATGCCAATAACTCATCGTCATCATTAGCATCGTATCGTGCCACTTTCCTTGAAATTAGAGTTACATATTATATGCTACCAAAGGTATATACACTAGCTCTACTTGCGATGTGAGATGCGCGCCGCGTAGCGTCTATCGTGCGCCCTTTGCATTGTAGTTGCATATTATTACACCAGGCGGCACGCCACGTAGCAGTTTTTAGGTAGCGGTACAAGTCAGAGAAGTCTTGAACAAGAAAAAGTAGATTGCGTGTAAATATTGATGTAATGAAAACATGTATGGCATGCCTGATTAATTCAAGCAGGCTAGGTTATTGTTTTTCACCATACCGTTTCAGAGGGAATGCCATTAAATCATCATCATTATCATTGCCATCGATCGTACCATTTGACATGCGCGCCGTATAGCGTCGATGCGCACAAACTTTGCATTGCAGTTCCATTATATTCCACCAGGTATCCCGACATGTAGCAGTTGCATGCTGCACGTAGCTGGACCTGGTTAACCCAAGCAGGCTAGGTGACTATTTGTCACCATCTTGTTTCGAAGGGGATGCCAATAAACCATCATTACCAACAGCAACCTACTGTGCCATGGGTCAAGGGATATGACACTGGGAGGATTGTGAGGTCAATCCCACCGTTCGTAACCAGTTGTCAAGATTGGAGTCGGGCATGAATTAGATGGTAGCTGGCCCATGCCGTCGTCCAACTTATCCACGCTGTGGACGTTGTTGAAGGGAAGGACTGCTTCTCATCGAGAACGAGGAATATGGGCTTATTTACAGTATCTACATAAGGACGTTGCAGTTCATCAGTCTAGCATGACTGCGAGAGAAAGTACACTGAGTAGACGCACAACAGCGGTTTATAAACACTCGGTCCTCCCTCGATCCCTAGGTGAGGGAAACGTTCGACCAGTCATCGTAAACGAGCCGCCTCTCTGCGGGAGAACTTAACCTTTTTTATATAACTGTTTTTTTTATTTTCTAAGGTTAAACGCGTACGTTTTCAGTAAGTGCGTAATTTGCACTGAGAAGAGCTCTTAGTTCCATTAGCGCGTGTCCTGTGCGGACGGAAGGAAGTAGATTTTTGACTGGGTTGCTCGTGTGTGTTGAGGGCAGCCGTATTCTGACTACTCTAATAAGCGTGCGTGGAAGTAGCCATTAGAAGACGCATTTGTTTAAGGGTTCTGCGGAGTCCGTAAGTAACGCAAGTTTAGTTGTCGTTTAAAGTACGTGCCCTGTGTGGACTAGAGAAAGAAACGAAAGTTAGCGTGATGAAACGTTTGCGTACGACGCAAGTACGCGTTCTGAATAGTGACCACAAATCTAGAACGCTTGTGATTACGTACTTGTGGAGTTGACCAAACTGTTCAGTGGCATAAGTACGTGCGATAAGTACGCCACTGCGATAGGGTGAGAACAGGCTGTTCAAGAAGTTAGGCCACTTAAGTTATGTTCGGCTGTTTTATTAATTGTTTGCAACGACCCTTTGTTTTGCAACGACAATACCACTCTGGCCTTGTCGGCATTCGGGGAGATATGGGTAGCAGTTTAGAAAGGTGGTTGGAACTGCTTTATTAAAATTGGGGAAAGAAAAGATCAGGGTTCAATTTGACTTAGTAATAGCCTGGCGAGTCAAGGGCGAAGAGCCTGCGCTTACACGTGGTGCAGCGCTATGTTGTTTTGTTTGTTTTACGTACGTTCTCCAGAGCCCGGGATCCCGAAGTTCGTCACACGAGGCTCGACACCAGTGCCCTACAGGTTCTTTCAGCGTTCCTCATGGCCAGCGTATTGATTTCACCGGCCATCCCGAACTTCCGGGGTGAGGAGGAGTTGTTAGATATGGGACGTTTTCCTGAGCCTCCTTCGAGTTCACCAGACCACATCGACTCGCGTCACAGCTAATTAAGGAGCGCAGAAGCACATCTACCATGTTCCCGAGGCGCGGCACGTGCAAACAAGTTGGCGGCCCCCACCTCGTGCGCCGCATCTGCCGCTATTCACTGCTTGACTCTTCCCGAAAGTGTAGCGGGAGCCTGGCACTGTTCCAGGTAACGTGGGTCCCGAGGAAAGCTGCTTTGCAGCTCTGAAAGTTCGCTCGAAGACAACCCGTCTCCCACAATTCGCCTATTGTGACAGCGCTTGCAAGCCGCGAGGCAACGACGGCCGTAATGCACCGTGAAGCCCTGGGAGCAATCCCCCACGTCCGCCTTTGTGACGGTAGTTGCAGACCAGGAAGGCAATACCGCAGACAAATAATCCCTCGGACAATTGGAGCCCAAGGAGTGACCCTCTGAGCCGAATGTGACGTACACTCGCACAGGCGCCTACCATTGGCCGAAAATGACGACACCTGAGCGGGCTCGCCGAATGGCCGAAAATGACGCCACCTGAGCGGGCTCGCCGAATGGCCGAAAATGACGCCACCTGAGCGGGCTCGATTGGCCGAACGTGACCGAGACACGGAAGGGGTTAAAAGCCAGAGACAGGGAGCTGCAAGAGAGCATTCCTTCATTCATCTCTTTCGAGCTTCTTGCCACGGGCCGCAGCGTCCGAGTTGCTGCCAGCTCGTAATGACTTTATGACTGTTAATTTCTTTGTACTCTCACTGTAAAGAATGTAAATAAACCTCCAGTTTTCATCTCAAAGTCCTCCTCAACCTCGGCCAACTCCCGCACCTAACGGCAAGGTCCAAAAATATCTGGGGGACAGCAATTGGGATTGTCCTCCAGATCCAACAACGCGCAAGACGTTTGCGTGCTTGCGTGCCTACGTGCGTGCGGAGCAAGTATTTTCTTAATCTATATTACCCTGCTTTTTGCAATCACTTAAAGAATTATCTTAAATACTGACACAAAAACTTTCACATATTAGCGTGAACCCCTCCACCAAGGGATTTATTATGACTGCTTTGAAATGGCGGCGCGATTGAACTTCACTTGACTCAGAGGCAAGTGGAGGGAGACCTCCACTTGCCACGCTGTTTTTGAGTAGCAGCTCAAGGTACATGCGTTTGCATCTACAACTATTTTTTCAGAGGTGCGGAACGGGCAAAATTATACTCCCCGGTATATGCGGATGCGTATAGTGTAGTAGTGCCGCAGTTTACTTAAGCCTCTAATAGTCTGACGCAAATTTACATCCGCACGAAGACACTTATTGAGTCGTAAACAAACATGACTTAGCAATGACAAAGTGATCACGGGAGATTGTCACCTATACGGGGGCGCAACCTGCAGATTCGCCCGCACAAGTTGCGCGAGCTATCCTCGACAAGCTTCAATAATTAATTCCTCCTCCAAAGAGCCAATGCCGTTCCAAAGCCAGGTATTAAGGCAACATCTAAGAAATAGTTAACAGGCTACAATAAGCTATCCACAAGGCCAGAACTATCGTTAAACAGCAGTTTTTACAGATCTGTTGAGAAAACTAGCGCGTGAAAAAGTACGAGAGTTCCCATGCTCAAATTACAACGCATGTCGGTTTCAGTGAAGCGCCACATCTCTTAAAAAACGCCTCGTTTTTACGTCAGAATTTTCAGTGCAGAACTCGCAAGGAACCATTAGGATTGTTTGCGTACCAAGTCTAAGCGTAGCATCGGCTCCTTTCTTTCGATTGTGGCGCTTGTACGCAGACTAACGATTGAACGTTCAGGGCTACACGGTACATAGCCGCTACATTGAGCTATACTTTATCTGACACGGCTATAGGCAAGTCGCAACGCTCACGCGGTATGTTGCTTCATCTTTGAAAGTTTAACGCGATAGTCCAGCGTGGGCGCAATTTGTCTGTATTGATCACGGCGGAGGACGCAGCACGGGTTGTTCTCAAGGGCGCGGCTCTTTGGGAGCGGCTCGACTGCCGAGCGGGCCGCACCGCTGCGGCACACCCGGTGCCGCTTCAGCTGAACCACCTGAAGTAGAGCCACGCTAGAAGGCTGACGCAGGCCCAGTTGTAGCACTTCGCGAGCACGTCGAGAAAACGGCACATCATGCACTTATCCTGGAGGTGACCTGCGCAAGGCGAAAGTTCGAGAAATTTTGGGCCAGTTTTTTTTTTCAGTCAAGTGAAAAGAAAGGACGTTTCGAACGCCCCAACCTAGACCAGTGCAGATGCCTGCAGGAATCGTTCTTAAAAAAATGAAAATGCAATACATTATGCGGGCCTGAAGACACCTCACATGTCGCTGCTGCCCTAAATGTGATCTCAATGCTGACCTCCGATTGCAGGGCCCGGCACGAGACAAACAGCGCGATTGATTCCGCACGGAAAGAAAGAGTGTGCGTCGCGATCGCACTCATGATGCCTCGGCTTAAAGATCACGTATTGCCCATGCGCCCACATATATGCTCACATATACGCTCATATCAACGCTTACACATACACTCACATATACGCCCGTAAAATACCACGAACGTACGACCTTTAGAAGTTTGACGTAATAGTTTTGCGGAAATTCGCAAGGTGGAGAGAAGTAAGTAATAAAGGGAAAATAAGACATCCACCCGTTCGTAGCGATTGCTACAAAGGAAACCCATACGGGTTCCATGAAAGAAAAGCCTCGCAGTTGAGGAAAAATTCGTCCTGGTCCGGTACTCGAACCCGTGACCACCGCCTTTCTGGGGCAGCCGCTCTACCGCCTGAGCTAACCAGGCGGCTACCAGATGGCAGGGCGAAGTCGAATTCATCAACAAGTCGGATTCGAAGTCGAATTTTCCCTTTCTTACTGACCTTTAGAAGTGCTTAGACGGGGGCTAGTTAGTATGGCTTGACTGCATGAAGATGGTTGCACTGTAAAAGTGATGCACTTAGGTACATTAACACGAAAACGGACCTTGCGCACTAACAACTGTTCATTCATTCGTTTACGCTCGTCATACATACACATATTTATAGACAGTAAAACATAACATGTTCAGATGCAGGTAAACATTGTGATGTAAAAGTAACAAGCGTGAAACCACATCAGAAAACGCGTATTACACACACGGTATTTACGTGGATTTTATCAAGGCTTATGAGAACATTGACCATTATATACTGCTTAAGAAACTTGAAAGTTATGATATCAGAGGGCACGCGTTAAAGTTGATCACGTCTTACCTAAACAGCAGAAAAACAGATTGTACACATTCAAGCTTACGGCCCTAACTTGAAGCTTATTGTGAAAGGCGTACCACAGGTTAGTATTCTCGGACCTGTTCCTTTTAATGGAATAGATGAACGATTTAGTAAACACCCACACCGAAGTGAAATATGTTCTACACGCTGATAATGCGTCATTATTTCTATACGGTAAAGACTGAAATTACGAACTTCAATATAAGGGCAGCTTGATTCTCTCTCAACTGCATAAATGGTCTGACGTAAGTACTTCAGAAATGAATGTAAGCAAGAAAGGTATATTAAATAGACCAATAAATAAACAAGTACATAGCGTTCTTAACCCCTTATATGGAGCGACATCTACAGAGTTGGTCAATAGTATTAAAATATTAGGGGTAACTTTTCCGCAAAATACTACTCGGAATGACCACATCAATCATGTTTCCGAAAAATTGGCCCAAGTCGTCGGTACAACACGTCTGTGTAATAACACATTACTCACATTCAGACTAAATACTCTTATTTACGATTCTCCACTCCGCTCGTACCTTTATTACTGCATCATGAAGTGTAGGGTACTGCGACAATCCCAAACATGCAAAACATATTTACTGAAAAAACTATAATAACAGTGTTTATGTTTAGAACGACTGCCTTGTAGCTGACCGGTTCCCACTGGCACATGTGCTGCCCATGTTTGGCTTATACCGGTACAAACTAACCATGGCTTTAAAAAGACAATTAAGGAAAAATCGCAAATTCCTGAACAACCTTGCCGCACTTCAACATAAGGCGACGTCGTTGGCCACTTGACACAAAGAAATTCGCAAAATGGTAACTGCAAAACCGAAAAAAAATTGTCATATGCCTACACTTTTGAATTAACGCACCAGAACTGGAATCGATATTTCAAGAACTACACAGCAAAACATTAGAATTTATTTTTTCTTTACGTAAATAAATCATTTCATTTGTGTGAGGTATCACCACGTTACTTTTACTTATTTTGATGCACGTAAGTTTTGGTTTCAGTCTAGGCATAATGTCAACTTCTTTTTATCTCCTTGCTACCTGGTTGATAGATGTTTTCTACGTTAACTGAAATCTGTCACGTTTGCTGCTATCGCCAACTGCAATGTACTGAGAGGGCTGTGGGCTCCTGTCAAGCTGCTCTTAGTGGCAGCTTTTACCCACTGGGTCCTTTTTGACGGAAATAAAATTCTGTTTTAGCGTATTGTGTTGTATATGCGTATGTATGGTATTGTAAAGGTGTGCCTCAAAGATACGTTGCAATGGACTATATGCGACAGTCCGTAAGCAGACTTTCTCATATGGCTAAAGTGATGTAACCAATATGGCCATGTTTCCGCTAGTAGCGCTGTTAAATCTGAGACACGCGTTTTGGAAGCTTGGACGGTGCGGGGAACGGACGGTGGCAGGAATGATGTTACCATCCCGCATGTGGGCATTTAAATTGAGATTCTAGCCCGAGGTCCTCCATCTCGGTTACGTCAAAGAAGGTGTGTGTTGAAGCGCACTTGCAAGTTTTGCCTATCATCTATTGTTACCATCTTGTGCAAATCCTTTTCTTTTAAGAACTTGACAGCGTCCAGACCTAAAACTACTGAAGGCGCACTGACACCCGCGCATCCAAACTTCTCAGTCACGAAAAAAAAAAGCCTTCCATTAATTGTTCCTTCTTCCTGTTTACTGGGGTAGAAATTACGTGGACACTCCAGGCGAATTTGCGCCGTCGGCGTCGCCGTGAGGTTTCGTTAAAGCTGTGCGCCGTAGGTGCGGGTGAAAGCATGCGAGGACGAGCCGACAAGGATGGTAGCTTGGCGTGGCCGCGCCTTCTCGCGCGTGCAAGGGGAGGCGAGAAAGGTGCGCGCCGATATTCCGGACGCGCAAGGGCGGGGGAGGGGGAGGGCAGGGTTGCGCGCGTCTCTGCCAAGGCCAATTCACGTGGCCGCGAAGGCAAGGCTGAAATGCGGTTCCAAACCAATGAGCAGCGACATCAATTATGGTCGTGCGATGAAAGTGCGACTACATTTTGCGGGGAAAAGCACCAGTTAATAAAAACTATGCATCCAATACGTCACCAACTGAAACAGATGTTTTTGTTTGGTGAAAATAAAAGACTGACTGACTGACTGACTGATTTGAAAAAGTACAGACAATGAAATCAGAATAGGAAAATGCGAAGGCACAGGCTGGTCGGTTCCAACCAAGAACAATTACGAGTACGAAACTGTGCAGGGTTTCTGCAGTTAGCACGTCTGCGATGCATGCTCAGAAATACCGAGATTGTATTACCTTACTTAACACTGTAATGCCTTCAAAACTCTCTTATGGGTAGCCATAAAAAGTAATAGCAATATATATAGTATTAACCTTATAATATTTTATTAGTAACGTTATTTTTAACTACATTTTCACTAAATAATATGTTTGAGCTAAGTCTTCAGTACCAGAGAAATACTACAAGCGACCCACCTGATATGTTAGGGAAGATGAAAGCGTGGTTTTGTGAATTATTTTATTGTAATGTTCATTTTATCTTGACATCCATATAACAGATGTGTTTTGGCACTAAGAACACATGCATGTGGTACTTAGCTCAAAATCTGGGTGAACCCATTACTCTCAAGGCTCACCGATGTAATGCCTGCAGATAGCATGAGGGCTATAAATATAGATGGGTCAGACGTATTGGATGGTGACGCAATGTTGTGGCGAATATTTTCACTTACTTAGGCTTCGCTAATACTGTTGTGCGCTCTGCGTATGCAGCAGCATGATGTGAGCTGAAACCTTGACGCAACAAGCCTCGGACGGCAAACATTGATTTTTTTTTTTTCACCGAGAAGTTGGCCCTGCTACATGTGGATGGCGCTGCTGTGCCTCACTGCCAATAGAATTAGAAAATAAAGGGAAAGCGGAATACAGCATTAATGAAACACAGAACAGTCTGGGGCCACCATAGATAGGAGGTGGTGCGTTGAATTTGGAAAGGGGTAATGGTGTCAGCGCTAACGTTCGTAAATGCCAGTCTGTAAATGCCAATCGGATATCTTATCGGGGTTGGAACTTAACCAAAGATCGGTAGACCGGTTGGCTTTGGAAGCCCACGGCAATACCGCAAGATAGGCAGTGCAGGGTGACATGGTTTGAGCCTCTTTTGAAGAAAGATTCAGGAACATGCATCAAAATAAATGGGCGGCTAAAGTACACAAGTATCTGTACCTGAAAAGTGTGGACACACAATAGAAGAAGAGGTCAAGAAAGTTTGAAACCAAGTACAGGGTAATTGAAAGTGTATATAGACAACCAGGAGTCGTCAGAAAGAAAGTGAGAGAAAACAGATGACCGCGAAATGGATGCAAACAACGGAAACAAAAAAGACCATGGAGATTTACAAGAATGTGAGGTAAGAAACTATAGAAGCGAAAGTCTGTACGAAAACACAAAGGGCAGTGCCTTGTTAACTGATACTCGAGCTGGCTGCCTAAGGACAAAAACATACCGGAGAAAATATTCGCAACAAGATGAGGAATGTGTATGCTGATGCAAAATATCCGGAGACCACTCAGCACATCCTTATGTAATGCAAAGGGATTGACCCAGTGAGACCCGTAGGTAACGTACACCTTCCAGAAGCGCTTGGATTTAAAGTGGACAGAAGCATCAACCGGTCAGCAGTCAAGATAAGCAAGAGACGTTTGGACCATTGGTCGAAAAAAAGCAGGGAAGTGATTGATACGACCTCATCTGCTAAATGCATAGGCAGCGGTACAAGGTAGAGAAGTTTTGAGGAAGAAACAGAAAGATTAAGGAGTGTGGTTTGCTGGGCCAGTGGGTGCATGTTGAACGTATAGGGGGTTCCAGCAAGTACAGACGCGAGCACAAGCAAAAGAAAGGGACGGGACAACGCTAGTTAAGATTAACAATAAAGATTAAGGAGATGTATACAAAAAAACAAAGTCGCAGTTTCGCCCGAAAGGCGAAGCATCGATTACGATAGCAAATTAGTAGACAGCTATACGAAGTGAAGGTAGCAGTTTTATCGGCCGCATAAACTTCGTAACACTCGCTTACTAACTGAATTAACAAGCACGCGTTGTCAGCGCGCACAAGCAAACATGAACACATCACACTCGATGAGCGCGGACACTCGAATACTAATATTATTGGTTTTACGTGCCAAAACCACTTTCTGATTACGCGGCACGCCGTAGTGGAGGACTCCGGAAAATTTGACCACCCGGGGTTCTTTAACGTGCACCTAAACCTAAGCACACGGGTGTTTTCGCATTTCGCCCCCATCGAAATGCGGCCGCCGTGGCCGGGATTCGATCCCGCGACCTCGTGCTCAGCAGCCGAACACCATAGCCACTGAGCAACCACGGCGGGTAGCGGACACTCGCTGTCAAAGCACTGGTGTGAGCAAGCGCGGCAGCAGCAGCGAGCGAAGTGACCCTCGTGCGCTCTATCGCTTCAAAGCAAGAGCGGCGCAACAAGAGCGGCGTCAACGCAGCGCGCACAAAGGTATACGAGCCGTCCGCAGATCCCTTTCAAGATACGGCGCATGCAACCTCTCGCGGCCGTGCAAAATACACACTTGGCGGAATCGAAGCCGCCCCCCCCCCTCCCTCCCAAGGGGGCTTCCCACGTTCCTTAATATATGGCGCGCGAGATAGAGCCGTGATCGCCAACTCCCCTGCGCCCGGTTGCGAAATACGCAGTTGCTGCCGGAGCACAATGCCGCCCCTCCTCGCTCCCATCCCCCACGGCATTTCACGAGACGGAAGACGACGCGTTTGCTCTCCGCTTACTGCTTCGCAAGCGCCAGATTCAGCCGCGATCATCGGCTTCCCGCGCGCGCTTCCTCTCGCACATACAGCATACGACGGGCGGAGACGGTGTTATCGCCCTTGGACTCTATACAGAATATCACGGCAGCGGCGACGGCACAAATGCGTCTGGAGTGTTCATATATTGCTATTGCAATAAAATGCTAGAATGAGAAACGTGTATAACACACCTGATTAAATTAAATAGGCTGGGTGACAAATTGTCACCGACCCGGTTCAACGGGGATGCCAACAAATCATCATCATCATCAAGTCGCCATTGCAGGACGTATGCGCTTCCATTGGAGTTTCGCTTCTATACTCCGGCTTCAGCTGCACGCGTAGTGTCTTGGAAGTAATATGCGGTGGGTTAGAAGGCTGGTGGCTGATGAATACGAGTGTGCTGTGCTCCCGCATGCCTAGTTCGCACTGAAGCCAAAGGCCGCATGAAGTGGGATGTTCTAGCAGGTGTTGCCACTCTTGATCTCGCCAGCGTTTTGTGACAGCGAGTGTACGCGGTCGTTGAATCAGATGTGCTTATGTTTGCTTGTGCGCGCGTGGCACCATGCTTATTAATTTAGTTAGCCAGAGAATGTTTACTGCAGTTCATACTGCCGATAAAACTTCTAACATTGTTTTGTATCATCATCATCATCAGCCTGGCTACGCCCACTGCAGGGCAAAGAAAGGCCTCTCCCATACTTCTCCAACTAACCCCGTCATGTGCTAATAGTGGCCATGTTGTCTCTGCAAACTTCATCCCATCCGCCCACCTAACTTTATGCCTCCCCTGCTACGCTTCCCTCCTCTTTGAATCCAGTCCGTAACCTTTAATGACCATCGGTTATCTTCTCTCCTCATTACATGTGCGACCCATGCCCATTTCTTTTTCTTGGTTTCAACTAAGATGTCATTAACTTGCGTTTGTTCCCTCACCCAATCTGCTCTTTTATTATCCCTTAACGTTACACCCATCATTCTTCTTTCCATAGCTCGTTGCGTCGTCTTCAATTTAAGTAGAACCCTTTTCGTAAGCCTCCAGGTTTCTGCCCCGTAGGTGAGTACTGGTAAGACACAGCTCTTATACACTTTTCTCTTGGGGGATAATGACAACCTGCTGTTCATGAGCTGAGAATGCCTGCCAAACGCACCCCAGCCCATTCTTATTCTTCTGATTATTTCAGTCTCATGATCCGGATCCGCAGTCACTACTTGCCCTAAGTAGATGTATTCCCTTATACCACTTACAGTGCCTCGCTACCTATACGTAAACTGCTGTTCTCTTCCGAGGCTCTTAAACATTACTTTAGTTTTCTGCATATTAATTTTTAGACCCACCCTTCTGCTTTCTTTCTCCAGGTCAGTGAGCATTCATTGCAATTGGTCCTCTGAGTTACTAAGCAAGGCAATATAATCAGCTAATCGCAAGTTACTAAGGTATTCTCCATTAACTCTTATCCCCGATTCTTCCCAATCCAGGTCTCTGAATATCTCGTGTAAACACCCTGTGAATTGCATTGGAGAGATCGTATCTCCCTGCCTGACGCCTTTCTTTATTGGGATTTTGTTGCTTTCTTTATGGAAGACTACAGTGACTGTGGAGCCGCTATACATATCTTCCAGTACTTTACATATGGTTCATCTACGCCCTGATTCCGTAATGCCTAGATGACTGCTGAGCTTTCGTCTGAATCAAACGCTTTCTCGTAATCAATGAAAGCTATATATAAGGGTTGGTTATATTCCGCACATTTCTCTATCACCTGATTGATAGTGTGAATATGGTCTATTGTTGAGTAGCCTTTACGGAATCCTGCCTGGTCCTTTGGTTGACAAAAGTCTAAGGTGTCCCTGATTCTATTTGCGATAACCTTAGTAAATACTTTGTAGGCAACGGACAGTAAGCTGATCGGTCTATAATTTTTCAAGTCTTTGTCGTCCGCTTTGTTATGGATTAAGATTATGTTGGCGTTCTTCCAAGATTCCGGTACGCTCGAGGTCATGAGGAATTGCGTATACAGGGTGGCCAGTTTTTCTAGAACAATCTGCCCACCTTCCTTCAACAAATCTCCTGTTACCTGATCCTCCCCAGCTGCCTTCCCCCTTTGCATAGCTCCGAAGGCTTTCTTTACTTCTTCCGACGTTACTTGTGGGATTCCGAATTCCTCTAGACTATTCTCTCTTCCATTATCGTCGTGGGTGCCACTGGTACTGTAAAAATCTCTAGGGGAGGCAGTACACCGGGGAGGCAGACTTGGGAAGCAGCTTCGGTCAACGTTTCCCTTTCACTCACCGTAGTCTTCAGAGATGCGCTGGCGCTTCATGCCGGCCGCCGGCGCCATTTCGGCCAGGTACGTCGCGTAATCCCCGCTGCGTGTCCCGCTGTCGCTGCTGACTTCGGCGGCGGCTAACAGCGGGTCGCTGCTGTGCTGGCCATACCGCGCCGTAGGCTCGCTCCAGGGTTCCGCGGTGTTTTCCCCAGGCAGGGTAAAGATCAATCGCCGACGCGTTCGCCTCGGGGACGCGTATTCCGAGCTCGGAGGGTCAACGCTATCGTTAGGCGGAGGCATGCCGAGCCTGGTGTCGCATACAGACTGCAGCCTGTTCCGTTGCGGACGGCGATGACAATGGGAACGATGGCAATGATGACCACCCCAGACATTGGGATGCACCCACAATAGGTACGGATCGGCCAAGAAGCGGGCCGTAGAACAAAACTTGAGTCACCTAATTATCCCTACGTGATTTGAATGCGAAACCATTATAAGTTCTCCAAGTTACTTGAGATTAAATCTATACCTTACTACACATTGCTCTAATTTTTACCAACTTTAATTCACCTCAATCCACCTTAATCCACGTTTATCCAGGTTAATCCAACTTATTCTAAAGCAATTAACGGGGCTAGTTGGTGGACGCTGGTGATTGTATTGCGCTTATAGTGTTACACTGACGAACATGAGGGACAAGACGTGGACGTACGTAGCGCAAGGGATGTAGAAGCCCGATGTACTCGAAGTATAATAATATTTTTTTTAATATTCTTAATATGCATGCGCTACGTACGTCCGCGTCTTGTCCCTTATGTTCGTCACTGTAACACTAAGCGCAATACAATCATGAGCCACCTTACTCTACCTTAATCCACCTTAATACACTTTAATTCATCTTTATTTAGTTCACGCTGGTGATTTTTCCTGCCACCCTGATAATTTTTACTACTATTTTTAATGCTTTCGCATTAAAGAAACGGTGGTGCGGAATGTTCTCTTCAATCGCTTATATCTGCGACGAAACAAGGGTGTAAAGCCCATATTTGTGTTTGCTTTCCATTTACTGATGGCTCATCCCCACTGTGGTGCTTTAGCCGAGATTCAGATGAAACGAGGAGAAGGCGTTTAGTTCTGACAGGAAAGCAACGAAACAACGACCCAAGTGCAGATTTCCATATCCTTGCATATCAAAGACACAAGTCACGGATATTGTCTACAGTATCAGAGTTCGGAATTATACATTGAGCCACAATATCTACCGCCGAGAGGGATCACAGTAGACAGTGAATGGTTCATCCTGAGTTTAAAGAAACCCTAGAAGTAGTAAGGGAATTTCATTTTCTTGTAGATGCCTCCACCATATACGCAAATATAAAAGCATTTGCCATTGCTTACATCGTTGTTATGAGGTCTGTTTTCAGTTACTACTAAGCCACGTGGGTATCGCAGGAAATGAAGTGGCAGACAGACTAGCTACTGTGACGCACCCATTAAAGGGACACTAAAGTGAAAAAATGATTTCTTCTGCATCAATAAATTGCCGTTCTACAACACCAAAAACACCACTCTTACAACGATAAGACGTTTGGTAAGCCAGAAAAAGCGTAAGAACGAAATACGAGAGGCGACGCCTACTTAAGTTCCCGCACCTGGGGGCTGTGACGTCTTGAATTTTGATGGCAGCTTCTAGGGCCTACTAATTATATATAGCGGTACAGATTGAGTACATTGTGTTCTAAAGGAACCAAATATTAAACATGGCAAGTTTCGGGAACCTTTATTCAGCCAACGCACCCCAATTGCGAAAACATACTTTGGAATCCCTGACGTCACGCTGACGTACCGGCGCGGGGATTTCGGCGCGAAATTCAAATACTGATATTTGGACCTTCATTTTATCGTCTAATAATCAAACTATTTTTTAAATGACTGCCTGGAGGGTTCTCAAATAATGCTTGATTAGTCTAAACTGATTTATTGCTTCGCTTCAGTGTCCCTTTAAGTATCTTGTCACCAGCCACATTTACTACATCAGACGCCAAGAATGTGTTTCAGTGAACATACGATGAACGGGCAATCTCGTTACTCCTTTATAAAGTTGACCCTTTACTGCGGTTTTCATCGAGATAAAAGATTGCCCGAACGTTCGGCACGCTCCTCTGTCGCCTACACGTATAACTCACACTTCTCAGTCATTGTGTCGCATCAAAAGCAGACTGTACCCACATTGTTGCTACTGTGATAAACCCGACGCTTGAATTAATCATATTAACATATAATTCGTTCAATATTAACTTCTTTTAACAGCTAAGTTCTTCGATCGTAATAATGACCTGATAGGCAGAGGCGCGCCCTCACCACCGTTCGCGATGTTTCTATTGGACATTAGCCTGATGGACTACGTATGGGTGGCATTACGTGTTGTTGTCTGTTCTGCATTGTACTTCTTCATTAACGTATTGATGTCACGACTGTGTTGTCCTTTCTGAGATTAGCTCGATGCGCAGAAATGGGTGTTGTATATTTATATGCATACCTAAAGCTCCTGTGTGGACTCCTTTCTCCTGTGTGACTATAGGTGAGCTGTCCCACCTTCTGTACCGTGGTTTCGATGCTCGTGCCCATATATAGTGTGCTCATATACGTGTTCTTATAGAGACACAAACTGCGCGCTTGTGACTATAGTGCGTGTATGCGTTAGTGCTGGTTGATTTCTTCTTGCTTTCTGTCTTTTTGTTATTCTTACTGAGTAATGTATTTGGGAATTTAGGACAGCCGGCTCTAACCAGGCCTAACTTGTCATTTTGCTAGATTACATAAAAAAAAAGACGACAAGGAAATATTCGGCGAATAAAAAAAATGAAGACTGACATCATGTACTAAACTTTATATAGAAATCGTCTTGAAACAATTTTAATTTCATCAACGGCTGAGCAAGCATCCATTTCACAGCATCCAACAGAGAAGAGTTACATAGCAAGATCAACTGCCGTGATTTCAAAATTTTACCCACACAACGGCCCGATTTTTCTCCTTTTTTTCTAGCTACTTATAATGTGGCGATTGCCAGGCAACGTCTCGGTGTCGCCGCCACGGACAACTGCGACAACTGTAGTGAAGTAGGGGCCCTCGAACACACTTGCTCATGTGGTTCAGCGCTTTCGACGCAGCGCAGGAAACGTTGAATCACACCGTGGGCATGAGGCGAAAGGTACCACGGGCCAAGACGCTAGTCGGTCTTTAGTTGGCAGCGCTTGTCCCCCGCGAAGCCACCCGAAGTCCTGTACCTGGTCCAGCAGGTTGGATGGCATAACCACGCTCCACTGACCTCTATAGCTCGATCCCTCTCGGAGGCTTCACGTTGATCGACCTGCAGGTTTTCGCTGAGCCAAGACACCCCTGATTCTCTCACTTGGACATCGGGGAGTGCTCTGTCGAGTCACTCCACAGTTCCATAAACGAGTCGATCGAAGGTAGTGTAGTGTTCGCTTAGGAAACTACAGCAAGATGTTCTGAGAAAATGTATCATGATGCACATGCCGGTATACTCTGCGGTTTCAAGTAAGCCCCAGCAAACCACGCAAGGCTTGGGTTCGGCACATAGCCGCAAGCTCTGGCAGCCTAAACCACCTTCGCCCCCAACTGTTTCGTTAGCCCAGAAGAAAGCTCCGTAGGCGGTCACCAGCCTGCTCAAGAACTGTACTTGTAGGCACGCAACTCGAGCAATACCCGTCGTGGTTGCACATTAAAGAACCCCAGGTGGTCCATATTCCCGGAGTCCCCCACTACAGCGTGCCTCGTAATCAGATCGTGATTCTGGCACGTAAACACACTTAATTTTTGTTTAATTCCAGCTACATAATACACAGCTCCTGGAACGCTACAGCGAATAATAAAGCTATTTTTAGACGAGAAGAGATGGAACTTCGCGACAGTATTGAAACGCTGTTCTAGTGTCTTGCGCAGATCAAACCACTTTCTTGTTGATACGTGACCAGTGGGCGAGAATGTGACACCCAGTACCTTGAACCCGCTAACCCATTCACCTTCCCAAGGAGGACCTGAAATGAACGAGCCGTATTGCATTGTCTTAGTTTTCTCTGCGAGAGAAACGTCATCAGTGTAAGCAAATACTTTAATTTTCCCTTGCGCGGGCAAAGAAAAACCTCTCATGGGCATTTGCTGATCTATACGGGGCAATAGCGGGTCGAAACACAAGGCAAACAGCAAAGGCGAAAGTGAACATACACCCTTGCCTTATGCCGCGTGAAATAACGAACGGGGCACTTTGTTGGACGTTTAGAAACAGCTGTGCTGATTCACCCTTGAACAAGACCGATATTATCGAAACCAACTCGGGAGGGAAACCAAAGCGCCAAAACACAGCAAGAAAGTAGTCGTGCTCGACGCTGTGCAAATTCCTTCGACTCAAAGCACCCGGTGATCCCGCCTCTTGTAGAGAATGTAGGCAGGTCTCGCATTAGGGACAGCGATGATAAGGTCGATCTGCCCGGCACACTCCAAGTTCACTGTGTGCTTATGATCGCCGGTTGAATAATTCTAAGATATTTCTCGAAAAAAAGCGGCTTCTAATTACTGTTCCACAGCGTGATAAATATTCAGGCACTTGGTTCGGACGTGCTTCCACCCGGCTTGAGATCGCCAAGAGATGATGGTTTGGATGCGAAGCACTCTTGTCGAGTGTAGCCCACGTTTGCCATGCGTTTCCAGCTTCAAAAGGCGTGAAATGAGCTACTTCTTCGCCAGTCTTCGCCAGTGTCGTATTCATGGGTGCTGTGGCAGGTCAAGGTCGCGTCTCTCGAGCATTCGCTACATGATTGGACACAGCCCTCAGATCAGGTCATCGTAATGGCACCGTTTGCTGCCCGCTTAGCAAAGCTATTTTCTTCAGAGCCATGTACGACTTCCATGAGTGACATTGACGCGAGCGTCGCGCAGTTTTGTGAAGGGCTACCGCAAGTCTCCTAAAAACCTGTGCGAGCAACTCTACTACCCGGTTACTCGTGAGGAGCTCAAAGAAGTCGTGTATATATACAGCATGAATTCTGCCTCGGCTCCCGGCCCAGACGAGATATCGACGTATTTTAACACGAAAGTGTTCTCTGCCGAGCTCCTGCAAAAACATGTCCCGTGTGGATACGCCACATAATCATCAAGACGAAAAAAAAGAAACCTCAGCCATTTTGCCCTGCAACCTCACGATCGATGATTATAACATAAAAGTTACATTTCGTACCCCTCACACAGATAGAGAAAGCCTTTTTTGCTCGGTTTTCTTAGCCAGTAATCTGTAATTTTTTTTATTCTCATGTCGTGTTTTACCGGCTCCACATCGGAGGCCATCTAGATGTTTGTAACAACGCCGCTGGCGTGAGAGACCTGAAGTGGCCGCATGGCCAACGTTGCCAGCCAGTACGCTACGCATTTGTGAATGTGCAACAAAGATGCCACTGCTTCTCAGAATACCCGTTTCGTATTCGTGTTATGACCAAGTTTATGGAAGGAGGTACCAGCAAATATATTATAAGACGTACGTTCTATCCGCGGATCTGCCAGAGTTTGGTATCAACGACTAATGATCAGATTGAAAATGGTCAAACGCTCCGCCAGCCACCACCCCAGTTGAGCGCGACGTGATGCGAAGTATTTTTGTTTGGTCAGAATTAAGGCAGGTTTTCACAAATCGTGCCAATTTTGCTGGAGCGCTATGGCGACCGCAATTGTAACGTACGTGTCAACTGGTGGTACGTGCATCGGGAATGACACAGCGGTAGTCGAAGATGAAATTAAACCGTTAAAAAATAATTGTCAAAGCTATGCACAACCTCGAGCTCAGCAGCGCGACGCAACGTACACAGGGCTACCGCGGCGGGTCATTGAAGCGTTGGGAATGATTATGTACATTATGTTTCATCGTGTAAGTTATGTTTAATCCTGTTCAACAGTTTCACAATAAATTATTCAATGCCCATTGGTGGACTGGTTTCATGGATATGCAGCGCCAACGTTCGGCGATTCGTTTTCGTTCCAGTGTAGGGCAGCATGGGCCTCACACGCTTGAGCCGCATAACGACGCGCTTACGCTTTTACGTTCCTCGAACTCGTCGGCTGGGGTGAGAAGCTTCCTGGGGAGAGGCATTTTGGCGGGAAACGGCTCTGCAGAGCGACGTGGAGGCTCTGGGCAGCTCCCGCAGGCCGTACTGAAGCGGGAAGGAGCGAGCCTCTTTCGTATATCCAATTCGACCCACACGTCTCTTAGCCCGAACTGTTGTGCAACTTCTCACAGAGCATTCGTGCTGTAGTAATATAGTAGAGGTAGAGCGCAGAATTGATGATGGCCAACCAAAAAGAATAAGGCTCCGGCATGAATGTGTCTAGCGACTGGAAGAAATGGGCATACTCCGACTGTTCCGCCGGGCCGTATACGTACGGCACGCGCTGTAGGCGCGAACATAGATTAAAACCAATCACAAGTGTACGGCCATCTAGCGCAAACGTTGACTTCTGCAGATAGACTGGCGCGTACAAAAATTGTTCCTCAGACCACATCTCACGGGCATGCACGGCATATTGGCCTCGAGCTCCACCACTGGAAAAGCTGGCGCCACCGTCGGCGTGACGTGCTAGGAGGGATCACGTGGACATAGCGGCCGCGTCGGCTGCATAGGGAGCTAAAGGGAGCTGCAAACGAGTTTAAATTCCCTCGAACGCTGCGGTCCTCATTTAGTGGCGAAATTTTCCCGCTTCGAGTGTCTCCTTTACAACGCTTGAAAGCATTACAATAGGTAGTGGCTGCCTTTGAAGGCGCGCAACATGGTAGGCTACTGCTCGGTGCCGCAGGGCCGGACGCACGTAACGGAGGCCGGTGTCAGCCTTATTCACACGTAGCCGCAGGACGAGAAGCTGCGTGAAGCTTGGCTCGGGAAACATAAAACCGGCAAACAGTCATCGGCTGCAACTAGGGTATGCAGCAAGCACAGACGCGAGGAAGATTTCTGCTACGGCGCCCGGTCTGCGATGTTCTGAAAACGCGCACTGAGACGCTCGCCCGAGTCCGCTGCCCGACTAATGTCATTACGGTTTGGTGTATGAACTTGTCGATGCTATAGATACTGGCAAGTTCAATGGAGTCGAAAGGCAGCGGTAAGAAGCACATTTAAAAAAAAAGCATGGCATATGGTCATGTTTGTGTTATGAATTAATGCACTGGATTACAAAAAAGGAGCAGAGGGAAATTGCACGCTGCAAGCACCGATAAACATGCAGTGCGACGCAACTCGAGAAATAGTATTGAAAGGTCAAAGAATTTAGAAGAAAAAAAAAGATTGAATCGTCGCGACGGCACATCACAGGCGTAGGCGTCGAAGTCTCTACAATGAAATTATTTTTGAACAGCTCTGATAGCGCCCACGCAACAATGGTTGCTTGTATACTGTCAAATGCTCCTATTCTGCGGCCTAAAGCTCATGGCACGGTGCGAAAACGCGCGCGCGGAGAAAGCGAAACAGTGCGCGGACAAGCATGCAGACGCGCACTCGGTCGCTGCGAATCTGCGCGACTGCATTGAGGCTCCGTTCTATTACACTCCATTTAGTTATACAAACACTATAAGAACATATTTCACATAGTTGTCTCTCAGCGTTTACCTACCTTTCACGCAAGAAGCCGGTTCGGGAGACTCCATTGCGGCGACCGCGCGCAGTGGCGTTCACTGTACGTATTCGGTAAAGAGATAGCGTCTGTAAACGATTGTGTGCTTTCAGTTTGCCCAAGATTATTATTTAGACAGTAAGAAACTTCTCTCGTTTCGAAAGTACTTACAGAAATGTCCGGGAGAGCTCGCGCGTGGTGTTTTCAGTGAGCGCTGACAGCAAAACCTATGAGGAGCGCGCCACGTGATCCCTCATACTACGCCAGCGAGGCGCTTCCGATAGATGGCGACTCCGTAACTCCTCGCCGCCAATATGGCCAAAAGACAAACACAGAAATTACGGAGCACACACAATGAGAGGCGGCACTGTCACAGGAAGAGGTCCAAAGGGCCATCATCCGACAAGCAAGACGGGGCGCGGAAGCCAGTGCATGGGGCCCTTGTCTAGGGGCTCCACCCATTGAGCGTTTTATTCTTCAATAAAGTTGCTGTTCTTCTTCTTCTTCCCCTGGCCATCACGTGAGTATACGATAAGGAAAAGAAGGCAGTCACTGAAAACTGTTTCGTAAGAGTTGGGACAATCAATACAATCTTGCAACGACAGTTCGTCAACGCCCTGTGTGCGTGCAAAAATGCATTCCTCCCTCTGCTTGTCGATGGACCTGATTCCCCGGACACTCAAAGACAGAAAAATGCACCACCGCCATGAAGAATAAACCCCCATCTATACACCTTTCCGCCGGCGAGGGCGCATGGATGGAGTGGCTTTAATGATGAATACAAAGAGCATCCAGATGTAATGAACGGGATACAGAAACTACTCCTATAACTAGCGATGAGCTCAGAAAGGCCTTGCAAGACATGAAACGAGGAAGAGCGGCATGAGAATATGGAATAACAGTTGATTTAATCAAAGATGGAGGAGACATAATGCTTGGAAAATTATACGAAGTGTCTATCGACTGCAAATGTCCCAGAAAACTGGAAGAATGCAAACATTATACTAATCCACAAAAGAGGGAGACGTTAAAGAATTGAAAAATTATAGGCCCATTAGCTTACTCCCAGTATTACATAAAATATTTCCCAAAATAATTTCCAATAAAATAAGGGCAACATTGGACTTCAGTCAGCCAAGGGAACAGCTAGGCGGCCTTCAGGAAGGGATAGTCTACAATGGATCACATCCGTGTGATTAATCAGGTTATCGAGGAATTCGCAGAGTACAATAAGCCTCTCTATATGGCTTTCACAGATTACGAAAAGGCATTTGATTCAGTGGAGGTACCAGCAGTCATAGAGGCATTACGTAATCAAGGAGTACAGAACGCTTACGTAAACACCTTGGAAAATATCTACAGAAGTTCTACAGCTACCCTAATTCTACACAAGAAAAGCTGAAAGATACCCATAAAGAAAGAGGTCAGACGGGGAGACGCAATCTCTCTAATGCTATTCACTGCGTGCTTGGAAGAAGTATTCAAGCTATTAAACTGGGAAGGCTTAGGAGTAACGATCGACGGTGTATATCTCAGCAACCTTCGGTTTGCCGATGACGTTGTTCTATTCAGCAACAATGCAGACGAGTTGCAACAAATGATTGAGGACCTTAACAGAGAGAATGTAAAAGTGGTGTTGAAGGTTAATATGCAGAAGACAAGGATAAGGATGAATAGCCGGGCAAAGGAACAAGAGTTCATGATCGCCAGTTATCCTCTACAGTCTGTGAAGGAGTACGTTTACCTAGGTCAATTAATCACAGGGAACCCTGATCATGAGAAGGAAATTTATAGAAGAATAAAAATGTGTTGGATCGCATACGGCAGACATTGTCAGCTCCTGACTGGAAGCTTACCATTGTCATTGAAAAGGAAGGTGTACAATCAGTGCATTTTACCAGTGCTGACATATGGGGCAGAGACTTGGAGACTGACAAAAAAGCTTGAGAACAAGTTAAGCACGCGCAAAGAGCGATGGATAGAAGATTGCTAGGAATAACGTTAAGAGACAGAAAGAGGGTGGTTTGGATCAGAAAGCAAACGGGTATAGACGATATTCTAATTGACATCAAGGGGAAAAAATGGAGCTGGACAGGTCATGCAGTGCGCCGGTTAGATAACCGTTGGACCATCAGGGTTACAGAATGGGTACCAAGAGAAGGGAAACGCAGTCGAGGACGGCAGAAGACTAGGTGGAGCGATGAAATTAGGAAATTTACGGGCGCCAGTTGGAATCGGTTGGCGCAGGACAGGGGTAATTGGAGATCGCAGGAAGAGGCCTTCTTCCTGCAGTGGCCATAAAACAATCTGATGATGATGACAATAATAGTGATGATGATGATGCGGGCTACTAGCGTCTATGTTGGACTGCCTTCGATCTGCCGCTTGGGTGGCGCAGTCGGCTCCCTCGCCGCTAGTGTTCACATCAGAAGTGGCCGAGTTTGAAGTTAGCGAAGAAAAAATTGGCTGCGGCTTATCTCGGCTAACCCTGGATATGCAAAGCGAAACCCTGGTTAAGTCTTGGTTTCATTTGGTTAACCTTTGATCTAGCTGTAATTATTATACGAAGATATAAAATCATAGTTGGGCCGGGTATGACGGCTGTTCCCAGGTCGGTGGTAGACATGACTGATTAGGATTGGGTAGACACGCATCGTTCGACGGTGCAACGCCTGTTGTGCCGCAGGGAAAGCGCAAGTGCTAGACATGCAAAGAGACACCGCGAACATGCGCAGCGTCGAAGTACAAACGGCCATGGCGCGAACGCTACATTGATCACGGCGGTGCGACGCCTGTTGCATTCCGGACCCTCTCCAGTGAAGCAGCTTGCCGGGCGATATCCGCGGGGTTGTCAGACGCCGCTTGGCGACGACAGCTGAAAGCCTCCCACTCACGCGCAACACTCAGAGAAGACGACCAGGCCTCGTTCTCATCCTTGGCCAAGCTTGCACTGACTAGGCGAGCGCGGCGCTCCCCGTAAGCGGGAGACACATGTGCAGAAACCTGACCGGCGCGCCGCATTGGTTACCGCTTGAGAAATGCCACCGAACTACCTGCGGGGACACATGGGAGCGACCGCAGCTAAAACCCCTGAAACTTCGTAAAGTAGTGCCACTCTCCTCCTCCGCCTTCACTCCTCCTCGTTTCTCCTCTCTTTCACGGTCCCTCCTAAAGACCAGAACACGATAGCCTCGCACCCAGGCTAACCGAACGCATACTCTCGCACCCGGGTTGCCCGGTCGACCGGCGCCATTTTGTACTGGGCTGCCAAAGCATAGCCTAACACAACAAAGCATAGCAGAACACACAACAGCACAACTTGCACAAAATTATTCACACCCATCCGGGCACAGACGCACAAGTTCTTCAAGAATTGATAGACCGATACATAGGACCTCAACCTACAACACCCGCTCCAGCATACACAGGCACCGATAACGACCACCTGGACGCGCCCATAGAAGCAGCAGAAGTATGTGAAGCCATCCTCGCACTCCGCCCTAACTCAGCCCCGGGACCTGATGGCATTACTAATAAAATGCTTCGCAACCTAGATGAGGATTCTATACTAGCCCTCACAGCTTATTTTAACGCATACTGGGAAACTGGAAACCTCCCCTCACAATGGAAAGAAGCCAAAATTATCATGATTCCCAAACCCGGGAAGCGCCTCCTACTCGAAAACCTCCGCCCTATCTCCCTGACTTCATGTGTTGGAAAGGTCCTCGAGCACGTCATCCTCACACGCTTACACAGACATATGAGCAACAACGACCTCTTCCCCAATACCATGATTGGCTTCCGCCCGAAACTTTCTGCTCAAGATGTCATGATTCTGCTCAAGCACCAAATTATCGATGGCGACAAAAGCTCCAGGCTGGACACCAGAGCCATCTTGGGGCTAGACCTAACCAAGGCCTTCGATAACATCACGCATGAGGCCATACTGAACCGACTGGCACAACTCCAGGTTGGACATCGAACATATAACTACGTGAAGAATTTTCTTACAGGTCGCACGGCCACCATTACCATCGGAGGGTTGCAGTCGCCAATTATTCACTTCGGCAGCAAAGGCGCGCCGCAAGGATCGGTTCTATCCCCTTTTCTGTTTAACGTGGCCTTGCTCGGACTACCGCCTGCATTAGCTAGCATCCCCAACCTTAAGCATAGCCTCTACGCAGACGATATCACCCTGTGGGTCACCGTGGGCAGCGACGGGGACATCCAAGACACGCTGCAGCAAGCCATCAACGAGGTCGTTGCATACGTAGAACCGCATGGCCTGGCGTGTTCCCCACAGAAATCGGAGCTCCTTCTGTACAAGCCTAATTGGGGAGGTCTACGTCCAGACCCTCACCCACCCGAGATAGAACTCCACGTGCACCAGCAACGCATACCTACAGTACCTAGCATTCGTATCCTTGGCTTACGCATCCAACAAAACGGCAGAAACACGAAGATACTCAAGCAATTAGATAATCATGTACACCAAACCACTCGCCTCATTGCACGCATCGGAAATCGACATCACGGCATGAAGGAAGCAACCTTATACGCCTGGTAACGGCCTACGCCCTGAGCAGGATCACCTATGTCGCCCTGTACCTTAGCCTCAATGCAACTGACAAGCTCAAACTCAATACCATGATCAAGAGGGCCTATAAACAAGCCCTACATCTTCCCATCACCGCCTGTAACGAGAAACTGGATGCCCTAGGCATTCATAACACCATAGACGAGCTTATTGAAGCGCACCGTATTAGCCAATACGAACGACTTGCCAATTCCACCACGGGCAAGCACATTCTAGGCACCCTAGGCATAACCTACACCACCCAATTCGGACCAAAAGTACCCATCCCTCCAAACATTCGTGACCAGCTAGTTATCCCGCCCATACCTCGCAATATGCACCCTGAACACAATCCGGAGCGACGTGCAGAAAGAGCTAAACAACTACAAAAGCGCTACGACCAAGCCGCCGATGTAACCTACGTGGACGCAGCAGAGTACCCCAACCAAAACGCCATGGCGGTCGTCGCAGTCACGGGTTCGCAGTACCACCTCTCCGCGGCCGCATCAATATTCGCCACGCAACCCGAAGTAGGAGAAGAAACGGCCATCGCTTTGGCCTACGCGGCTACCAATGCACACTGCATCATCAGTGATTCAAAAACGGCCATTCGTAACTACGCAAGAGGACTGATAGCACCCCAAGCGCAGAAGATTCTCTCTGGCGCTCCTCCCCCAAGGCAACGCCGCGTGCAGATCATCTGGGCCCCTGGTCACTCGGGTCTGGCTGGAAACGAAGCCGCCCACGATGCCACCCGAGCTCTCGCACACCGGGAGCATCATCCTTCTCCTGCGTCTTCCGATCCCGACCAGCCCTCTGTTCTGCATCGCGGTCACGCGCAGGACCGAATGGTCACGTTCAGAGAAATTCTCCTGCACTGCTGCAGAGAGCGGTTACGCTACCCCCCAGCACACAAAACACTGAATAAGTCTCAATCCACCACTTGGTGACTCCTTCAGACACGAACTTTTCCGAACCCCGTGCTTTACAACCACATGTACCCCGATGCATACTCACCACTCTGCAAAGTGTGCAAGGCCCGCGCCGACCTCAATCATATTATCTGGCAATGCCCCAAAGCCTCACCCACCAACACCTCCCGCACTAACACACGCATCATTAGTACGGCCGAACAGTGGGAGACATTGCTGCTCAGCTTGTACCCAGAGGAGCAGCTCTGGGCCGTCCGGATGGCCGAAGACGCCGCCAGAAAGCAAGGACTGGCCGCCGTCTGAGGAAGGGGGGGATTGGGGGTTAGTCTCCCGACCCCCGCCACCCCTGAACCCCATCAAGGACACAATAAAGTTTTATCTCTCTCTCTCTATAACTGTCAACAGGTGGTAATAAATTATTGAGGGAGCAAGTACGCGGACAAAGAGTAGTGTTGTAGCGAGAAACTGGTGCATGCTTTTACATCTCGTTGTACTAAGTACCATGAGCCATTTACTGCACCATTCAAACACCCTACCTAGATCGCATTGCAGATTGAGATAATCGGCATGGCTAGTAATTTTTTCGTAAACTGCACAGGCATCTGCAAAGAGTTGTATAGTTGAGGAAAAAAGGCAAGATCATTACTATAAATCGAGAAAAGCAGAGGGCCAAAAATGGACCCTTGTGGCACACCAGATGTCACGGCAGAATTAGACGAACGAAAGTCATTAGCTGACACATACCAAATGCGATTAGAGAGATATTTCTAAATTCATGCAACTGGGATCTATGTTAAGTTAATTAAGCTTGAAGTACGTTGTGTGAGACAGAGTCAAATGCTTTAGCAAAATTCAAATATGCAATCAGTATAAGAGTCATGATCCATGTTAGTGAATAAGTCGTTAGCAAAACAGCAATTGTGTTTCGCACGAGTCTGCTTTACGGAATCCATGCTGCTAAATACTGGAGGAGGAATTGGACTCAAGGAAATCAATGAGGTGTACATGTTCTAAGATTTTTACTAGAATGGATGTCAATGATATGGGTCGGTAATTATTCAGGGAATGTAGAAAAATCAATTATGGGGTTTTACGAGCCAAAACCACTATCTGATTATGAGGCACGCCGTAGTGGGGGACTCCGAAAATTTAGACCACGAGGGGTTCTTTAACGTGCACCTAAATCTAAGTACACTGGTGTTTTAGCATTTCACCCGCATCGAAATGCGGCTGCCGTGGCTGGGATTTGATCCCGCGACGTCGTGCTTAGCAGCCCAGCAGCATAGCCACAAAGCAACCACGGTGAGTAGGGAAATGTACATCACCAGATCTATGCACAGGGACCACCTTCCCTATCTTCCAACCGGATGGCAGTGTAGACATCTGTAACTGTTCCAAAAGCTTTGACATGAATGAATAAACTTGTGTACAGCATTTTTAATGAGATACAATTTCGATCAGCCAATGAACACACTTTTAAATTGACAATCAGCCTTTTGACACCAACTGCATCAATAGCGATCGTATCCATCGGTAAGAAGTTGGTTTTTAGTACTATATACGGAAATACTGCTAAAAAAATTATGGGGTTTTACGTGTTAAAACCACTTTCTGATAATGAGGCACGCCGTAGTGGGGGACTCCGGAAATTTAGACCATCTGGTGTTCTTTAACTTGCACCTAAATCTAAGTAAACGAGTGTTTTCGCATTTCGCCCCCATCGAAATACGGCCACCATGGCCGGGATTCGATTCCACGACCTCGTGCTTAGCAGCCCAACACCATAGCCACTAAGCAACCACGGCGGGTTGGAAATACTGTGTGGATGCTCTTATGAAAATGAGTAACATTGTCCAGAACATTGCAGCATTCGCTTTGTACTGGAACATGAAATTCGATTAATTGAATGTCCTTTTAGTACCGTTAATAATGCCCCATAATTATGGTGGTTAGAACGGAGTAGCAAAGGACGAGTTTTATTATCCAAGAATTTCTTCTTGGCTTTTGAAAGTGCAGTACACAATTCTGGGTTAAAATTTCGATAGTAAGACCAGTGATCTGTTCCGGCTGTTAATTTTGCGCTTCAACATATCCACGTGTTGTTGCACATCTGCTTTAACATGTTATTAAAACACGGAGAGCGGGACTCGATGAAACTTTTCCTTTAGGTACAAAACAATAAATTAGAGACAAGAGTTTGTTGTTGTAAAGCAACCAGTTGTCCTCAACCAACCGCTGCCCAAAGCCAGCAAAAAAAACAAACAACAAAGGCCTTCAATTCCCTATTCGTTAAGCTATCCAACAAGACATGGCGAGGAATGGAACTAGTACCGACACCTCGACTTAAACTTGGACAAGAACGCCTTCACTATATTCTTCCATCTCTTCTTAATGGTTATAGTCTCATTAATTTCGATTTGTTTTCTTGTTCGCGCAAAGGTTCATACTTTGTGTTTAAATAACATGGCTCGAGTTTACTTGTGTGCACGTATTGCTGTTTCGTGTATGCTTTAGTGATTACTCGATATACTTATGTTTGTTTGCTTTTTGTACAAGTTCCAGTACTGCCTCCCTGCTGAACTTTAGGTTTGTAGACTTGTCAAGCTGCCCTGGTGTAGCTTTTTTCTGCAACCCCTCCATCTGTATTGCAAGATGGGAAAATAAAATTGAAACTGAAATGTCTACTTTACTGTAGTTTTGAATGATCCGTGTTTTTTTTTTTTTTTTTTTTTTCTTGTTGGAAACTCGTGCCCGTCGAGTGAAGTGAATTATAGAGTGGCCACCAATTCCCACTGAATGAGTTAAGCAGGAAGCTAAGTCTGGTGCAGTGGTATTAGGTAATGTTTGCGGAAGTGGGAGTTATGCGAGTGGGAAATTGAACGAGCAGAGTTAAGTTGATGTCCTGACAAAAAGTCAAAAATTCTTTGCTTTCAGTCGAGTTGTGCTGTAGGGAAACGGAGCTTCTTTCCCACCTTATGTCTGGAAAATTGAAGCCTCCATATACAAAGAGGGACGATTTTACGTCTCTGACGAACAGTTGAATGACAATGCCGCGCAGGCCACATATGTAGTTGGTGGCCGATAGGAGACACAGAAAATTATTTTGCGAAAATCAAGGAGCATGCGTACACACACAAGCTCAAGTGAGCATAAAACTGGAATGAAATGAGCAGCAAGAGTATCAGCAACCACTAGCAGACGGCCACCACCAGACCGGTAATTACAATCACATCGGCAAAATTTGTAGCACTTTTCACAGTCCAAAATTTCATTCTTAACTTTTGCAGAAAACCAAGTCTCCGTCAAACCAATATCAGCGCAGCAGGAATCAATAGTGGAAGAGAATTCAATGCATTTATTCAGGATACTCTGTACATTAGGGAAAAAAAATATAGGCGTATTTACCAATTGTGGTAAAACAGATGTGCGTGCACTGCTAGTTATTGCACCGTAAACCTGCATCTTTTTTTATTCATTATCAGTTTATTCATGCGAAGCGAGTATGGCTGCCCAGCAATCAATGTAAATTCTGTTAGCTACGTGAAAAAAATCTGCAAACCCCCCCTTTAACATTAAATTTTTTTAAAATTTTGCTGTGGGTTAGATGCACAAAAATACGGTATGCTTTCATGCGCTGACTATTAGTCAATTTTAACCAAACTGAAATTTCCTTCTTGGGTTGTATACGTAAAAACCATGGTCCGATTACAAAGCACACCGTAGTGGGGGACTCCAGATTCATTTTCACCACCAGGGGTTTTTGCACTTCACCCCCATCGAAACGCAGCTGCTGCAGAAGGATCAAATACGTGACCAGGGGCTCAGAAAACAATACCATAGCCAATTAACTACGCAGCAGGTTAATTTTCAATAATGCTTCACAGATTGGCATGATACACAAGGAAATTCAGCTTTGAATTCATTGCGAGATCTGCGCCCCTAAACAGAAAAATAGAATGACAACAGTTTCAAACTTGCAACTGACACGAAGGAGGGTTCAAACAAGCACACTTTATTTACTCATGACATAGCTTCTCCACGCAGGCCTCTTGTAGGGTCAACGGTCTGCCAATGCTGCCCACGATCTGCATTCGCTAAAGAGCAAATGAATGAACATCAAAACAAACACAGAACAATTTCTGTTTCTATCAACCTCACTGAAAGTCCTTGCCTCGAAAGAGTTTTGCCTTTTGGGAAACCCACAGATAGAAGCATCATTACCGTCAAAGGAACTTGAAAAATTAAAACAATAAATTTGCCCCTGATAACCTGGCGCACAATTGATCAATCCAAGGACCTCTTCTCGCTCGCTCTTTCTTTTTTTTTTTGGCTTGGAAGGAAATGCCGCAAACCAGCAGTCTGTCGTAGACACTATTTGCTACGATTCATGGATGTTGCAAACAGCAGGGTCATGTTCTTCTTCTTGTTCTTCTTAGATCCAGGTTTGCCCTTCTGTCCATCTGGAACAAACAGAACTTGTTACAAAATTTAGCTCCAACTTGCACTGAAGAGGAACTGAAAAAAACTAGCAGGACGCTTAAGCTTCCCCTTTATGAGTTGAACGTGAGAGCACTGCCAGGCGTCATTGACGCTGGCACCAACACCGGATATTCTGCAACATGGGGCCCAATAGAAAACAATGGCAGGCCAATCCGGCCGGCAGGAGTTCAGGACAGAGCAACGGCTAATGCCCCCGTAAGGCAGAGGCTGCACGCAGAGACTCATCAACGGCTCATACACACCCATAAGCAACGAAAAAAGGGGTTTGCATCTGAATTTCCGCATAACACAATTACGTTTTCTCACATATAGAAATTATCTTCTCGTACATTCAAATTACAATGCAACGCTATGATGCCTGTAGGTTGTGTTGCAAGTCGAACTTCACAAATTTTCTTACGCATTTTACTTTCACAAATTCAATTAGTTCAGTGCAAATTTAACTAGGTCATACAACTTTTACCACAGGAATATTTGCCAATTAATTGAAGAAAGCTAAAGTAATTCCTACACTAAAGAAGGGCGACCCTACATTGCTAGACAATTATAGACCGATTTCTGTACTCCCGTTTCTCAGCAAAAGAGTTGAAAAATTAATTGAAATTCGTATTTCGGGCTACTACGCTAGATTTAAAGGGGTTGGGACACCAAATTTTGAGACTATAGAAAGTATGTTGTAGGCTGCTTCCGTATGCGAGGACACCCACAACAAGGTATTGGACGCTGCAAACATTTCAAAATAATTTTAATTCAGGTCCAAAAAGTCATTAAAAGCTCCTTCTCGTGGTCAAGAGCTATAGACGACCGCACGCCAAGTTTCATCCTAGACGCCAGCGCTCGTTTCTCCCCTGGCGGCACGATTTCATCTCCAACGGGTGTAGGTTTTCGCCGCCGCTTCCCTTCACGATCGCGCCCGCGTACAGTTCGCGCTGCGCGCGAAGCGTCTCTAGTTTGCAACGGCGTCTCTTCGGATGACCGGAAATTATGATTGTCTTGTTAACTGTCACGACAACAATGTAAACACGAAAGGGTTGATGCCACCAGTGAAATTCTGCCGATTCACAAGAAAATGGTACGATAAAAGCAGAAGAGAGACATGAATTACTGCGGTGCGCCGAGCGAAGTAAACAACTGGCAAACGAAGCGAGCTCGTTCATTGATCGCTCCTGAGTGTACGACGGTTCTTATATGTAACCCACATGAATTTAATAATTACTCGGTACATAATCGTTTTATTCCTATAAAACCTTTAAGTTGTTCGACGAGCGCTTGTCCTGTCTTCTTTCTCGTGTTTAGTTTGTGTGTGCGCTGCCCAAGAATGGAAACCACTTCTGTTGTATGCGCTAGCAGTGGCCGAAGTTCACGCGTGCCGAGAAATTGAATATGTGCACAATGCATTGAACATGACCGGAGTTCATTACCGCTTCACCACTGCACCGATCGATCGAGTTATTGGACGATAGACGCCCGCGTCTTGGTCGCGCCGGCATTGCTGAAGCAGGAATGATTACTAAGACTTTCAACTTCCGTCTCTTGAGTACTGTTAAAAAATGGCCATGCTGCCTACATTGCTGCCTCTATTCCATGTTGTAAGGGGCGTACTAGCTAAAGTTGTGTGCGCATGTCGTACTTGTGCTATGCAGCGATATATTTTGTTTATTTCCGCACACTGTCGATGGAAATCTATTGTCGCCATCAGAGACAACACGGATTTGTAGCAAACATGTGGGAAACTGCAAAAATGACTTTAGCTCCTATGCGCCGTATGTATGTGCCGCATCGTATGTGTTGACGATTTTTCCGGCGGCACATACGATGTCGTTTCCAATTACCTGCTCAGAGTCACTTACATGGTTCAGCAGACGCTGCCCTTTCGCCGCATTGCAGCCATTAAAATAATCGTCAAGCGTACCGATCTTCTTAAAGGCAAATAGAATCGTGTACAGTCTGTTTCGCACTTAGGGGAAAACTCGGAACGTATTGCATCGCGACGCGGCAAGCAATGGAGTCGTGCGGCGGCAGCAGCTCGAGCAGGAGCAGACGCTCGAGGGGCGGAGTCGTGATCTGCGTCGTCTGCTACGGCGGCGCGCACTGGCCGCATTGTCGGAAAGCGTGCTGCTGTCAGGAGCAGTGCACCGACTTCATCGGTACTGCGGGAACTGAGCCGATATCCTTTACTAGACGTTGTGCGTCGCTAAACCCTGAGCCTTCATTGGCGATAATGGAGTTCCACAAACTTCTTTTGACAGCATGCTTCGTTTGTTCTTTCGAAAGGCCGGGGTCCTGAGCGCGTGCACGTATATTTCTTCACTGTGTGCGCTGCCATAATAAGCAGCGACAAGACGCACCAAGATGTGTGTGCAACGTGCTCAGTCTTTGTTTGACTCGAAAGGAAAACAAAGCACTCAACAATGATAAATGTGGGGTCGAACACGATGAAACAAACGGATACGATTAAAGGAATATTTTACGTTAACACAATGAGCTGGAAGTGATTTTTCTCGACAATCATTCACTACACCAGACAGACCCTGCCCACCGGCGGGGTATTGGACACGTCACGGTTGGAACGTCAGTTAGTCTCGTCATGTCCCCAGTGGCAGCGATGACAGCGCTCATCCTGGAAGGCAGTGAAGTGTAGATTGACTTGATCAGGGATGTGTTCATTCGCAGCACGTCTCAGTCGCTGGCGATGGTGGATCGAAGCCTATCCTCGGGCGACTGATAGAGGAGATGGTGCGGCAGCGATACTTTCAACGAGCCCCAGGCATTTTAAATGATGCTGGCGCCCGGGGATTGAGGCGGCCACTCCAAGAGAGTGACTGCGCGCACTTCCAGCAGTTCTTGCACAACATGAGCAGTGTGGATCGGCGACCTATCGCGTTAGAATATAGTCGCCTTCCAGAAACAGGCCGTCAAGAATGCATGGAATCAGTAGGTCGTCTATGACTGTCCTGCAGCGATGAACTTACCTTCCAGGCGTATCAGTGGGCGTCGCACAACGCTTAGTAAAAAATACCGGCTCATTTCACGCAGTAACGATGAGGTCGGCGCCCTGCAACTGACAGTAGAAGGTTTCCTGGCAATGTGGCCAGCGCGCGCCGCCGTAGCAGACGACGCCGTTCAAGATCTCGCCCCTCGAGCACCTGTGCGAGCTGCTGCCGCCGCCTGACTCAAGCGCTCGCTGCATCGCGATGCAATGCGCTCCGAGTTTTCCCCTAAATGTGAAACAGACTGTACATCGCCCTTCGAATCAAATGTCCACGCGCACACACACAGGCACACACCGTGCGCGACACGAAACGTGCCCAAACACGCGCAGTGCAGGAGGCAATCAAGGCGGTGCGAACAAGAGGTGGGAGAGGGGTACCACCCGCTAATAGAATTTTGCTCCGCATGCGGCGCTCTCAACGCCGGCGCAGCAGCGCCGCTCTCGGTGCCGTTCTTGTCTATTGCTAGCGCAGCAGTTATGACGTCACAGCGGAGGAACGAAAATATTGACGTCATAGCACACTAGCACAAAAATGTGACGTATGAGGAGTAGCGATGAAATGCCGATTACGGAGCCTGCTGAACCGAGCGACCCAGCATAGCCTCCACTATGACCGAGCTACAGGCATATAGAAATCCTTTCTTAATGCAAAGAAGGGGTAAGGCATGCAGACACGGACACAGGAGGAGAGAAGTGGACAACACGAACACCGCACGGCGGCCCGCGAATGGCAAACTGCGTGCGGCGAGTTGCCGTGCCCGTAATGTGGACAGGCCTTTACACGTTGAGTGTAACACTAGCCAGCTGACTCCGAAAGGGACCAGGATATGTGGCGTTCATGTTGTCCGCTTCTCTTCCTCTTGTGTCTGTGTCTGAAGGCAATTGCCCTTTAATTTTCATTATGAATCCTAACCAACTAGCTTGGCTTCCCGTCATTCTAAAAATCCTTTCTCTACGCTAACTCACCAGATGACTGGGAATTTTCAGCGTGCGCAGCAGCCGATGCTGCCGCAGCAGCGTTCAGAGCCTCCTCCAGGGCCAGGCTGAACGAGTGACGGAACAGCGGCACGGGGCAGCCTTCCTCGTCGTCATCCGCGTCGGAGCTGGCTGCTGCCGCTGTTCTAGCCATGGGGAGATCTTTGGCAGGCAATCCCTTGCGAAAGCCGACTGCCGCACCCGCACTGCGTGTCTGCACCATCTGCACCGATAGCATTGTGCAAGGCTTAGTCGGTTTGGCATTTCGTAGGAAAGAAGCACAAATTCTGCATGTGGGACGGTACATTGAGAGGACAGATACCGCGAGATGTTTGCAACTGAATTGGCCATAATGGCCACACTAAATATATGACTGTACCCTCCCAAAAAACAGCGAAAAGCTTCTTATAAAGCCATGTACTGTCCCAAAGCCAGCATAAGAAATTACATTTACCACTTCACATGTGCTGGTTTCAGTGGTCTGCAAGCTTAATGAATACAAAAAATTGTATAATAAGATAGTCTTTCCATAGTCAAGTAAACTTACACAATGTTAAAGTCAAAAACACCAATGGAATATTTATTGAAAGGCCTAAATTAATTATTGTCATACAACAACACTTCGCTCTACAGCATGCCAGTGCTCTATGCAAGGTCCTTTGAAGGCTTGTGCAGTTTTGAAAGTCTGGCCTCGGTAGCACTACTATCTAGATGCCCCCTTTACAACATCCAAAGCTTTTGCGACGAGCAGGTTGAATTTCCAATCCACTGTGCACTGTGACGCCATGCACTCCTTCAAACACGATTGCTGCACTTCTAGAGTCCTCAACCAACTCACCCACTGAATACTGAATAGTATGCCGTATCAACACAGTCTAGAATGCCACTGGACGCGCCGGCTGATGACCCGACAACACCAACCTGTAGCTAGACCCGGTACAATCAAAGGCGTCGCATAGAATGCCGCTTCGGACGCGACAGGTGGTTCTGGTCATTCGGGCAGTGCGCCATCATCCGCGATCTTTAGCCTCTCATTCCATTGACGCTTTCGTCAACCGAAAACAGCTTCAAAACAGCAGAAAGAAAACAGCTTCAAACCAAGCCCAAGATGGTGGCGATCGGCTGGCAGCTGCAGCCGTGGTACACACGGGAAGTTTGAACAATTTTTATCTGGCACAGGGCGTTTCGCAGCCCCTGTGGAGCTTTGAAAGTCTATTTTTTCTTACTTACCGATCGAAATCAGTGTTAATAATTTGAGGGCAGGTGCTTGAAGGCAAAAACGTTCCTAAAATGCGTTTTTCTAAAAATAAATTTTTAGGACATTTTTCACCATACTAGAACACACGTCCCCCCTCAATTGTTTAACTCTGCTTGCTGCGCGCACCGATCCCATGTTGTTAACAGGCTGCGGCTGTCGGCGTTCAAGAATGGCACTACTATAACTGCAAAGAGGAGTCACGGGCGGTAAGTAGCATACAAGTTCCGCTGAGGCATCGCGTTGGTGGCCCCAAAAGGCACCTTTTAAAAAATGCTGGAAGATTGTTATGGCAGTACCTCAGCTTGAAAAATCCAGAAGAAACGCTGGGACGAGATCGGCCACGACCATCTCGCCCCCCACGTACTTTTCACTGGATTGCATGAGAAAACGTCAGGTCCAGCAGCCTTGCGTGCTTTACGCGACGCTTGCCGACATCATGCTCCATGGCATCCAGATGTTCCACGTAATGCAGCGGAAAGTCCTTTGCGAAAACAAGCCCGTGGGGGTCTGCATCATCTACAGGGCCTCCCACGGGGACAATGTTGAAGCAGCCTGCCCTACCGCATCAACACTGCCATCGTGGCCATCACTGTCACTATCTGATGCAAGCACGTTCACAACGATTGGCTCACAGGTTAGGAGCACATAGTTTCCAAATCTATAGCAGTGCGCTTTCCTTTCACCGACAACGTCATGCATTGCCAATGAGTGCGTGCGGATCGACCATATTCCATTTCAGCGGCAAGTCAAACGAGGCTGAGAAGCCACATGGCCAGGAATGACTTCGATGCAACAAACGAAGACAAGCACGAGCGACTTAAGGGGGGACGCCGGTATCAGATCGCGAAAATCGTAAAGAAGATCGATTTTTGGCAACAACGCGTTTCGGTATCTGCAATGCCTAATCTACATTGTATCAAAATAGTTTGAGTGAAAACGCACTAAAAGTGCCCGAAAAAAATTTATTTATCAGTGCGTAGGGCGAGAAAACAGCTTTAAATACCGTAAAATCACCGCAGTTCGCGGAGCCCTAACTCGTCTTTCCCGCCACCGAACGTCGCCATCTTGGTATCGTTCGAAAGCTCCAAGTTTCGCCATTCCGTTTCTAAATTCTTTGGTCGTCGCCATTTTGTAACAAACACACAAACACAAAAGAAGCGCGGGTCTGCTAGAGGCGGTCACACGGGCCTTGCGATGAAAGCGAGCCTCCGATTGGTTGCCGTACTGAAAGGCATCTCGCCATTGGTTGCTGCTGCAGCAGCGTGCAAGCTGGCAACCACAGCGGACCGCAGTTGTCTGCTTTGAAAACCACACCGGCGTCTTTCTTTGTTTGACACTCGCAGAATTCGGATTTATGAAAGCTCCCAGGTCAGTGATGGATCGTCGCTCGTTAAAAAGAACTTTTAAATGAAGCATGCCTTCGGAAAACGAAAGCGCAAGCCTCCTACGGTGAGAAAAAGATGGCGGCCAGCGGGAGAAGCGGAGAACCCGACTGAACACGCGGATAACGTGCCGCGTTATCTTGCACCGTGCGATTCCAGCAGCGAAGCCGACAATCGCCCTGTGACATCGACACTGATAACCAAGCCACCGGAAGACGTGCCAACGGAGACTCTCGCACCTGTGCGTACGGCTGCACGAGTCAGCAACCGAGATCGCGTTGTTGGAGGCGACGCAGGTCGAAGGTCTCCATCGCCGACAGAGACGGTGTGCGTTTCCGATGCATCGTGCGACAGGGACACGCAGTCTGCGAGTGAGCCCCAACCGTCGACGAGCTACATACTGTATGGTGACTCAAGGCTCACCAGACAAATCGTCGCACCATTCAGACGCGCCTCGAGCCGCGTTTTGTGCCAGCGGTGACTGCAGAAGCGCAGGCATGCAGCGTTCGCGACTCCCTTCGCGCAGTGTCCGCGACTGAGCGGAAGCAGCAATGCCAAGAACAAATTTCGGCCCCTTGTGACTGTGAGTTCATTATTATGCCTGTTTCCGCGATGAACTCTTTGATCGCTAAAACTCTGTGCCCAAGATGCCAACAGCGTTCTGTGGGTGTACACTGCGATACCAGGCTCGGTCTGGCAGCGAAAATGGTAGTCATGCACTACTCCAGACGGCACAAGAAAAGGATAAAGAACGCCTGAAGAAGGCATCCAAAGCCCACCAAACAATGAGGCAAAGGTGTAAGAAGATGCCTGACATCAATGATTCAAAATATTACAGCCCTGGTGCTTTTTAATAAATTTGCAGTGCTTTTAAAACTTTGCAGCCAGTTTTCTCAATTGCATTTTTTTTGTCAATCACCTCGCTCGTGGAAAGCGTAGCACAACAATGGCTGGACCGATTTTGGCCCAGTTTGTTTTGCTGTGATCCACAAGCTGTGCTGTACTTAAAGAAAGTCTTGAAATGTTTCTTTATCTTTCCATTATTTAATTATTTCACAATTACTACATGGCTCCATGCAGTGAAGCACAGTCATGTGCATGTTATGTTGAGCAAAAAATTATTAGCGCTTTAAAAAAAAAATCTAACAGTGTCTTGATGTAGATTAGACATCTGGGCAAACGTGCAAAGTACAATCGCCGACCGTTTATTCGGACCTCACGGGGACTGCGAAAATGTCCGAATAAACAAGTGTCCGAAAAAGCAGATTAAGAAAAAAAAATTAAATCCTTTATTTCCACGCACTTATTCAGGCTCGGCTGTAGGCTTGGAAGAAATCATGAATGCGCCGTTGCACGCTGTTCCGTTTACGCGCAATCAGATAAACCTGAATCTCGGAGAGGGTCGTACGGTCACTACTAGCGGCTGAAAGCACAGTCACTGCTTGTACACGCTTCGCATGCGACGGCAGCATAGCACATGGTCAGGGGCGTAGCCGGGGGGGGGGGGGGGGGAGGGCTTATGGGGCTTCAGCCCCCCCCCCCCGAAATTTTTTCGTGCTGTCCATGCACCGCCGACAAAAGCAACCCCCGGCGCCGGAAATCACTCTGGATTTTGTCTAGAACGTCTTTTTCACGCTCGAAAAGCCATTTCACCGCGAAAATTGCGAACTCTGGCTGAATTTCGTGGCAACGCCCATGCACCGGGAGTCGCATAACGCAAGCAGCCCCATCCGAGCACAGTTTCAAGGATGTTTTCATGGCGAACGGGCTCGCCGCGGCATTTCGCGGAGGCCGCCGAATCTACACTCTATCATGGAATTTACGGAGCGCGTGGATATCAATTCACAAACTTTATGGGTGTAAAGTTCTCATAAACTTTTGATGTGAAAGGTGCATTGACATTTCCAAACGTGTGCTTTAGATTTCCAATTGCGGAACTTTGCAAGTTTAATGCTCCCATAAATATTTGACGCCAAATGTGCATTGACTTTTCCAAAGTCGCACATCGGGCCATACAACGAGACAAGCCAAATGAACACGCTATCAGATAAGTTGACAAAGCCTGCAGCGAGGCCCGATGAGACGAAGCGTTGTGGTGGTTCATTCGTGCCGTCATGTCACATAAAAATTTTTTTTTTCACCTGCGCCAGAGCATCCAGTGAAGACACTAAAGCCAGGCAAGGCAACTACGTTCTTATTTATTTTTTCTAGTTTGACTTTTAATCGCGAGGACACATTGAGCCTCCAATTTTTTTTGTTCTCGCTCCCCTACCCGCGCGCTGCCAGAGCCAGCCAGAGTGCATGCGTTCTTCTCGTGTTGCCCCGACCACGGCGCGTCGCACTTCGGTGCGCGTTCGGTTTTCTCTGGCTGAGTGCATTTTCGCCTGGCAGAGCTTTGGACGCTTTCTAGCTTGCAGACGAGAAAAAGAAACAATGGTCGCTAGCCGCCATCACTGTGGGGACTCGACGGATTGCAGCGCGTTCGCTTGAGCGCAACCTATCCAGAAAGTCTTGTCTCGCCGGCGCAGGATATCGGGCAGTATGCGCATGGTTCTTGGTGGACCAAGCGTCTTGTGTTTTCTTCGATATTCCTTTAATAGCCGTATCAGTTGCCCAAAGTAGGCATTCTATTGTGACCAACATACTTTGCGTTCTTTTTTTTTTTTTTTCATTACGGTTCCCCCCTCCCACAAAAGGAAAAAAGTGTTGTTGCGGTGCAGCGGATTGTCGCATGGTGAAAGTGCTATTTTGTTACTTCTTTTGCGGAAAGTATAGGGCCATGTGACGTTTTACCTGCCGGGTACTCTTATTATATTATTGCGATAGCAATTATATGGACACTCTAAGCGCATTCCTGCCATCGCCATCGCCCTCATGTTCCGCATGAAGTCCAAGTGCGATAACATCGTGACCCCGCGCCGCATGCTGTATGTGCGAGTGAAAGCGTGTGGGGGGGGGGGGGGGAATGGGTGAGCCGATGATAGTTGCTTAGTCTTGTGTGCGCAAGGGAGAAAAGTGAGGAGCAAGCGCGCCGCCTTCCGTCGCGCACGATACATCGGGGGGAGTGGATGGAATGGGGGCAGGATCTAGGATTCTGTGAATCTGTGATTGCGCAACATGTTTATTTGCCTTGTTTGACGCATTATGTACGGTGACTTTTTCTTAGATACGTAGATTTATTGGAGACTTACTTATACGTATGTTTAAATATCTTGTTGCGTGGTTTTGTGTATACATGCAGTGAACTTCGTTTCCGGTGGCACTTTTTTGCCCTTCATCAAGCTGTATCTTCGCATTTGTATATTCCATTGCACCTTCGCCTTTCTAATGTACGAGGGCGAGTCAAATAAAAGTGAGCCTACTCACCCCGCGAAATTATGGTTCTGTTCATTATCTGCAAGGCCTGCGCGTAGCACACAGGCATCTCTCATTTACAAAAGTGACACGCAGGTGTGAGGATAACTGTTCTTTAATGCTCTCATACACTGGGTTGAACATGGTTGCGAGCCGTAATGGACTCTCCACAAGTTGAGCAGCGTGGTGCCGTCAGGTTTTTGACAGCTGAAGGTGTTTCCCAAAAAGAAATTAGTCGCCGTATGGCTGCCGTGTACATGAAACATTGCATTTCATTGACCACTGTGAAGTGTTGGAACAAACGGTTCAAAGAAGGACATGAATTTTGCAAAGACGATCGCAGACTGGGCCAAAGCCATCGTGCAATCACCCCTAACAAAATTGGAAAGGTTGATGAGTTGAGACAAGAACGGAGGATAAGCATCGATGAACTGGCAGAGTGTGTGAACATCAGTCGCAGTTTGGTTCACGCCATAATTCATGAACATCTCGGTTATCGGCTCTTGTGTGCGCAATGGATGCGCAAAATTTTGAACCACCGCCAGAATACGGAGAAGATCAGCGCTGCCTTTACTCATCTGATCCGGTATCACAATAAAGGTGACGATTTCCCGGTATCACAATAAAGGTGACGATTTCTTGTCTGCAATTGTCCACTACTAAGAGGCTGAAACACAACGGCAAAGCTTACAATGGAAGCATTCAAATTCACCTCCCCCAAAGATAGCAAAGGCCGTCATTTCCGCCAGAAAGGTGTGGTTGACTTTTATTTTTCGATCGTCAGGGGACATTACTGATAGAATTTGCTAAATCTTGAGGGACTATCAATTGTTTCCGATATTGTGAAACGCCGGATCGGCTGCGTGTCGCAATCAAGAACATTGACTGCTAAGAAAGTTTTCAACGGTACCGAACCTGAAAGTATGTCTATGAACACTTATCGTATACGGTAAGATATTTTTGTTGTATTTTTATTTTCTCGGAAAGACTCATACGGTACGATGTTCTGAGTAGGGTGGTTGTTAAATATATACAAAATAGGGCGAAAAGTTTAAAAGACGTGTTTAGCTTCCTGAAGGGTGTTAATATGTTTAGTGCGCAAATATCACGGAATAAGGCAAGGCCGAGGCGTGTCAGGCATTTGATAGCTTAGGGTGAAAAGAAACACGTAAAGGAAGCCAGAAAACGGGACATAACAGAAACAAAGTTCGTGTCCTTGCCGGAGCTTCCAAGTCAGCGCCTACATGTTCACCTTATTTTGTGTTTTCTGTTTTCTTTTAACATGTTTTATTTCTTCTGAGCACTGGATTAACGAATGGGGTCATCTTGTTCCACGACAGTGCCCGATCCCACGTCGCTGATGTGGTTAATACACAAAACTGGCAAAGTTCAAGCGGGAAACGCTGCAACACCCGCCATACAGGTCAGACCTGTCGCCTTGCGACCTCCACATTTTGAGGCAACCGAAAAAACAGCTCAAGGGAACCAGATTCGTCTCAGACGATGTTGTGAAAGTCAGTTGCGGACGTTTTGAAGCAGCAATCAAAGGAGCTTTATGAAACGGGAATTGCGCGACTCTTTAGTCAATGGGACAAATGTCTAAATGCTCATGGGGGCTACTTTTAATTAAAGTACCCCGTTTGTTATATATTCCCATTGGCTCACTTTCATTCGACTCGCCCTCGTATATTCTGCAGAACTCCTGCTTTTTATACGTGGTCTCTGTTGCGACAATAATTTTGGTGCAATTACTCACGATACACGACCGGTGACAGCTGCTGCTGTGTAATACATTGGAACAAATGGCAACGTCATTGAGATTTTTCACTGGCCGTTGCATATGTACAAGAATGTAAACAAGGATCTTGAATGACAAAGTGTCATTAACATATTTGTCCTCAACTTGTTCGTTTCATGGCCTTTACATTTTTCATATCAGCGGCATGCACTGCTTTGCTGGTTTCGAACTGATGTAGTTCGAAATTCGTGTGATATTTTCTTTACTCATTAAATAGACAAAATATATGAAAGCATTGACATCGGTTATGTTGGGAACAATTTTTGGCACATACGAGTATATTCTTTTATGAAAAAATATATATTTTACTCGTATTGACAGTGCGTAGCGTTCAACAACTCGTTTGCAGCATCTTTGTCAATGGCAATGCAGTTATTATTCGTGTATCTGATCCCTAAGCAAATTTTTTTAAGAGGTAGCTTTAGCTCGGGCCCAACTCCGACGCGGCCTATTCAGATACATGTAAAACGCTGAAACGCTTTTCCGAGATAACTCCTGAATCGCTTTTAATGAAATTTGTTGCATTTGAGAGAGTATGTTAAATTCTAGTGTCTGTTGGAAGCGGAATTTCGATTTAGGGCCTGAACTTTGTTTAAAATATTTTGAAAAATTCGAAACTTCGAAAAAAAAAAGATAGAAGCACGAAGTTTACAAATTATTAGCTCTGAATCAAGAACAGATATCGCGGTTCTGTAAACGGCACCCATTACACCATTCAAAGCGGACAAAGTCGATATGTCAATTTGTATCTTACGTGAATTGGTTATGTTATGTACAAGGGTTCTGCAAAAGCCGTATTTCCATAATACTTAATTTTTTGAGACTCATGTGTAACATATCGATTTTGTCCGCTGTAGATGTACTATTATGTGCAATTAACAGAATTGTGATATCAATTTTCATTGCTGATTTACAGAGTTGTAAACTTAATTGTTTCGTTTTCTGAAAATTTTCTATTTTTGCCACTTTTCAGTAAAATATTAACGACCTAAATCGAAAATTCGACACAAACAGTCACTAGAATTTAAGTTTTTCTTTTAAATGCAACAAACCTCGTCAAATTTGGTGCAGTGGTCGCCGAGAAAAATGAATTCTCCTTCTACATGTATTTAGATAGGAGCATCCGACCTAATGTTTCCTATTAAGGAGGAGTTCCACCTGCACGTGAGCCCCCCCCGAACGAAATTTCTGGCTACGCCACTGCACATGGTACGTCATCTTCTGACTCAGAGTCATCGTCCGGCGGTGCAGCAGAAACCTGACGAATGACCTTGCCGTCGTCGAGTTCTGCGCATGTCAATACAGCAGTGTCAGCACCTATGAAACTGTCAAATGAGACTGTGTCCGGAATCGCAATGCCACCACTGCGCAGGCCTCGGCAGAACATTTTCCGCGTCAGTAGGGAGCACATCGGAAGGCGACAAGTCTTAGGCCTCCCGGCACCTGCTTGCCGGCATTCCCCAGCGCAGTCTGCGCGGGCACTGTCGGCGCCATTAGACCCTTGACGCGATGTTTACGTATGGCGCGTTGGATCCCCGAAACCTCGACACAGCACACAAACACCACCGTGCCGACACCAACCGCACAAACGAAAAATGCGGCCTGCTCGCAGCGTCGTGCGCGAAGAAACAAATCAGCTGCTGGATTGTCTTGACATGGCTTACTAAGCTGAAACCGGAACTGCTGCAGAGCCACTCTATCTAACCGGGCAGAAACGATGATGATGAGCGGGGATTTCCAGTAGCGCCACTTCGTGGGGCAGCAAGGAAGTTCCGTTCAAAACAAAAATGGCGTTCAGCAAGTCGAACCATGCACCGGTCAGAGTCGGTGCATGGTGCTCTCGACCGAGTTGGCTCAAGGAGTGTCCGAAAAATCAGACGAGAGGTTGCAAGGTGTCCGAACTTTCGGCAGTTGTAATACATTATGGTCTATGGGGAGAATGGCGGTGCCGTGAGGCTGACCGAATAATCGGGCATGTCCGAATTTTTGGAGTCCGGAAAATCGGTCGGCGACTGTATTCCCAGCTTCCTATCATGTTTCGTTACTGTGCCAGGCTTTCCACAGGCAAGGAACTTATAAATTCTTATAAAACAAAAACTAATTAAGATATCCTAATGAAATTTTAGATTTGTCTCTTTATTGCAATGTGCAGTGTGTGTGCCACATTTCAGCCCTTTCTGTCAAGAAACAAAAAAGTTAATTCTGATCCCCCCCTCCCCCTTTATTCGGCTAGCAGAATTGCACAGAACGAGGGCCCAGTGAGCAATCTGGGAGCAGCGCCGGCAGTGTTGTCAGTGCAGTTGGTGCAGTCCAGTCGCGTTTTGTACGATGGCGCGGCGCAGAGCTATAGGTGCAGCCCATTTGTGTTCGGAGGAACGTAAGTGCAACGAGAAAGATGCGCACGAGGCCAGCGATGCAGAGGAGCGTGCGGCAGCAGCTGGGGTGGCAGGCAAATGTGAAGCGGCTCGCGTTCCACCCTCTTTGTTTTCAAGGATTTCGCATTCCATCATTAACTTTCGGCACGGACAACCAGCAGCCAGACTTCATATTCATAACCGATAAGTCGGCATGGGGGCATTGTAGTAAGTGCGTTATTTCCCCATAGAAAACACACAAACATTGACGGCGCACCAGCTTGCCATTGTTATAACCGATATTGTTAAAACTGGTATCGACACAAGTGGGTCCGACTGTATGCCAATTCCAGCAATGAGGATAGTGGAGATGCATACATTAATGGAATCGTGTACATTAATGTCAAGGAATTACCTCCATAATTATTCCTACTTCTTTGCAGACAGTAGACAAGCTTTTCATCTGTTCCCCTGAGGGGCACAAGAACACCAACCAACCTGAGCAAAGGACACCCGGTTCACAGAGCTGCCAGCAGGGGTCGCTGACCTGTCTTCCTCTGCTGGGCTGCTGGCACTGCTGAGCATGAACTGCTGCTGCTGCTGCTCATCAGGATCACTCACTGCAGCCACAAATGCAGAAATCAGTTGGCTACAGAAAAATGCCAACGAAACCCTTCAGCACACTACTCCTGGAATTTACAAGGACAGTATACAGCAGCCAGAGGCCGTAATTCCTAACAATTCAGTTCATTCTGCGCTCTTATTTGTTGTGCCACGTGGCCAATGGTTACGATAATGGCACTGGGGCTGTGTCTGAGACAATGATGAAGGGTGAACAGACGAAACAAACTGTCACAAAGTATGGCCCCAGGAAACCACGCAATACACACTGCTATCACCACAGATAGCAGCAGCTACAACTGGTACAAGCAAACTGCATTGTATTTGCCCGAGTTACTTGCAGCTGACACCTTTATTAGAAATCTTAAAAGCCACTCTCACGCCGTGCAGTCATGTACATTAAGGCATGCATTCAGCTGTTAGCATTTTATTCTGCACAAGCCATAACAAGTTAGATTTATGGCTACCCTCAGACACTACCATGACTCTACACAGCCTATATAACCACAAATGAGCCACTAGAAAGACATTAACACTTTCGGGACCGACCCATAGGCCATCGATCATATATGATCGACGGCTTTGCGCGCACTGCCACGTTCAAATTTCCGCGTGCTTGGACAAGTAGCCCCATCTAGGAGGTAGTCAGGAACTAGACTCTCGGTTTCGGCATAGTTTCTTTCGTTTTCCAGCAGGTGGCGATACGCGAGAGAGAATTTTCTAGATTGCGGCGGCGGCGGACGCAGTGGAAAATGGCGTCGTGCTCGCGTCCGGTCGCTCGAAAAGACTGCCGTCAATCGCGCGATTCCGCTGCTTCGGCAACGGATTTTTATGATGAACCGAGCAGCAAAGAGTATGAAGACGACTTCGGCAGCTCCGATTTTATTTCGGACTCTGATTCGGATGATGATGAGCCACGAACTTCATCTAGTAGCCGAAGGTGAGCATAGTTCCACATTCAGTTCTCTCTGGAGTAGGTGAACGGGCTCGCTATATGTTCTCATTATTTTATCTTTACTTGATAGGGTCTCAACAAGCTACGGTAATGATCTACTGCCGCCAGCGCAGAAGCGGATTGAGTTTTCGCCGAGACGGGAACCTGGCGTGTACTTGGACGCAGAAGTGGGCGTGGCGCTCAGCAGCGGATCAAAAAAATTTTTGACTGCTCTGGACTTCTTTCTTCTGTTTTTCTCAATGAATGTGATCGAAACCATTTGTGACAACACGAACAAGTATGCTTGGACTCACATTTTGGAAAAACCAACGCATGCTTGTTCCGACGGATCTTGGGAAGAAGTCACCCCAAGTGAAATGCTGAAGTTTATCGGACTCGTAATTTACATGGGCGTTGTCAAGGTTCCTCGGCTGAAGCTGTATTGGAATGTAGGAGATCTGTACAGCGGTCTGCTCCCACCACAGATCATGCGGCGACGCCGGTTTATAGCTCTACTCGCAATGTTGCAAGTTGCAGACTTGGACGATGTCACTCAATGTTCAAGAGGAAAGCTCCGATACATGTGGTGGCTCCTGCAGCACATGAACGAAGTGTCGGCGAATCTTTTCCAGCCACATCGCGATCTTTCGGTGGATGAGCGCATGGTGAAATCGAAAGGGCGGTCAGGCATCCGACAGTATATCAAAGATAAAGTAACAAAATGGGGCTACAAGCTGTGGGTCCTAGCTGACCCTGGCACCGGATATACTGTGCAGTTTAGTGTGCATACCGGTAAGCGTGAGCAGCCAGGGCCCCATGAGTTGGCTTTCAACGTAGTTTGCCAGCTGTATCACAAATATCTTGATCAGGGCTACAGGATCTATATGGACAATTTTTACACTTCTACGAGCCTGTTCAGTCATCTTCTCAGCCGAAAAACACTGGCTTGCGGAACCAGACGCAAGGATCGCCGAGGATTTCCTGCTGAACTGAAGGATGCACGGTGGGAAAAAAAAGCTCGACGTGGCGACATTCGATGGTTGCGCGATCAGAACATCCTGTACCTTCAGTGGAAAGACCGGCGTGTTGTCAACATGATGAGCACGGTTCATATTGCAAATGACACGGTCACCGCAAAAAGAAGGGAAAGGAGGCAAAACTCCTGGACTCAGATATCTGTAACAAAGCCTCTGCTGATCCATGATTATAATGCTGGCATGCTAGGCGTAGATAAATCGGATCAAATGATTGGATATTATAATGTTCTCATGAGAAGCGTACGGTGGTGGAAGACTCTGTTCTTCCACTGCGTCGATATTGCATGTGGGAACAGTTTCATACTCTTCCAAGCTCACCGCACATTGCACCCAGAGATTCCTGAGCTGGCACGCACCGCCGGGTTTGACCACCTAGCTTTTAGAGAAGAGCTCATTCAGCAGCTTCTGAATCTTGACGGTGCCAAGCAAGCACACACGCCTCCACCACCCGTCGCAAAACATGCACTCCACAAGCCGGAAAAAGTGGCAAAACGCAGAAACTGCAAGTTGTGCTATAAGCAGAAGAAAATCGAGCTCAAAACGAATGTCTTCTGCAGCACATGCCAAGTTCACTTGTGTTTTACGACTGCCCGGAACTGTTTCGTCGAGTGGCACAAGAACCGTGGGACCTGAGTGGCTGACCACTGGTGCAAGCTAGATTTCACACACAAAAAAAAGACAGTTGTAGATACGCGTGCCAAATTTTCACAAGCAAGAAACGAGGCATTGTAGCACATTTTGTATATCTTGAATTTTTTTTATTATGTTTTTCCACTTGTATATCCATGACTTTTCCAACTTTTTTATGTTGTCCTTTCAGTAAATCTTGAATCTGAGATTTTTTAAAAAATATTATATATCACTTTTAAGTCTAACCTTTCTTTATGCATGAAAGACCATCTAATTAGCTACATTTTGATAAACATTACAGCAATATAGCGCAATGACTATTTGTAATAAACAATAACTTTTGACACCCATCAGAATTGCCTGTTTTTTCCCCGGTCCCGAAAGAGTTAACACAAGCAATCTGGAAATGTACTTTGGCAAACCTTCCAAATTCTAGAGCTCCCATGCATGAGGCTGCAAGCCTTACATGAAGGTGTGCCTTGCACAAATAAATACCGAATTCATAGAATAAGTGAACTCCCACAATGTTGACAAAAGTAGCCCTTCGTTGATATGATCCTGTTTCATACTATTTAACAGCAACATTTGCAATCAAGAACACGGAAAATGACCCAACACAGTAACATTTCTTTTTCACCGGTTAGTATGTTCCCGGAAAGCAACATCTTTTGGCACCAACGTTCAGTAACGTCACTAAATTGCGACCGTGTGAAACATTTTCCAGCCGCTAGATCCCACGTGAACAAGAAAAGCCTCGTGATCAAACACAGAAGTCGCTCGCTGCAGCAGATTCCCCACAGTACTCGCCAGCCCGAGTCACATGAAAATATTGGTGCGTGCTCAGCTTCCTATTCTGGTAGTACCAGCAAATCTGGCAGGTTCATTACAAAGCGCATTCACAGCTTTCCTGCCAATTTTATTGCAACAAGCATCTTCATTTATCTGTCGGGCAGCTTGTGTAGCACTGTGCCGACGGAAGTGTACTGCATGCTTTTATACGCAATAACCTGAAAGCTGCAGGCTGTCTCTGCTGCAGGCAGCGTGAAGTGAGAGCCGGGTTTTGCTCTGGCAGCACTGTAGTCGTCTTCCCTCCACCGTCTTAAAACACTATGCAATCGGAAAATGACAAACCGAATCTCAGAACGCTCAAGCGTTCTGAGATTCGGTTTACTCGTTCGCATCTCGTGCTGCAATAATTCTCGTCAAGTGGGCACGTCAAAACTTCGCGCCAGAATGGCCCGCCCAAAAGATGCTGCTGACCCAGGCCAAATTCAAGAAATTATGGGGTTTTACGTGCCAAAACCACTTTCCGATTATGAGGCACGCCGTAGTGGAGGACTCCGGAGCATGACGTCTGAGCATGACGTCTGAGCATGACGATTCACAGCGGCACCGTTTGATCGCATCAATGGCACATGCTGGTGGCAGTACACCATGGACTTTCCACTTTCATACTTTAATCCCTCCCGAGTTCATCAACTGCATAAAGGTAGCAGAACCGCACACAACAAGCACAAAAGCTTACACTGTCTGCTTTCAGGAGTTCAAATAGCGATAATGATAATGTTTTACTGAAGCTTAGTTTGCATAAAGGGAGCAAGTGAGCCAAATCCTACAGCGGGCTTTTAGGGCGTCGAAAAATTTTCACTCCGTAAGGCAAACACAAAAGCATAGATGCAGTGAGAGTTGAGACCAGGAGCTGACCGTCTTCACAATGTGAAGAAGACATTGTGCACACAGCCCGTAGCACACCCACCAGTTGGTATGGAGGCCTCCGAGCCTGCCGACGATGAGTACAGGGGTGGAGAAGAGGGCACAGCTGGCGATGGCCCACTAACTGGCTCGCAAGTCGGGAAGTGGCGCACACTGTCCAGCTGGTAGCGGGCACTGCCACCTGCGCAAACAACAGCGTAAGCAACAATTCAGTGCTATAATGAAAAAAATTAAAACACTCAACATGAAGGAGACAAGACGGGCACTGTTCATGTTACGTGTTTGTTTTCCCCCTGGCACTGTATGTCAAGGCTACTCAAGCCAACCAGCCAAGTTTTCTGCCTTAACCTGTGCTTCACATTTGTAAACCATTAACAGGACCTCACTACATTTCTTCAACACTGCAAATTTTTAATCCATCGATGGAGGAAACAGACGACAGGCATCTATCTTACTAGTACTACGTGTCAGTTCTAAGTGTCCAAGCAACAAGACCATCGTCTTTATATGCAACATCTGGTCCTGTCACTTTTAACTCCCAGTATGCCAATAAGAGAAGCTTTTGCTCAGGGTCCAATGTTTTCAACATGCGGAACTTGTCTTTGTCGGGACTCTTCTTCAGTTAACGCTGGCTCCAGGCTAGAATATCCCACATTTTCTCATAGTTAATTTGTCTGCGACGCTTGCCGTGTTAGAATTTCGTAATGTTGCAGGCATATTGTACAGTAAAACCTCGTTAAACCGTTAGAGAGTAGTTTCGTTTTAAAAGTAGTAAAGTCAGATCCCTGACTCAGTGACAAACGGACCCCCGAGACAGCATGGGACAAGGACGAGCCGACCATTGAACATAATGTGTTTTGCACCCGTGTAAGTCGTACCAGCTTATTGCGTATGCATCGGTTAAAACGTAGCGTTTCAACTTTTTGTCACGCAAACACGGCAGTGTGTCGTCTCCATCGTGCGGCCCGGCAGAACAACAAGCCTCAGAGATCGGAACAACAGCCTCCAAGCGCCCTGTGCGCTTGTGCATGAAGCCACATCAACATCAACACCATTTCGACGCCGTGCCAGAGAGCGTTATGGCGTCGTGCAAGCGAGGACTGGCGTCGTTCCGAAGCTCGGATTAAAAAGACGCCGGGTGCTCAGCATAGAAGAAAAATTATACATCGTCCGTGCTATCTAACATGACACGAAGAAGTCGGCGCTGGCACGCGACAGGGATCTGCAGTTGACTACGGTGTGTGGCATTTGGAATGCGAAGAAGTTGCTCGACAGCGCTGCTGCGACCGCGAAGATATGTTGGCTATGAGGTTCAACTTTTCGCTATCGTTGCCTCTGTTGTTGCCGAAGAGTTGACTAGCGACAGTGATGAGGACGACACGAAAAGTGACAGCATGGGTGATTCAGGCCCGACAGTGGCATAAGCTGCGCGTTACGTCAGCCTCATGAATGCAATCGTTGCGACGAGAACAGGGGCGCGATAACGTAACTTTATTCCAAACAAAAAGTATTCCAAACTCCGGCACCCGGCAATGAAAAAGGCACCCCCGGGACTTCTGCAGCACTACTGCACGTGTGCACGGAGAATACGTAACGCCAACGAGGAATTTTTCCATGCGAGTGTTTGCCTAGAAGAGGGGGCTGGCTGAAAAGCTAGCATGCAGCTTCAGCAAGTATGAGGCCGCGTCGTCTTGCTAGGCTGCTGCGGCATCAAACGAAAATAACACTTTAATCGCGCAAAGTGAATAAATACTGCATGTTATTTCCCCCTTTCATCGCACTCTCTCCGAGTTCCATTTTCGACAGGTGAGTGGGCGATCTCATGCTATTTCGGTTAAACAGTACTACCGTTTAGTACGTACCTTTTCTGAGCTCTGGCCAACTACGGGTTAACGAGGTTTCACTGTATATTTAAATTTTAGGGGCCTCAGAGAAGTAAGATTCCACCCTCCACATTGTTTTAGTAGTCACATTAAGGCTGTACAACTACCGTGCCCACACTGAAACAAAGCTCCCAGCCAAAGCCCTGACAAAGGATGTCGGTGTGTTCCACAGACACCAGGCACTAATTTGAAAAAGTTTATCACCATGAGTAGGTATACTTACACCTACAGAGTATAGCTGAACCTTGCAATCACGAAATCGGCAGGAAACTCGAAAAAATTCGCTTTTGCGAGAATATTGCGGTTGCAAAATGAGATAGCACAGATAGGCAACACCTCCCAGAACGAAACTTCACCCTCAAAATTCTGTTAGCCTACTTTGGCAAGCTTGCTCGAGGACATAGAACCGTACTGCCGATAGTACAAAGTGTGCCGCCTGCATCGATCAGCAGCGGCACCACTGCCACTATTCTAGGTCAGTTGCTATCCGAGATACTATCACTTCTGCGAGATTCTCCGTAACTTGGCACCGGACACAGAGCAACAGCGCTCCAGGCATGCAGCAGCATTTTTCCAGCACACATTGTCTCCCGTAGGTGCCAACGTGTACAGTGCCAAGCATGAAAGTGATTTGTGTCTCGTATACCCGAAGGCTGTCAAACGAGATTATGGCCCCTTCGCGCAAATTTACGTACAGCACTGAATCCGCATGTAACGCCTGTCGGGTGGTGCCAAAACTAGTGTTCTTGAAGCAAGGAATGTGTATTCCTGTATAATCACTCGATCACGGCCCGATGCCATCACCGCCAGCCCAAGCGTCATAAACAATTCCACGTCGGTGGGACGTGGACTTCCTCGTTCTTGCTGTATTTTTCCTGCCGAGGTGCACATTACGCACTGCACTACGTGTGCAAAAACCGTTTTCACAGGTCGGTGGCAACAAGCTGCTGCTTCAAACGGGCAATCAACAGACAAGATTAAAAATTAAATTAAATTATGGGGTTTTACGTGCCAAAACCACCATCTGATTATGAGGCACACCGCAGTGGGGGGACTCTGGAAATTTTGACCACCCGGAGTTCTTTAACGTGCACCTAAATCTAAGTACACGGGTGTTTTTGCATTTTGCCCCCATCGAAATGCAGCCGCCGTGGCTGGAATTCCATCCCGCGACCTCATACTTAGCAGCACACCACCATAGCCACCAAGCAAACTACGGCGAGTCACAAGGAAGACGGCAGCCTTGACATGCTTCCGGTGCGATAGCTTCCGATGCTTGGTTATTTTTGTAAACAAAAATGGTGGCAACCACGCAAGTGTCATGTGGTGGTATTTTATGCAATTTTAGTGCAAAGCAATCACATTTGAGCACATTTTGGGGCCTGCTAGCCTTGCGCGAGTAGGTAATATGCGGGGTTATGTTCTGGCAAATTTTATTGATGCGGGATTGTAGTACAGCGACATTTCGTTGTGATATACGAAATGCATTGAATCCTATGGGCGTTCACCGGAGATACGAAAATATTTCATTGCCGCGGGAATTTAGTAGTCGCAGGATTTCGTTATCGCATGTTTTGACTGTATGCGCAATTAACTACTTAGAAACCGAGAAGCAGCCACTTACCGTAGCCACGCCGACGCATCTCTTCCTTTGCACGCAGTCTGTCTTGACGCTTCTCATTGCGTGCTCTCCGGGATCGCTGACGGCGGCGTTTCTCCACATCCGCTGCAGGCATGAGATGGTATACAACATTTGTTATAAATCACCCAGAGCCTAATACATCTGCGCATCATGAATCATCCAACAAAATGTTGCAAGCACAAAAACATGAAGTTCCCAGGATTAGATTGTCACTTTGTACCGACGGTGTAGAACCAGAAAAAGCATTTCAAAAATGTTCAGTTAGGAATCTAACTAATTACTAGGTGAACCTGTGCCCAGAAAGGCAAGAAATGCTCAAAACGGTAGTGAACACAGCCACCGAATCTAAACTCGTGGCTCAAGTTGATCTCGTATTTACACACACATCACCGTAGATTCTAGAGCAATTGCTTGCACTCGCAGGAAGCGCCTCGTGTGAGAAAGCAATAGCCCAATAACAGTGACCATCTGGCAAAGCAGTCACCAGCAAAAAGTAAAACGATGTGTGGTACCTGTGATGCTCAATTACCACTCACTGTTCCATTGGACGGTGCTGGATGCTGTGGTGGTGGTGCGGATAAGTTCTAATAATTGAGCGAGTAGAAAAAAAAAGCTGGCTCTTGAGACGGCGACTGTATTTGTATTTTAATTTCACCAGCTGGACACTAACTCTAAAATATAGGTGTCATTAGGACTATCGTAAACAAGCTCTAAAACTCGCCCCACAATCGAAATTTTACCAGCACCTCCTGGCATGCGTCTCTCGCCGTCGTCACATGAATGGCACCATAGAGGGCGCCCAACCACACTAGAACCCTGCAGACCAGCGCCAGACCAGCGTCACGTAATCTATTACCACATGATTTTAGCCTGAAACCTCCTAAAGCAACGTGTGCTGTCAATGAAGTGAGCTATAAGAAATACACTCACACCTCGATATAACAATGTCGGTAAAATCGACAATTTGCTTTGTTATATCAAAATTTCGTTTTATTGAAATTCAACCTTTTATGTAAATACATAGTCACTGAACGATTTTTCTTACACAGAAAGGGGCCGCAGAATTTTGCGAATTATCAGGTAATCAAAAAAAGCAAATTTGAATGAGAAAACAATTCATTATGATGAATTTGGGAGTCGGTGGCGAATGATAGTTTGATGTCACATGCGGTGACTATACGTTCTCGGCAGTACGAATTAAGCAAAGCCAGCCAAGCTTCTGCAGGCACTCCACCCCCGTGTCTGATGGTGTCGCACGCACTGGGACGATGCTATCAGGAAAAGCGCCGGCAGAGGGGAACAAATGCTTCGTCTGGTCTTGCTCCAACACGTCACTGAAACTCTCGAGATTACGTAACCTGCAGTACTAAACAAACGGGAAGACAGCTTGCATGATAGCACGCGGTCTCAGCATACCCACCCTTGCACACACGAGAGATTACCTCTAAAGCAAGGCGTGGCTGCGTGTTTGTGTACCCCCACTCCACACTACAACTGCCCCCTCGTGCGCACTTGATCACGTTACTGCAAGCTCACTCCCCTCCCTCTACTTCCCTTTGCTCGCAGGGGGAGGTGGCATTCATGCCTGAAGGCACCATCTTTGTTTCTCACCCTCACACACTTTCACTTGCACCTAAAGCACGAAGTGCGAGAGGCGCGATAGGATCTCGTTGTACTTGGACTTTGTACGGAACATGATGCGGCTTCACTTCGGGGGTCACTGCAGTTGCACTGCCGCCATTTGAGAGGCGATGAGAGGCGCGTTTCCAAGCAGCCGCTTGTAATTCAATAATTTGACAATGTGCGTCCGCGGAAGTTTCTATTTGTTGTCACGGCATTCCTTTGCTGCAGAAGCAAAATTTCGTTCTATTGAAATCGCATACAAACAAACTTTCTTATGCTGAAGTTCTAATTACGTGGCGCGTTCTGTGGACAAGAGGTTATGAAAATTTATATACTTCGTTATATCAAGAATTTTGTTATATCGAAGTTTGTTAAATTGAGGTTTAACTGTAGCTGGAAGGTATGCCAGTCAAATGTACTGTACAACCAGGGACAACCAGACAGAGACATGGTAGGGCACGCACGAGCAAAGTGGTCCAGGGTGACCTGCTTGACAACAGGTGGCGCCAGTTGCACTTCCACCACCTGGATCTCGCACGTCAGTGGCAGGTGGCGCAAGTATCGCAGCCGCCTGCGAAGCTCCTGCAGCAACACAAGGCAGGCCCCAGTTCTAAACTCTTCCCACAACAGAGGAAAGTACGGCTTCACAGTGGCAAGTTGCACAATGGCCTGCATTTTCAACCAATAAAGCAATGATCTTTATTCAACAGCTTGACATCATTTGGGCGATTGATGCAGAGCCTGTTGTTGAAGGCACAACTGGGTCTGTGTCCCAGAAGCCCTGCGTACAGTGCAAAATGCAATTCTGTAAATCTATCGAAATTATTTGAAGCTATTCAAATGAGGATTTTGTACTCACTGCTCCTTGTTTTAACTCTAATCCTACAACAGAAATAAAGTTATTGAAGTCCGCATTGCTTAGCAAAGCCCTTTGGCTAACCCGGTTTGACAGACAGTGAAATCAATCCCTGCACCAGCAGCAGCTTGCTTCTATATGATGGTAAAATGCACATACGATTTCTTTTTTTCTTCTAAACAAATCCACCTAGCAAGGATGCCAAGTGTTTTACTGCCAGATGTGAACCAACAAACGTGATCTTGCAGCAAAATTAGAGCAAAATTGAAGCAGTGGTCATTAAAAATGTTTTAAAAATGCAGGCCTTTTGACATACCGTACTTACTCTCATAATGAGTGCGCTTTTTTTTTTTTCCTGAAAAAGGCGCACAATGTTTGGGGGTCCATTTTTTATGCAGCGTAAAAATTCCTAGTGATATTTTTTTTTTTTCTGCGGCAGTCTCTGAAGAGTAGGAGACGCACAGTACGATTCAGCGTCTGATACGGCACTACAGCACGGCAAAACACTTCGGATCCAGTTGCCATTCCAGAGCATCAGACGCCGTATTGGATGAGAAATCGTTTCGTGTGTCTCCTACTTTTGTGGCATGCCAGGCACCCACTTCAGCTCTATGGTGAGGCATGGCCCTCACACGGAGGCTGACAATTGCAGCTCGAGTTTTCTGGCTGTGCATGATCTCTGGGATTATTTTTGTAGCAACAAAAGCCAGCGCTGTTGTTTTCACAATGCATTTATTTCTTCACAGATGCTTCACTAATGTTCATCTATTTCTTGACACAGTGACTTTCGCCACTGCTCAGGCTCAATTCGGCAGCACACATGTGCATACTAATGTCCTTCATGTCATTAATGGCACTAGATATCCATGCGAGTTTAAAAAGCCATTCACAACAATGCTCGAAGGCACTGCCCGCCACACACTCAGAATTCAAATCCGACAAGCTTTGTTTTTTTAGCTTTGGGCTGGCAAGTTAGAGGTATGGCCCTGACTGATATAGAGTGCAGTTCACTTATAATGACATGACATATAATATGTTGGTTATAACAATGAGTTGACTCAAGGATATCAACTCATGCATTAGGGCTACGAGAAGAAAAAAAAAACACTATATTTACTTGCATAATGATCGCACTTTTTTTTAACTGAGTAATTGTTCTGCAAAATAAATTATTTTTCAACCCGCTGCTGTGGGATGACAACAGGTCAATAAACAGGTGGCTACCATTGTAACAGTGCAGGACATCAAAACAAAAAATGGCAGCCAACGGAGCAAGCCGAACGCAATTCTTTTTCTTCTCGCGAGTATGTTACGTGCATTCAAACAGTTTCTTCCGTATCAGTAATGAATAATATCATTAATATCGGCAAGTCTGCAGCACTAACGTAGCCATGTCCACTTTGAGGGGACAGAAACAGAGATGGGCACGCTCAGCTGCCAGTAATAGAATAGAAACACATGGGGGGCACACTGCAAAAAACTGCAACATTTGTCTTCACTACAATCCTAATACGGCAAGTTTCTGCTAAGAGTGGGCAAATATCTTGGCTGCCTTACAAGCGCCGGCGTATGAATAGGGTACATTTCAAACATATCAACGTAAACGTTGCTACTGTCATTGCCGCTCGCGATTTGTTGCATGCCCACGAGTGCAGACGAGAGGAATCGAAAGGTGCCTTTTTTGTTGTTGTTGACCACAACTATTATAAAGCCTACAAATAAAGCCAAAGCAAGTATGGTTGCATATTTTTTTTCTTGGAAGTGCAGAAAGTGATGAAAGGAATGAAATGGGCATCTGCTTCAGAATCTGTTTGGTGCATGCAGACAACAGCTTAAGTCTTGAGGAATCATTCAAATAGCATTTTACAGATGGTAAACACGATCATCATCAGCTTGACTAGGCACAAAACATATCGCTGCGGCAAGTTCGGGGCACGATCATTACGTGAAAAAAAAATGTAATTTTGACAACAAAAATTCAGGGGTACAATCATTACGCGAGTGCCATCATTATGCAAGTAAATACTGTATATAATGTATTATTCGTCAGACGTAATGATCAAAATAGTCGGGACATTTGTATTGCCAAGTTAAACGAATGATAACAAGATGGGGCGAAAAGTTTGCCTACAAGAGTTCATATCTGCCGCCATTACAATGCAGCATGTCCTGCCCGCACGCCAATTGCAAAAGCCACGGAGCGCATCACGAGTTGGAGCAGCGTGCCACAAGATGGCACCAGCGGCTTCACGTTACCTTCACCTGCGATCGTGCTCTAGTGCTCTACACATTCAAAGATAGGGAGAGAAAAAAAAAAGAGGAAAGCGGCACCCGTCCTTTCTGCACTCTCTCAGTGAGCAGGGAAGTGCGCCACGGAATCAGCCCCAAAGAAGATAGTGCTGAAGAGAAGAGGATGGCGTGGACAAAGCACAAAGCTGTGTCGCTTGAGACGAAGCTGCAAATTTTGCTACACTCAAAGAAGTACGAGTTCGCACAAAAGCACAGCGATCGTGACAGCTACATCCAGGGGCCACACCAACACGATGGAAGCCACCGAGATCACCGAGCTCTGGCAGCACGTTGATATTGACAATGAAACAAGTGGTGCTTCGACGGAAGAGGTTCCGAGTGCAGACATAGCTACCTCAATCTGCAAAATGGTATCTAACGACGGGGCAATAGTTGGTGCGACTGATGACAGCACTGTGCAATGGAGGCAATGACAGCAGCAGCAGTGACGAGATTCCGATCGAGTCGCTCATTGATTTCATGCAAGCTTATTGCCGCCGGTGTTCGCGCAGAAGCTGGACACGATGCACACCAGGAATGTGAACCTGAAATTCCTACAAAAGCAAGTGCAGACTTCTGACTATTTCATATTTCACTGCCTACTTTCTACAATGCCTATTTTTAGCATGAGTGGCAAATTTGGTTTCGAAGGTATCACTGACTTTTTTCTTTTCTTTTTCTCTCTTCTTTATAAGGCAGTCCACATATAGAGATGATCGATTATGATCGGTTTTCTCATTCTTCTTGATATCTTTATAAGTGGACTATACTGTATCAGTGCTCCAAGGCATCTAAATCGTAATGTTAAATGAGAACACAGATTTCATAAGCAAAAAAGAAAAAGAAAAATGATGTGCGCTGCTAATCCTTCAGTGAACCTTTCATTCAGTTGGGGCTGCACGGAGGCCAATCATAGTTGGAAAAAAGAGAAATCTCCCATCCGCTTTTCCGGTTGGATAGCACAACCCATAGCAGTCACTGCACTAAACAAAGTCTTGCACAGCAAGCTATGGACAGACACACCTCGAGAGCCAAAGAGAACCAACAAAAATCTACTGCTGCAATAAACAAGGGACTCACATTGTCAATGGAGGCACCTTCGATTTCCACAATGCGTGCCGTGAATGTCACCGGGGCAAGTTCCAGCGCGCCGTATTCGTGTGCCAGCATCCGAGCATTGAGTGCGTGCAGAAACACGGGCTGGCCGTCGGCCGCTTGGAAGTAATAGAAGCTGTCGGCCCCCGAGGCGCCTTCTCGGCAGCCATTGTTGTTTCCAGCGCTGTTGGTAGCAGTGCTAACTGGCATCTCCAAATCTTCCGCACCAACTGCGTTGTCCTCTGCACCACTGCTGCCACTGCTGATGCAGCGCTCGCGGCCCCGCACCTGATGGGAATCTGCAAGAGCCGACACAACAGGGAATTTAGTGTGTCCTTACATGTAAACTACGATATAGGCAACAGGGATATAGACCAGAATACGCTAGCCTCGCACCCAGACTAACCAAACGCATACTCTCGCACCCGGATTGCCCGGTCGACCAGCGCCATCTTGTTCTGGGCTGCCAAAGTGTGTTCGCCGGCGACCAGTAGACGTGGCAAGCGCCAGCTCTAGGACTCCAAAGTGCGGAAATGTGCCCGTTGGAAAAGGAGCAGGTTGCTTAGCGCTGTTTGCGAAGAGCACAATACACGTAGGGAATCGTGCCGGTGCGGTGTTTTCAGCCTGCACCGATTTCCATCCGCAACGAAGAATGACAAGCTGCGCCACCGGTGGATAGCTGCAGTGAATAGGAAGAACTACCAACCAAGTGAAAATACACGAGTGCGTATTCGATCTGTGTATATTTTGGTGCCACGTTCAACTTTGCGCCCTATGAACGTAATATGTGCAACACGCAGGTTGGCTCCGAGCACTTTCTGAACAACAAGCCTACAGAGAAGAATCCCATGCCGGTGCTTCGCCTTGGCTATTACAAAAAGGCAAGCCTTTTCGTCTTTTCAGTAATGCAGAGCCCTCGACAGTTAAGCGGAACAGTTGAGTTTGCGGTTAGCGATACTTGCAGCTGGTGCACGGCATGACCATTAAGCGTGAACGACAAGTTGTAGGCAATAGTATGTTGCCCTGCTGGTGAGTGTTATTGCTAATGAAAGTAAACCGAAGTCCGCTCGTCACGTAGCATGCGTCCACAAAAACGTAAACAACGACTGCTCGTCGCCGAAGGTGTTCTTGCAGCGCGCCTGTCTTTACGAGCTGGTGTTGCAGGTGTCATTCGTAACGAATTAATTTGAGCCTCCTGAGCTCTAAACTGCGGGCGGGCTGTTTGGCGAGGAAAATAAGGTGCTTAATCATTGTTTTTTGTAACAAAATTTTGCTCGTTCTCACCAGTTTTTTTTTTTTTTACAGTTTTTTCTAAGGAAACGCCAACAATCCGATATGGCCTCGCGCAAGCGATACAGGTTTGATACCAGGTAGCTGCAGTTGGTGGGGCAAATTTTTTGGAATGCAGGTGTGGTTGTTGTCTTGTAACAAAGGGGTCCCTGAGGATGCAGCTTTAAGTAGGGATGGTAATTTTATGTGTCCTGTCATGGTTTGTGCAACTGTACAACACCTGCATCTGTCATGCTCGCGCTGTTAAACGGGCTTTGACTGCACATGTAGTTGAACATTATAACTACTGTAGTTCCTCATTTTCCAATGAGTGCAGGTTTAGCATCATATGCTGCTTGTTCGAGTGCTGTAGGCTTGTGTTCTGAATGTTTTACTCTTAAGTGGTTGTACTATACAATTGGCCTGGTGTATTTTCTATTTCATTTTGAGAGGACTTTATATCTTCGCAACAGTGATGGCATGGGAAAGAACTACAGCCCTTCTTACTATAACATCTATTTTGTTTTCAATGTGCAGGTGGTGAAGGGCAGGCGTCTGCTAATCAGGCAGTCAAACGACCTCGCCAGTTGGTTGCCAAACGCGGCCAACCCAGTAGTGACCATGACAAACAAGACCAAACTGAAAGTGCAGAGGACAATGTTCTGCGTGCTTTAATAAAATGTGGCACCAACACAGGGCTGTAAAATCCTTCACATGTTACGTGCCAAAAAGCTCACACGTGTCCTAGCATATAGCGCGCAGTATTGTACAAACGTAATCGCGTACTTCCCCGATGTATTCGCTTCTGCAGTCTGCACAGCACTCAGTGTGACCATTGCGGACTTGCATGAGGTCTTGAAGTTTGATTGAATCGAGACAGCGAAAATGACAGGTTAGAAAAAACGCGAAACACGCCTTCCGCCCAGCTAAAAAGCCCAAGTTTCGATTTCGCGCCGGGTCGCATCTCCCAGCGTGGCAGGCCCAGGCCTGCTACTTCGCGGCGCTTGGGATAGATGGCGCGACCGGCGCTCATCAATATGGCGGCGCGCTTAGAATTCACGGTGTTCTGGTGTATACTAAATTATCGGATATGACAAACTTCAGTAATGTTTTTCACTAATATCAGTGTGGAACGAACATGTGCCTACAACAAACGTCAAACGTGAAAAAGGTGTCCAAGTGTCGAATGCAACAGTACTATACTCAGAACACATCAGCAGTAAGCTTGCCACAAAAACATGCCGCACAATGGCATCATCGTACAGCAAGCAGCTGTGCATCTTCCATTTGCATATGCGCAATCACGTGACAGGTGTTGAGATCTCAAGTTTCAAGTCACTCGCACGCACACGATATACACATACTTTTGCTGCCCACGCACCGTCGTTCACATTGGTTTTCAGCCTCTCCACGTTTGGGTTGCTATGATGACACCCGTGCCAACTAGAGGGTGTTCCAATGAAGTTTTCACCTGTTTCTGTTTCTGGCCTTCTGTTTGGATTTTGTGGCGAATGGACGTGCTTTTCAGGGCTCTGTGGCGGCGACGAAATCATAAGTTTTTCTGCATGCTTTGAGCTTGCTTCTGTTTTTTATTTGCTGATTTTTTGCCTTTAAGTAGCAATTGGGTGGTTTTCTTTTTCTTTCCTTTTTTTTTTTGTCTCTCGTATTTCTGATGCGCGGATATGCTTCGTGTACATTTGTTTTGCAGGATGGTTAGAGAGTCCTTTCGTGCCACGTGCTCCAACACGTGCAGCCGGGTGGGACGCTGAGTGTTTGCAGTCTTTAAATGGTAGCTTGGAAGTCGCAAGACAAATAGCTATTAATGGTTTTACAGTGCGTGTTTTGGTAGGAAAGTGAGAGCGTGGCCGCGTGGTTGAGCACGTGCGAGAGCTGTCATACCTTCGGTCTCCGCGGCATTGATTGTTTTGGCAACAGTGGCAAGAGTTGCTTTGCGACATTTTGAGGATTTGGATCCTGTGCGTATCGGTCTTTGCTAAAAGGCACACGCTCTGCATTGATATAGTATTATAGTACTTGCATCAGTAGTAGCATTATTATGGTATTGTAGTATTTGCAAAAAGCCATGGAATACATGGCGAGAAAGACGGGAAAGCAAGCAGTGCGCGGGGGTCCCTCAAGGCAGATGAGGAGATGGATGAGAATGGAGAGGGCATCAAATCAACCGGCACACAATGTGATGTCAATACTAGGCTACAGAAAATGGAGGCTTTCCAGGAAGAGCTTCTCAAACAGGTGGAAGAGCTCAAAAATCAGCTAAACAGGGAGCGTTATGCATGGAAGGTAGTTGAAAAGAGACTTGAAACAGCCGAGGAAAAGCTGAACAAGGCAGCCATTGTGAACAAGAATGTGCGTGACAATGGAACGCAGACCCCCGACGCAACAGGCGAGGGGGGTCAGCGAAATACGTGGAATGCAGGCAGGGTGGTGCAGGAGCAGGAGCCCAGGGGACAATGCCTCTTGTTGAGTCCGAATCACGCGGAAAAGGACAAAGGGAAGCAGGGCGAGGTAGGGGAGAGTGAAAGGGTGATTATCGCTGGCGACTCAAACCTGGCTGGGTGCTCAAAAGCAAATGTGGAGAGGGTGAAAGGCAACAAAAGAGTGGCAGTAGGGACATTTCCAGGGCGGACACTGGGTTCTGTCATGGAGCGAGCAAAAGAAAAGCTCACGGAAAATGCCCACATGCACAATCTTGTCATAGTAGCAGGTGGGCTAAATGATGTCCTAAACGGGAAAGGGCCAGGACTAGCCCAGCGCTTGGCGAAGGGGGTGGACGACTTGCGCGAGCTATCCCCTCAGGTGCAGATCGTGGTGTGCACGGTGCCGGAGGTGCCTGTATAGACAGTCACGTACAAAGAGCCGTAGTGGCTGCTAATGAGGCAATATGGAAAATGAGCCGAGAGAAAGACTTCGAGGTTGTCGAAGTAAACAGGGAAGTGAGGAGTTGTGGTGGTTTTAAACGAGACGGGATCCACTTCAATTACAGGCTGGCACGAGAAGTGGGCTGGCGACTTGGTGGTCGCGCTGTTGCTCTTTTAGGGGGCCCGCAGGCGCTCAGGAGGTCAGAGTAGGTAGTAATGAAGAAGGTCCCCTAGGGGAACATCAGAAGAGCATCGCCGTCGAAAACAGAAAAATGAGGAAAGCAAGAAAAAGAGCTCGCCATGCAATAGGCTACATAAACATGCAGTGCTGCAGAAGAAAGGAAAAGTGGGCAGAGATTGAGGAGCAGCTACATAGAGAACAAATAGGGGTGTATGCGGTTACAGAAACGCCCCTTAGAGACTCAGAAGAGCCGCCAGTTATTGAGAATTATGTTTGGGAAGGGTGCAACAGAACTAAGTCGAGGGAGGGGGAGTCTGAATGCTCATCTATCAAGGAGCCAAATGGAAAAGAATAAATTCACAATGTCAAGAGCATCTTTGGTTATGAGGTACAATGAGTGGGAAAGAAACTTGGCTGGGCGTTACGTATTTGTGGACCGGAAAAAATTGCACAGTGAAGGATAAAGAGTTAGTGGAATACATAAGCGCTGATATTAAGGGTTTCGGGAATGGTGCAGAAATTGTCCTATTAGGTGACATGAATGCAGGATTTAGATGGCTATACCGATAATAACAGGAAGTCAATGCTAGACCTTTGTGAGCAACATAACCTCGTTATCGTGAACACAGGGCCTAAGAGTGAAGGGCAGATCACGTGGGAAGTGGGAAACCGGCAATCAACCATTGATTACTGTCTGATGACAGAAGGAATTCATAATAAGTTGAGAAAAATGGTTATTGATGAGGAAGGGCATAGCAGCATAGGGAGTGACCGTAAACACATCATTTTGAAAATGGGATTTGTAGTTGGGAAAGAGAGCAAGGAGAGAAAAATGGCCAGTCCAAATTTGAACGCTGAACAAATAACGAATATACAGTCGAACCCGACTATATTGAACCCATTTACATCGAATTATTCTACATATCGAACAATTTCTGGACACGGTATAGTTACAATGAGTATATATAGCAAAAATTATGCTTACACCGAACAAAAAAAGCAGCGACTCCCGATATATTGAACGTCAAGCGGCAGAAAGTGCCCCCAGAAGTTGGCTTTCCCTCGCAGTGACGGAAAAACCCGGCGGCGCGGCTCCATCCAACCGCTCTCCCTACCGTGACCGCCCTGCCTCGGACGAGCCGTCGACACCCCCCTGCCAAAAATGATCCTGGCCCGCCCACAGCGCTTGCTCAGACAGCCAATCAGAGGCTCTTGTGCCCTCGTCGTGCAGGATGGCGGAAGTGCGAGTTGTCTCGCTGCTTTTCTGGTTCATTGTGTGTGCGCCTTGTAGGCCGTCTCCCGGAGTGTTGCCGTGATGAAGCGGCAAAATTCGCCTTTTGTCATGAAGCTCGAAATCATAAATAGGATCGAACACGGTGAGAAGTCGGATGTCCCCGCAGCGTACAAGATTCCGAGGAGCACTCTCAGCACGATCTTGAACGGGGAGCTTACGGCTAAAGCGGCCAAACTCGCGACCCGGTGCCCGTGGTGCCCGACGCGCACGCAAGGCCGTGTGCGAGTGGTTCATCCAAAATTGCTTCAGCCGTGTCGACTTTCGCGTGCTCGGTGATGACTAAATCCTGATGAATGTGAAGAAGCCGTTGCCGATGTTTCCAAAGTTCGGAGAGAGCTGTCAGAATTTCCGGAAGCTGTTGACGAATCAACGGTGGACGAGTTTGTGAGCGCAAATGATGGTGTCGCGACCACAGGAGAGCCTGAAAACGAAGACTACATTGCCGACATCGTACCGAGCACAAGTGAAAGTGGGCACAATGAGGAAAGCAACACCGGCCCTTGGCCCACATCCTCCGAAGTGATTGGTTCGCTTGCGCTAGTCGGTGCTTCTGCGCGAATGCGGAAGGTTGTGGCCTCAGCTGCTCCGATGCTGACCATGTGGAAAAGCGCGTGCGTCACAGGCAGCGAAATTGCCCAAGCAGAAGAAACTGCAGGACTACTTCGTGCGAAACTAAGCTAGTTTCACCAATAAAATGATTTTATAAATGGTATGTGCTTTTATGACATCCAATTATTTAGCAGGTTTATATCGAATTATGCTCTATACCGAACTGATAGGCATTTTTTTGCGAGTTCGATATAGCCGGGTTTGACTGTAGTCACTAGAGTTGAGGAAGAACTTGGCAAATGGCCAAGAGTGGGAATATGGTGCGCTTCTAAGTGTAATAACGACAGAAATACGGAAAGAGAAACAACATGTTCATTGGAAAGGAAAAAAGAAACCAAAAGCTGGTGGAACAAGGAGATACGAGAAGCGATCGCCAAACGACAGAAAGCATCTCGAGAGCACAGGCAGGCAATGAAGGCGCAGTTGCCGCAGGATGAAGTAACCAGTCAATGGGAAATATACTGAGAGAAAAAGACTATGGTTCAAATACTGGTGCAAGCAAAATTAAAAGGTGAAAGTGAACATTGGTTGTCAGAAATACGTGAGAAAGAGAAGGCCGCACCTAGAATATTTTCAGGGTGTCTACCAAGCTGACATTTCCAAATTCCCCGATTTTTCCAGGTTTCCCCCGAGCATTTTTGCAAAATTCCCTGAATGAGCAGAACTTTGTTTTATGTCAAGGCAGGCTGACACCATGTTGCCCGATGCTGTCACTCTCTAGTAAGCATGTTGAAAAAAAAATGACAATCCAATTTGAATAGTAAGAAGTAATATCTATTTTATTTAAAAACAAAACAGAAGGAAGGTGTTAGTAAAATTCACAGCGAAAGAAATGGTAAAACCCATTCCAAATTGAGTTTCATTCATTGAGTTTCATTTCATTCAAATACGAATGAAAAGGAGATGCATACATGAGTAAATATTTTTAATGAGATATTTCTATCAACTGATAGCAAGCTCATCGGTATGAGGCCTGAACTTTGTCACAATTAAGATTCTCTCTCGCCAGCTGGGAAGTCAACCTCAACTGTCCTGACATACTCTCAGCCCGTACACAACATCTCAGTGTTGGGTTTTACTGCTTGAAAGAGTTTATTCTGGTTTCGATGAGGGACACTTGCATCTCGGCATCAGCTAACATTCTTTTTTGAGCTCAAGCTCCTTCAAAGAGGCGGCGGCACTCTTCCTTTCCCGTTAATTCCTTAGTGTGTCGGTCCTTTCGGTTCTCATCCTCCTTCTGCCACCCTTTCACCCCATAAATGATTTGAAGCATCCTCTTGGTCAGTTGTACAGTCAACATCCCATTTTTCGGACTCGCTAGGGGCCGCAAAAACATCCGAAAAATCTGGCTGTCCGAAAAAAAAAAAATGAATGCACGTCTTTAACTGCCCTTGAGGGCTAAAATTGCCACAAGCACGTCCGAAAAAACTCTTAAAGCCTGTCAGTACACTTGTTAGGCATATCGGTGCTCGCACTTTGACTTGAGACGGGTGTGCACGCGTGTATAATTAAGGAATACATACTGTGTCCTGTGACAATTGCCCCTTCCCACCCTTGTTATGCTTCACTGCCTTGCACTACTACACGGAGGCGAAACCAACTTTCGGTGACTGGCATTACGCAACGCGCTGTGCTCTGCGAGCTTCGAAGCCAACCGCGAGGATTACAAAGGCGGAGTCAGTGCCATTGCTGACAGCGGCAAATTCTTTCAATGAAAAAGACGGCACCGCACGGCAAGAAGCTTAATAGCGAACGTAGAAGCAGCTAGGCTTAAGGTACAGACACACTGGCGGCAAAACACGCGCAGCACGCCGCCGGTGGCAAGAGCGCCGCGCGGCAGAGAGGCCACATCGGTTGTGCGCGCGGCGGCCGCCGCAGAGTCACGTGACAGCACTGTCTCGAACTGCGCGGGCATAGGCGCAATGTGGATGCACACGAGGAGAAAGCACTAGCAGAGTCCTTCCATGTTTTTCTGGTCACGAAACTCCGCCGTCACGCTATGGGAGAGGTTCATATGCTGCCCAAAGGTGCCGCGACGCGGCGCCACTGTGCCACAGAGGGCATCGTTCGTGTACCGAAACGCGCGCGCAGTGCGAGGCAAGCTGAGTGATCGGGTGCGTTATGTGCATGTGCTGCGCTATTTTTCGAGTGCTTGGCTGTTTGGTTGAAGTGGCGGGGTGGGACAACGATGCCGAACACGTGTTGCGTGCCTGGGTGCCGTTCCGGCTACAAGGGCACGACCGAAAAGGTGTCGTTGTTCTGTTTACCTAATAACAAGGAGCAGCGCGAGAAATGGAAGCGGGCCATACCGCGGCAGGAAAGTGGCGGTTTTAATTTCGAATCGAAGTATACGCGTGTGTGCGCGAAACACTTTGACGCCTCGGACATCGTCACTGCGTACAATTTCAACATCAACGGCGACGACGTGTCCCTGGAGCGTGAGAAGCCGACGCTGAAGACTAACGCCGTTTCAAAGATGCTTTTAACAAACTTCTTGCATTGTGAATGGTTGACCATTTATGACCGGACGCCTCTGTACTATCTGTATTTCGCTCCGCTTGTTTTACATGATAAATAAATGATCGTGCTTGTATTTTGTTTTTGCACCAACACGTTTTATTTCTTTTCTTAATCGAATTATAAAGTTTTTTTTTTTCATTTTTCGATCATGATAAGAATATCAGGACCGGTGATTGCAACATTTTAACAAATTGTAAATAGTTGCGAATTAAGAACCAAAATACCTTGTCTCGTCGTTTCTGCGTCGAAACCACGAGCAGCGTGAATAAGTGCTGGGCTTACTGACGCTTCTAAACGACTGCTTGCTAAGGCAATTGCCTAATTACAGCTAGTTTCAACTGAACCTAACACTTCAGGTTCGCCTTAATCCGTTGTTAAAAGCGGCACCGAAGACATTTAGTAGCGAAGTTCGTCTTGCATTATCTTATTCAGAAATGGCATCGCTTTGCAAGAAATCTTAAGCGCATGGAGCAGCTCAGTTCGCTTTTCTTTGTCATGAAGTATTCTACGGTAGCAGCCCTTTGCAATAGCAATTTCATTCTTTTGATCTCGTTATAAGATACTGCCCACAGAGTCCTTCTCTGCCACAGTTTAACAGAAACTGAACAGCTGTGCTCGGCGAACAATCTGGCGCTATGCGCAAAGGAGAATTGGCGCTTACTCATCTGGTGATAAGTGGGACCACTGGCGTTTTGTTGCGAATGCGCGGTGTTTAATTTAAGGCAAATATTAAAAAGCGGAGCCCACCGAAGCGTTGAGGCGAACGGCGATGATGAAGAAATCCGGACCGAGACCGCCCGGCCGTGTACAGCGGACGCACTTCGACGGGTGCGAAATGCAAAACACCCGTTTATTTAAATTTAGGCGCATTTTAAAGGATCCCAGGTGATCAAAACTAATCCCGAGTCCCCCACTACGGCGTGCCTCATAATCGTATCGCGGTTCTGGCTCTTAAAATTCCAGATCTTTCTTTTTTTTTCGGTCTGAGACCACCGCAAGCTCCATGTTATGAGCGGCTTTTTTTTTTCGTCCCGTGCGCTCATATCATCGCAGAAGACACGCTCAGGCAGTAATTTAATTATATTCAATGTTAAAATTAGTTACGTGAAACTAAAGTGATGGTTGAGGAAGTTGAGAAAGCTACCCCGGCCCGTTTCATATTCAGCGACTCCAAAGCTGCAGTCCACAACTTTGCGAAGGGTCGCATCTCCTCCTCTGCGCTCAGCATCCTTGAGCACTCCCCTCCCACTTCTCGTCGTATCCAACTCATCTGGGTTCCGGCTCACGCGGGGCACCCTGGCAACGAGGCGGCAAATTCCATCGCTCGCGAGATGACAAACCGAGCTGGCCCCCTCCACTCCGGGATGGACACGCGTGACTCCCTCCTCACCTTCCATGACATTACCCTTCATTACCGCAACTCTCGCCTAGCCCTCCCTCCCCCTCACAAATCCCTCTCTAAGCTCCAACAGAGCACGTGGCGCCATTTACAGGCCCACACTTTCCTCTCTCCTGCCCGACTTGCCCTTATTCACCCCGGTGCCTTCTCATCTGAATGCACGCTCTGCAGACACCCACGAGCAGGCTATGCTCATATTCTGTATTCATGCCCTGAACACTCACCCCCTGCCTCTTGGAATGTATCTAGTCCGCAGCTGTGGGAGGCTGCTTTGGCCAGCTCGGAGCCGGATGTCCAGCTACGGCTAACGATCTGGGCAGCGGAAGTCGCCGCCAGGCATGATCTGGTGGCCACGACCGGCAGCCTGAAGGCCACCCACGGAACGGCGGCATCTTAATTTTCTTTTCTTTTTTGGCCTTCATTAAATAAAGTTTATACCACCACCAACCCACACACAACCACAGCGGCAGCGGCGTTCGCATGCCCTCTCATGCACGGTTGCGCCTCTAGCGGCGGGCGCTGGCGCTATATGAAACTGAGGCGGCAGTTTCGTGACCAGAAAAAACATGGAAGGACTCTGGCACTAGCGTTGTTTGTCGCGGCTGGCTCGGAGCGCTCGGTCGTCGATCGTGGTTCCGCCGCCGCCACTGGAAATTAACTTCGGCAGTAGCCAAGAGGTGGCGCTTAGGAGAAAGCCCGGACGCCTCTCATTTGTTCGCGGCACGCGGCGCGCCGCCGCCGGCGTGCCACGCGTGTTTTGCCGCCAATGTGTCCGTAGCGTTGCCGCGGTAGAGGCTACGGCTGCCAGCGGATCTGCGTGCGAGATAATCAACATGGCGTCGGTGGTGGCTTTGATTAATGCCATTTCAGACCTGCAGTCAGGGCAATATACATTATGACTCGGAAACATAGCGCAAAAAATGACACAGGGACAAGCAGGAACACAGGCAGGAACACCAACACGCCCAAACTTCTTCCCTGCCAATATACATTGGCTATATGGAGTACGTGGTGGTGCCGCAAAGTCGTGCGAATTATCGGACATCTCCGAAAAATCGGGCGCCTGGAAAATCGGTCGTTAACTACTCTGGCAATATATCGTGCCGATGACACGGCGTCAATGACGATTCTTTGCGACTCCTCTGTTACTGGAGCCAGCATTAACACGACTTTCGTTCCCTTTCACTAAAGTTACAGGTAATTTTCCCTGATAGAAGCACAAATTCCCTGAGTTTTCCCTGAGTATTTCCAGACTATTCAAATTCCCTGAGAATTCCCGGTTTTCCCGGTTTTCCCTGTCGGTAGACACCCTGATTTTGGAACCACATAGAATTATTAGGCAGGAAGTCAACAATAATACTACAACATATCCTACACGAAGATGAAAACAGACTGGAAGGAGAAGCGGCAATAAATTACATCCGAAAAGTAACAGCCGAATCTTTCCAAGGTAATGACGAGGTTGTATTTGAAGAAAAAATGAGCATGAAAGAGACCCAAGTGGAAACGGAGCTGGTGCTGACAAATTTCAACTGGAAGAAAGCGGGAGAGAAAATTCCTAAGCGCACAGCCACAGGGCTAGACGAGGTTCCCGTTAGGCTGATAAATGAACTAGGACCAAAAAGTAAGGAAGCTCTGGTGAAAGCAGTGGAAAAAAACTTTAAAAGATAGACGAATACCAGACAGTTGGCGACAAAGTAAAATGAATTTAATTTATAAAGGTAAGGGAATTCACTCGTATAGACCTCTGACCATTACATCGGTAATATACAGGCTAGCAATGCAGGCAATCAAATTAAAGCTTCAAGCATGGGCAGAGAATAATGGCATTTTGGGAGAATTTCAGAATGGCTTCAGAATAGGTAGGCGTATGGATGATGACTTGTTTGTTCTTACTCAGTGTATTGAAATATCGAAAGCAGGAAACAGACCGTTGTATGTGGCCTTTTTAGGCATTACAGGAGCCTATGACAACGGAGACCGCAACATTTTGTGGGATATTCTGGAAGGGGAAGGCTTAGGTAACAATTGTCTACATCTTTTGAGAGAGATTTACCTAGAAAATACCGTTTGCATTGAATGGGAAGGGATGAGGAGTGAGGAGAAAGTTCATATCAACAAGGGACTTAGGCAGGGGTGCCCTTCATCCCCGCTGCTGTTTATGATGTACATGGTGAGGATGGAGAGGGCGCTAGAAGAAAGTAATATCGGCTTAACCTCTCATACAAACAGGCGGGTACAGTAGTAGAGGAGCAACTCCAAGGTTTATTTTATGCGGACGACATTGTGTTGCTAGCTAACAAGCAAAGTGATTTGCAACATCTGGCTAATACCTGTGGACAGGAAGGCAACAATTTAGGTTTGAAATTTAGTGTTAAAAAATCAAGTGTTATGGTATTCAATGAAAACAGTGAACAGACAGTGGAGATACACGGCCAGGAAATACCTTGGGTAACACAATATAAATATGTTGGTATATGCATAAACGAAGGCAATATATATATGGAAACACAGGAAAAAACCATAACAGTAAAGGGGAAGAGAAATGCAACCATAATGAAGCACAAAGCGTTATGGGGATACAATAGGTACGAGGTCCTCCGAGGTATGTGGAAAGGTGTAATGGTTCCAGGACTTACTTTTGGAAATGCAGTTGTTTGCTTTAAATCAGGGGTACAACCAGGACTCGACGGGAACCAAAGGTCAGTGGGTCGCCTCGCATTGGGCGCTCACGGGAAGACTACAAATGAAGCTGTGCAGGGTGATATGGGCTGGACTAGTATTGAAGTGAGGGAAGCTCGCAGTAAAATTGGGTATGAAGAACGGCTGAGGAATATGGAAGAAAGTAAATGGGCTGGGAGGGTGTTCAGGTATCCGTACAGGAAAAACATTGATTCACCGTGAAGGAAAAGAACTAGGAAGCTTACCAGCAAGTATGCGGCCTGTATGGCGGGCAACACAGCAACAAAGAAGGTCAAGCAGAAAGTCAGAGAGGCTGAAATAATCTCATGGGTGGCGGCAATGGAAAAGAAACCTGCCATGAGTAACTAAAGAGGAAAAAACGAAATCAGGAAAGAAACCATTTATGATAACTCAAAGGGAAGCTCATTACTTTTCGAAGCGAGATCGGGATGCCTTAGAACACGCACCTATAAAGCGAGATATAAGAAGGAAGAAGAAGCATGTGCTTGCTACGGTAACGCTAGGGAAACGACGGAGCATTTTTATTAGAATGTGAAGACGTCTACCCAGCGGTCGATTTAGGCCCCACTGGCCTCCTTGAAGCCCTTGGGTTCAGCGGGAGCAGTGGTAAAGCAACATGTCCGCAATAGGCATTAGTAAGAGGCGAGTGGTGGATTGGTGGAAGAAAAGTAGGGAAACGACAAAAGACGGAGACGTACAAAAGCACAGTTCACAATAGGGGATCAGAAAATTTGGCCGTGGTAGTTCATAGTGTTTTTTTTTTTTTCATTGTTTAACCTAGGTAAGACATTAGGCAGTATAATAGCAAGACCTTGGTGGCACAACCCACCGCCCTGTTCCAAAGGGGACACTCATAACATCCATCCATCCATCCACTACTTTAGGGTTTTTAAAGGGGTACCTAAATTTAAATACACGAGCCCTTTAGCACTTCTGCTTCATTGGAATGCGACCACTACAGCCAGCAGCCAAACTCGTGATATCGTGCAAAGCAGTAGTAACAGCCTAGCCACCATGCCACCGCAGCAGGTTCAGTTTAGGATAACATGTTTCAGAAAGCTGCAATGCCAGGGAAGACCTTTGCACAGTCGACCTTAACAATTTCGTGCCCATACCTATTTCCATTGATAGCCCACTATTGTTGGTTGCAAATTCATATTTTGCCACTTTGCAAGCAATCTTAAACAGCTAGCACTATCCATTGGGACAATTAGAAACTATTTAGTTGGTTTTGCTTTTCCCATTTCATTTTCTACAGCATACATATTTTTAAAGCACTTTCAGAGAAGGGGCATAGTCGTGCGCGAGCAGCACTCTTAGTTTCCAAGACGGCGTCGCATCACACTCATCCACAGAAGTATCACACTTCTATCAATTTTGATGGATTTGTTTTTTGGGCTTTGGAAGCAGCACTGACAAAGAAGGCAACTTTGGTTAACCAGATTTCACAACAGCGTCCGTTCAGCTCATTCAGCAAGGTACTGTGCTGCTACCCCCGCGAAAGACGAGCTACCATCAGTAATTGGCTTTGGTTACAATTTTCAACGACAGAGGGCGGTAAAAGTCCGAAAATAACTGAAGCCCTTTAACGTTTAAAAGTAGCGCCATCCTTTGAACTTCTCCACCGCCGCACGAGCTTTATGCCTTTCTCCCTTACCCACATTCTCCTCCGCCCATCTCTCCTCTTTCCGAATGGGCTACCGCCGTCATGTGACAGTGCGTTTTTCCATTTTTTTTCATCCGAGAAGAAAGCAAGTGCTTTCAGAAGTCTCTCCAGCACCATTTTCGATGCAATGAATGAATATGAGCCCTATTGTACGTAGTTTATGGTGATGGTAGCTTCCATTGTAAGTACATCATTAAGAACAGCGCACTTCCAGGTGCTGTTTCTACTGTTCGTCATGAGTTTCTGCACCTACACTTGCTGTAATCGCTTCAGTGAAAGAAAAAAAGCTTTTTACGCTGCCGTCCGGCAAGCATGATGTGGAGCGAAGAAATATATGGATGCAATGGATCGATCGCGCACACTGCAACAGGCCACTTTCCGCACGCCTTTGTAAGTAGAAGGTTTCTAAATAACACAGTGTATCAGAGGTGTTTAATCCCAACATTTCACACCGCGCAATGTTACCGCAGATGCCATGCAGTTGTGTACCTTGTCGATGCAGTATTTCTTCCTTGAGCAGTTCTTTAATGCATAAGCATTCCTTGGTGAATTCCACAGGAAAGTTGTCCGTCACATAAGAAGTTTAATGCCTTGTATTTGCATAAAAATGCGCACTTATTTGCACAGTTAAAACATTCAATCATTATAATAGGGTAAATGTTGACGATTGGTAGCTTTATAGCGATAAGGAACAATTGAAACAAAAAAAAATTAAAATGATCAGAGGGAACACCCACAGAATACATAGGGCTCCATAGAATATGTATGGAGAAGCAAGAATAGGTGAGGGCCAACTTGAAGGGGTGGGCCAACTTGAAGGGGCAGCCCAACTTGAATGTGGGAGTCGACCAACTGAAATTTGGGGTTAGGCCAACTGATATTTGGGGGTGTGCTTACGCATACCGAGATAACTCCAGTGGAGTTCCTGCATGCTTTTTTATATAAGAAAAAAGGAGTGATACTCAGACTAATGTTGAATTCAGATTGTAGATAATGTAGATCCAGATTAAATTTTTCTGCTCTGTAATGGGCAATCCAATTCCAATGGCAGATTGGGACCAGCCACCGATTTCCGGATCACTATGCGGAGCAAAAATATTTGCTCCACCGAAATAGGCAGATTTGACCGAAGTCCCCGTGATGTATGTCCTTTACCCGCCTCTGCTTACTGTCATGGTCGCCTGTTTCCGGGTGCCGGCAGCTATGGACGACACGGAAAATATGGACGCTACGTCGTGCCATGCATTTCTGTTCCTGCTCCTGGATAGTGAGAGCTCCGACTTGGACACTATAAGTTCCAACTCCACAGATGATCTTTCTGACTTGGAAGAAAAACTAACGCATGGAATGCTGGGATGATCCAGATGGTGGTGGGGGTGGTGATGAGGCCTACCCAATCCACCACTAGTCTAGCGCCCGCATTCCATTTGCAGATTTGGCGAGAGCGATCTCAGTCGGAGCCGACGCACTTCGTTCATGATTAGGCCGAGCGCTCGCGATCTGCCATTGGAATTCAACATAAAATTTGAATTTCTTAACCATGCGTCTTTAGCCGTGTAAAAAAAAATAGTGTTAATTAAAGTGTTAGAATACTGAAGTGTTAAATTAAAGCACCAATTAAAGTGTTAGAATAACCAAGAAACAAATATGTGCACATGTTCGTTAGCAAAAGAAATGGTGTTTTCAGATATTAAAATTCTGTGGTGAGCACTGCATATTCGATCAAAATTTACAATACCATTATTGAGTTTTTTTCAATAATGCTTGTCCGTGACGAATTCTTTTCTGGGCACATGATAGTTAGGCTCATATTGCGGATGAATCTTTTGAGCCTTTGATTACGCGCGATTTCGGCAAAAAGAAGTTGGAGCCGGACAATATACCCTGCATGCTGCTCTACGGTTATCAACCAGAGTGCACAGTCAATGCCAATGTAAGTAATTTTACAGTTTACTGCAAGGCTCTAGGCAAAGCCATCACGCTTGAATGGCTGCTGTGGCTTCAATCACCGCTTCAGTTCGCTTTAACGACATAGCTGTACAACTGAGCAGTTACAGCTGGCGGCACTCAAAACAGATTTGTGGGTTCTATTTCTGATGAACACTTTGAGGCAGCCACATGCTTCACAGCTACTTATGATTCATAAACTGCACTCAGCGCAAACCCGTACCGAGACGTGAACGTGTGCGCCCACATTATCCCTGCCTTGACTCCAAAGCATACATTCCTTTACATTTTTTTCCCCTTATTTCGTTCATAGTGCTTTTTCTTCCTCCCATGGTTAAAATAAGGCTCTCGGATGTAATTTCGATGCGTCAGGAAATAACGAGGAGCTAAAACAAGAACGCCAACCTAAGTCATCGTCATCCCACTCACATTAACGAGTGGCGTCGTCTGCTAGGCTGCATCGAAGGGTGAGAGCAGACGAGAGTGCAAAGCGAGGGAGGGCAGCGAGGTGCCGCTACTATTAATCACTGAGGGGTTTTAGAAGATAACAAGTAACCAAGTATTAAGAGTCATGTAATATATTTTCAGGATCCAAATGACCTTGAAAACATTACGACTGCACAAAAAATTAGGAAAATCTTATACTTTCTTCCGGAATTCGGGGATTAAAAGGTCAACATCTTTCAGTCAGGTTCATTTGCCAACAACTGCGCAGGCTGCCACAGTTTCACGCAAAGAGACGGCTATGAGTCGATCTTGGCATCAAGTTCAGGCCTCGTCAGTAGGGTTGGTACATTTTCTTACATATCTTAAATCAATATATATAACAAATCAACATAACAAAGTTTGTATGTGATTTCAATATAACGAAATTTCACTGCCTCCACAAAGGAATGCCGAGACAATACATGAACGTAGATGGTCAAATGATTGAATACAAGCAGCTGCTTGCAAACACTCCTCTTAAATCATGCTACGGAACAATAGCGACCACCAAAGTGGAGCAGCATCACATTCTAAGTGTGATGAGATCCTATCGCACCCCGCGCACAGTGTGCTTCAGATAGGAGGAAAAATGTGCAAGGGTGAGACAAGAAAGATGGCTGCTTCAGGAGTGCCGCCTTCCCATGCGAGCAAAGGGAAAGAGGAGGAGGGGAGCGAGCTCCCAGTAACGTGATCAAGTGTGCGCAAAGAGGCGGGGAGAGCGGAGTGGGGGTAAGCTGGGGCACGTCTCGGACGTGGCTGCTCATGGATGTAAGTGCAGTGAACACACACGCAGCCGCACACCCTGCTTTAGAGGCAATCTGTCGCGTGTACAAAGAGAGGGCGTGCCTAGACCACATGGCTCCATGTAAGCTGTCTTACTGCGTGTTCAGTATTGGAGATTGCATAACACCGAGTTTCGGTGACCCATTACAGCAAGAGGCAGCTCAAACATTTATCAAAATGAATTGTTTTCTCATACCAATTTGCTTTCTTTGAAAGCCCGGAAATTAGGAAAATTCAGCGGCCTTTTTCTGTGTAAGAAAACTCAATCGGCAACCGTACGTATTTGCATAAAAAGTTGAATTTCAATAGCAGGAAATTTCCATATAACGAAGCAAATTGCCAATTTTACCGATTTTGCTATATTGAAGTTTAAGTGCATTCACATTTTTACAACTTCTAGTCCATAGAACACCATGTATCTTTGACCTCAACATAACAAAGTGTGTTCATACAAGATTTCAATAGCACCACTGCTGCCATGAAGGACTATTGAGACAATAAATGGAAATTTTCGTAGACGCAGATGTTCAAATGGTCAAACTACGTGCAGCTGCTTGTGAATGCATCTCGATAATCACGTGCCACGTCGCCGGGAGCCACTGGGTGGAGCAGCATCATGTTCTGTATCAGTTCCAAGTGTGATAACATCCTATTGCGCCTCATGCCGTACACTTTGGGTGCAAGTAAAAGCGCGAGAGCGTGAGCCGAAAGAAACGTTGGCTTGATAAAGGCAGTCTTCTCGTGCAAGCAAAATGAAGTGGAGGAAGCAAGTGCACATTCAAGAGCAGGGGAGGGGGAGGGGGAGGGGCTGGTTGGCGAGTCTCCTCTTTTAGCGTCGCTGTGGTGTCAGGCTGCATGCTATAGAAGTAATATGCTGCATGTGTGAAGGCTGGGCCAGCCAAGATGGCTTAGCATCTTGTGCTGTCCTCCCCTGTGTTTAGTGCTGGAAGTTACCTAATCTTGAGTTTCGGAGGCCCGTGCCACCGGCGCATTTCATGATAGCGACATCCGAATGCGAGCAACTCTAGTAGCTGGGAAGCTCAGAGTGAAGATGTGAAGTCGATGTGAAGATATCAACAACCCAGCATAAATTCTTTTGTCACCAACTCTCAAATACAACAAAATTATTTTTAGAGCGCAGCTCTTCAGCGCCCGTTCCTGCGTTTCACATCGGCGTCGGCCCTCAGTGTCCTCCCTTGGCGTAACCAAGCAAACGAGCACAGCGAAGGATGAGAGTGAACACGGAGCACAGCGAGAGATGAAAGACGGCGATAGCAAAAGAGCGTGAAGAGGCAAGTAGAGGAGGGTGAACCAGGACCATGAGGTGCAAGGCGGAGGAGGGTATGGAGAAAGCATGAGATGAAAAGCATAGTGCCGCGCAAGATGGGCTCTGCAGCGACAGCCGCTACGAGACGGCGCCAGAGTAGCAGGCCATCGTCTGTTCACTGATGGCATGCAGCGAGTGCGCTGACCGATACCATATATGGAAACAAAGCACTGCGTGAGCAGAGATCTTTTTGCGGCGGCGGTTGCTGTGAATAGCACCCGCGCATCACCCAAGCGCTGCCTCTCGCTATCTCCTAATTAGCAAGGCAGTCACGCCACTTTTCGCTCTCCCAGCAATGTGCTAAACGAGACAGATTGCCCGCATCAGCCAATTTGTCACATGATGAAAACACGTATAGAGCTGCACTCAAATTTCGCATTTTAAAGTATTGTAATCGTGGGTGAATTTTTATCTCATTATCATTTGCCTTTTACAATAGCCCAATAATTCAGATAATTATGCGGCCCCTTCCGCCTAATAAAAATTCATCGGTGAATGTACTTATCTGCATACAATATCGCATTTCAATATAAAGAAATCTGAATATAATGAAACAGATTGCCAATTCACCAACTTCGTTATATAGAGGTTTAACTTTACTAGACAACCGAAAAACCGCTGCTCTTACCGCGGGCAGGGAAGTCTTAAAGGGACATCGAAAAACACTGAATATGTTTTAACTGATAAAGTACAGTAGAACCCCGCTGTTACGTTCCTCACTGCTGCGTTTTCCCGGCTGCTACGTCGTTTTCATCCGGTCCCGGCATAGCTTCCATAGGATCCAATGTATAAGGAACCCCGCTGTTACGTCGTAGCTGTGAAAACGTTCCCGCATGATACGTCGCAACTTAGCCCCCCGAACCCGCCTGGGCTAAAGTAGGCAACGCGCTCCAACCGCCATTTTGGCTTTTGACGAGTTTTGGCCGGGCTTGGCTATGGAACTGGCTGCAAGAAGCCGCACGCCAGTTCGAGAGGCCGCCATCGAATTGGCGTGCGGCTTCTTGCAGCCAGCTCCATAGCCAAGCCCGGCCAAAACTCGCCAAAAGCCAAAATGGCGGTCACATACGACGACTACGTCGCCGTGGATGTTGTTGTCAGTACGTCAGAGTGTCAGAGCATCGCCGAGATCGTTGGGATCTCGGTCGCGAGTGAAGTCGCAGACTGCGATGCACGAGCCGCATGATGCCAAGGAGTTGCCAAATCGTAGCTTTCGAAAAGCCGTTGCGGCTCTGGACCTCCTCCGCAGGTACGTCGCACCTCACAGCGACGCTGACAGCAATGCGGCCTTCCAGGCTATTGAGAAACGTGTGGTGATTTCTGGCGAGCGAAAGAAACGGCAAGCCACAATTCTGGACTTTTTTTTAGGTCCTAAGCGCACTCTGTGGAAATAAATTGTCTATAGTTGAAGCTGCACTTTTTTTCATTCATTTTCAGAGCTTTCCTCACTGTTGCGTTTTCCCGGCTGTTACGTTTTTTTTCCCCGGTCCGGTGAAAAACGTATGAACGGGGTTCCACTGTACTGCTTCGAAACTCTGCTTGAGTTAGTTTCTATGCCATACAGTGAAATCCCAACAATTCAGAATGTCTTCATTTGAATTGACAGGCATTTAAAACTTCTCTGTTGGTCCCAGCAATGTCCTATGTATTTGAATAAAGAAAGACTGCAAATTCAAAATCCAGAAGCCATGCAACGGTTACTCTAAACAATGTTTCTCACTGCTATGGACTGCTTGTTGGACAAACCTGAGCAAAAGGCAAAGGTTTGATGCATAGCTAGATCACGTTACCATGCGCTCACCGGCCCTCCCTCCTAACACGCACTTGATTGCATTACCATGCGCTCTCTTACGGCTCCCATCCTATAGCGTGTCCAATGACGTCGCCTCCAACATTGGGCACGCGGGATTACACACACCAAAGCCACTATGCTCCTCAGCTCACCCTCACACAAATAGACTTTCGTCTATTTGCAGCAACAGCATGACAATGGTTAAAATACGGACTGACCACGTCCCAGGTAAGCATACATGCAAGCACTTGTTTGTTGACAAACTTTTATTTTTTATTATTATTACTTTTTTTTTAGATTTGTGGGACAAAGTCACTTATTTTCTGACACATCCAATATTTCAGACTTTTTTGGCAGTCCCCATCAAGTCCAAATTATTGGTCGGCGACTGTGCATGCACTTCCTTTCCTGATCACTCCTGCTCAGCTTAACTCTGCAGAGAGGCTAGTGTAGCGCCATCAACAGACCCGCCACCAAATGCCAAATGCCCAACACTGTTGGCGCGAAAATTCCCAAGCAGCTGTACTGACCTGAAAGCAGGCTGTGTGTCATGTCAGGCACCAGGTCTCTGGTGTCGTCACTTGTGTTGTTCACAACCTGTTGCTGCTCCCTGTGCACCAGCACCTTTATTGAAAGGGAGTACACAGAAGTTCAGGGAAAAGAAAGCCCAATCTAAAACTTCTTTTAACAAGTATTTTGCATCATGAAAAGAGAAAAAAAAACTTCCAATTCTAACCACTGGCTTCTGTTAACATATGAGCTCGAAACTGAGTTTGTACAGCACAAATGAATACAGTCAAACCCGGCTATATCGAACCCGCAAAAAAACGCCTATCAGTTCGATATAGAGCATAATTCGATATAAGCCTGCTAAATAATTGGATGCCATAAAAGCACATACCATTTATAAAATCACTTTATTGACGAAACTAGCTTAGTTTCGCATAAATTAGTCCTGTATTTTCTTCTGCTTGGGCAATTTCGCTGCCTGCGACGCACGCACTTCCCCACGTTGTCTAAGGAGTCGGAGCAGCTGAGGCCGCAACCTTCCGCATTCGCGCAGAAGCACCGGACTAATGCGAGTGCACCAATCACTTTGGAGGATGTGGGCAAAGGACCGTAGTTGCTTTCCTCAACATGCCTACTTTCATTTGTGCTCGGTACGATGTCGGCGATGTAGTCTTCATTTCCGGGCTCTACCGTCGTCACGAAACCATCATCTGCACTCACAAACTCGTCCACCGTTGATTCCAATGTCCCGGAAATTTTGAAAGCTCGCTCCAAACTTCGGCAACACCGGCAACGGCTTCGTCGCATTCATCAGAATTTACAGTCATCACCGAGCACGCCGAAACCGGCACGTATGAAGAACGCCTCGTACACGGCCGTGCGTACGCGTCGGGCGCCATGGGCACCGGGTTGCGAGTCTAGCCACTTTAGCCCTAATCGTGCTGAGAGTGCTCCTTGGAATCTTGCACGCTGCGGGGACATCGCGTTCGACGCGATTTATGATTTCGATCTTCACGACGAAAGGCGAATTCTGCCGCTTCATCACGGCAACACTGCGGGAGAAGGCCCACGAGGCGCAAACACGATAAACCAGAGAAGCAGCCAGACAACTCGCACTTTCGCCATCTTGCACGAAGAGCGCACAAGAGCCTCTGATTGGCTGTCTGAGCAAGCGCTGTAGGCGGGCCAGGGTCATTTTTTGCTGGGGAGTGTCGATTGATAGTGATCTAAAGAAAGGAAGGACGCTTGATTCTGCAATCCGTGAGGGAGCACGGTGAAGCGTCGTCAGGGGAGAGGGAGTGGGAAGTGAAAGATGATAGAGAAAGAGGGAGGATAATAGACTTCACTATGCGCGACAGGGGGAGTGTCGACGGCTCGCCCGAACAGCCCGAGGCAGCGCAGTCACGGTAGGGAGAGCGGTTGGATGGAGCCGCGCCGCCGGGTTTCCCCGCTACCGCGAGGGAAAGCCAACTTCTGGGGGCACTTTTCCGCCGCTTGACGTTCGATATATCGGGAGTCACTGCAATATTTGTTCGATGTAAGCGTAATTTTTGCTATATATACTCATTGTAACTATACCGTGACCAGAAATTGTTCGATATATAGAATAATTCGATGTAAACGGGTTCGATATAGTCGGGTTCGACTGTATAGGTACACAGGCACTGAACATAAATACATTAGCTGTTTACTTCGAGACATTCTCCTTGTTGTCAGTTGATTGATGACTTATGAAGTTTAACGTCCCGAGGCAACGGTAGATCAGTTCAGGTTATCTCCATGTTCGGTAACGTGAACCTAAACCTAATTGTACTGTAGGATGGTTCCTACTGTGGTCTGTTTGGAATGACGCAGTGCTCTCTTCAGACTGGAGCTACAGAAAGCCTGCGGAGCCAGGCATTCAGCCGCTCCCAGAGCAATTGAACCAGCCACGTTAACAGAATTCTGTCAGATCTACGTCGCACTCGCAGATCAAAGGTAACAGTGCCTCAAAGTGCTCCAAGATGGAGGATGCAGATCTGAATAAACCAGGCAAATGTTAAGATAGCAATTTAAACAGTGGAATGTACAGTTCACAGGTAGGGCATGCTTGAAAGCAACTACTTTCACGTACAATTAGTAGACTAATGCCTCCGCATCCTGCCCCCAACAAAACACTTCAGCTGCACAACCACCAGTGTAGCTACCAGGCCACCAGAGCAGCTTCTAAAGCCGTTAAGCACAACTTACTCCAATCATTAGGAAAGCTGTTTGGGGTGAAACATTAACTTTCGCTGGTGGACATTCAAAGCTTTGGAGGACATAACCATGCACATTGTAGCTACAATACAGAAGCCAGTTGAGAGCTCAAGAGCAAGTCCGCAGGAAAGACAGTCAGCACCAAGAAGCAGCCTTTGCTCACCTCCATGTTGCCCTCGGCGTCCACAGTGAGCTGCTGACCCTGGCTGTTGGCGTTAACGTCCAGTGAACCCACTTCTTTCTCAAGGTCCTGCCTGCGCTGCTGCAATGCCTGCACAGCCCAACAAGGTTTGCAGAAAGTCAGTGAACAACCAAACCTTCCACTGCATGCACTCAACTACACTCGTGACATTTGTCTGTTCCCCTCTGTAATGCTGCAAAGCCCCCGGGGTGGGTAAAAAACGAAATGATGACTATCATTATTAGTCCCACAGCACGTAAAATCTTTCAAAGTACTCGCCCAGACTAGCCGCATGGCCGTGTTTTCACTACAGTAAAGCTGAAGCTCAGTTTCACCACAACCTGGTCACGCTTGGTTGTGTGTGGTTGTATGGAAAGCGTTCACATATTTTTATAGGTAGCCAACGTTATATGAAATAGCTGCAATGATATTGTGTGTGTGTGTGTGTGTAAGACCGCACAACAGCAGAGTGAGCTGTCCAGCGACTAATTATAAAGTGTGATATAGCTGGCAGGTTTGATGTGAACGCAGATGCTGCAGCAGACTCTCGGTTCATCTTTGACGGTTTCCACAGTGTTCGTGACATGGCATACCTTGCACTGAATCAGAACAAAACCACTGTTCGCGGCAGTTACTGCAGGTGAATCGGTGGTAAGCTCGACACTTGACACACTCCTATGTCGTTTGAATCAGCTGCTGTGTGGCCAATATGTCCCAATCAGTCAGTATGATGCCATTAAATGATGCTTATACTTGCTGGCATAAGAGGGCAAGCGTACATCATCCAATTTTCCAAATTGACAAGGTTCCAACCACCAAGATTATACTGCAGCAGAAGTTATACCTTTCCAAACTTAGTTTTCGTACATTCTGGCAACTAAAGTTCTACCGTTATACCTCAATATATTATACTTCAACATAAGGAAGTTCTCAATATAAGGAAATATTTACCTTTTTATTTATAGAACATGGACCACGTAATTTGAACCTCAACATAATGTAGTGTATTATACATAATTTCATCATAGCAAAATTTCACTGTCACCACGAAGGAATACCAAGACAATGAATGGAAACATTTGTGATTGCAAATGGTCATCAAATGAGTAAATTATAAGTGGCTGCTTGCAAGCACACCTGTCAAATTGCACGCGACCAAGAATGACTGTGGAAGCAGGGCAGTGTCATGTCCTGTATAAAGTCCAAGTGCGATGGGATCCTATCGTGCCTTGTGCACTGTACGCTTTGGGTATGATGGAAAGTGTGCGAGGGTGAACCAAGAAGGACGGTGGATTGATAAGTGCCACCTTCTCGTGTAAGCAAGAGGAAATGGGGAAGAAGCAAGCTGGCGCTAATGCAATCAAGCATTAGCAAGGGGAAGAGGAGCAAGTGTGGGGCAGGTTGGTGCGCGTCTTATTTTTTTGTGTGGCCATGGCTGCACGTGGCTGCCAGTGCAGCTGAGTCCACACGCAGCTCGCGGGCCCTATTACAGTGAAGCTGTTAATGGCTACTTTCCCTACTATCGTCCCCGCGTGTAGAAAAAAATCCTAAAGATAGTGCAATGCCGCATCAACCCGTGCAGGTGACACTAACAGCCACAGGGCCAGAGTGGACAGAAAAGTGTGGCCGAATGTACCGACTGGGCTCTGAGGGTCGCCGAGGGCCACAAACTCCCGGACACCCTACGCGCTCCTGAGCCCCCTCACAAGTAATGTTGTAAAAAGGCTCAAGCAATAAATGTTTACCACCACCACCACCACCTCTTCACAACTTCACATCATACCACCGATGTGAAGGTAATATAGACGCAACATGAACCTGTATCTTTCATTGCAGACTCTTGAATTCAACAAAATACAGTCACCAACCGATTTTCCAGACCTCATGAAACCAAAAGGTAGTCCGAAAACTCGATAAGCTCACCCCTCCCCCCCCCCCAAAAAATAATTTATTAGGCTTTGAACAGCTTCAAAAAATCTCTTTATGCCCAGCCTCATATTACACTTGGAGACAATCAGACTTGTTTGGATTTGCGCAAGAGTGATGTCATCTCTGTATACAGACGACAAGAGCATCACCACGCTGACTATGTCCGCCAATGAAGCTCATCATGGAGATTGACGAAACGAGCCATGTTCCTTCACACCCCTTGGCTCTTGCAAAGGCACAGGACAGCAGTTGGTGCCTTGTGGTACATGTGGCATCATTATAAACTGCACTGTAATACGTTTCCCGGGTGCTACATATTTTTCTTGGAAACCAGTGTAACGCATATTAGAGGGGTAGCACTGTTTCGGGGCCACAGTGGCGCAGTCAAGTTCAGTCTTTGGTTTAATACCCCCTTCGAAACATGAATGAACCACACCAACTACGCCGCAAGCAGATTGCTTGCATGTTGCTCGCTGGCTCCTCATTCAGTGCAGTTCTGCAAACAGCTTAATTGCTCACGTTCATCCTTGTTAGATGCACTGAAGTCGTTCCTGGCCACACGGTTTCTCAGCTTCGCTTGACTCGCCACCGAAACGGAAGATGGCTGATCCGGCCGCTGATCATCGGCAATGCACAATGTTGCCAGTGAAAAGAAAGCACACAGCTATAGAGTTGGAAACAAAGTGCTTTTAACCAATAAGACGATCGTCACGAACGTGCTTGCATCAGAGAGCGATGGCGACGACAGCAGCGATGACGCGGTAGCGCAGGCTACCTCAACATTGTCTTCACAGGAGGCCCGGCAGATGATTCAGTCCCTACGAGGCTTCATTCTCGTGAGGAACCTTCCGCTGCACTACGTGAAGCCCTTGGATGTCTTGGCGAAAGATGTCCCCAAGCTTCACGTATAGCGTGCAAGGCTGACGGACATAACCTTTTCTCATGCAAGCCAGCGAGAAGTACGTGGTGAGGTGCTTGTGGCGATCTCTCCTCAACGTTTCTTCTGGATTTCTCAAGCTGACAGGCTGCCACAGCAGCCTTTTCACAATTTTAAAATGGCCCCTTTTGGGGCCACCAAAGTGATGCCTCGACAGTGCTCGCATAGCGCTTGCCGTCCGTGACACCTGTTTGCAGTTGTTATAGCAGTGCCATTCTTTAACGCCGACAGCCGTGGCTTCTTACCACAGTTGGAGTGCCCAGGAAGCAGTTAAACGAGTGAACACAACCAGCAGTCGGGCAGAGAAAGGTGGTGGGGAGGGGCACTGGCCCACCCGCCATTATAGTTTTCTCACATCAGCTCTGCCATCCCCCTATTTTGATTTTTTTTCATGCAACCCATTATAACAATTATCAGTTATAACAATGGAATTTTCTTGGCACTTGAATGTTGTTATAAGTGGGTTCGACCGTATTTTTACTGTTTCAGCAAACAATCGAATGTAATTACTATTTATCTCAGGAACTACATCACACATTTAGAACATAATGTGATAGTTAATATCAACACGCAAAGCTCAACAAATATGTGCAGTTTCATCAAATTTGGTCCAAAAGTAAGAAACTTATCCCAACAACCCACGTCCTCCCTTAACCCTTCCAGCTCTGAAACTTCCTTTAGGCAGATTTCTTCGCTAGATATATCTAGTGTGAAAAAGCACTCAGAAATGGTAGCAAATTTTGAATTTTACGATTTTTAACAAAGTTGTGGATATCGTGTCAAATGACGGCCCCAGGGCTTAAAGGTTGGCAATGAACACCTCATGTTTTCTTTGAAAAACGTACCTTTCTTATATCTTATATTGCAGGGGCTGAAAAAGTAGAATTTTATTTCAGTGAAACATTATGTTGACTCTCGTAATATTTAAACAAGAAAATACTCGACGGGATCTTCAGTTTCTTTATCATCTAGCAAACAGGTTGGGCCCATCAGTTCAGCGAGTCTACTTTGTTTTCATTGATGAAATAACCACATGCACCCAAATCTCTTATGGAGATTTATATAACAGCCCCAAAGAGTAAATATGCCAAAAATAAACAATGCCCACTATGCTTTTAGAAAACATTTCAGCAAACGTGTGAAAGAAAACGAACAGACTAGTCCCTACCTCAATTTTACAACCACTGAGCCCTGGTGGTGCCAAGTTTGTACACTGTCGAATGAGCTATTTTATGAGTAATGAAAACCACTTTGCTTATTTTTTTTTTCTTCGGCTGCATTTCAGCATATTTTTACAGTACAATAAAATTACAAAGCCAGATGTCCAAGCTGTCTGGACATCCTCAAGTGAAATGAGTGTTACTGCTAGTATTGAACAAGATCCTAGTTTGATTTTTCAGCAAAACTGTTGCCTAGCACCATTCGACCTAAACTTCTAGCAATTGCCTCAAGAGTATGCTGGCTTCACGTCGAAAGCGTAACTTTTTCCATTTACTTTGTTTCATTACTTGTGTGGGACGTTTTCTGTAATTCTACCCATCGTTATAACAGATATATCGTTATATGTCGTGTCATTATAAGTGGACTGCGCTGTAATATGTTTCCCGGGTACTACATATTTTTCTTGTGAACCTGTGGAACGCACATTAAAGGGGTTGCACTGTTTTGGGGCCACAGTGGCGCAGTCAAGTTTATTCTTTGGGTCCTTTAGACTACAATGTAATGCATCTTTATAGATAAGAACGATTATACCCAATCAGGTGCTGTCTAAATCAACAATGTCACAATGAGTTGGTGCAGTCTCCCACTCGTGCATCCTTTCTTGTTTACCAAGCTTCCTTTCAAGGTAATAGATTGTTTATTTTTTTTGTTCCCCCCCCTGTGGGGGGGAGGGGGGGAGCACTGCAGAAGTGCAATTTACTAATGCGTCTCAACATATTTCTCTCTTTAGTATCCATTCAACTACATAATGCCCGAATAGCACTTGCCTGCAGGGCAGCCTGCACAAAGCAGGCTTCGGGGGCGTCCCCTTCCTCGAGCAGCTGGGCTCGCAGCTCAGACTCTTCCCTGTCCAACATGGCGCCCAGCTGCTTTGGGCACGCCACCAACACCCTCTGATGGCAAGTCAGCCTGTCCTCTGCACACCAGAGAAAATAGCATGTGCACAATTACACGTCCGTTAGCCATCAAACTTCAATGTAGCCGCACACAATCTTGGCTGCAGATCTGCAGGCAAGGTTGACCTGCAGATCGGAAGGTTACTGCCCATCAATAAGCGAGCCAAGATCACTTTTTTTTTTCGCTTCTGTTTTGTTACAATGTAAATTGCTGTACCAAAATTACGTCACTGTGTGGCCAGGACAGCTGGAACATAACTTGGACATATAGGCGGCGTACAAAACACACCAGACATATCGCTGCCAGCACCGTCTCGTGTATTATTCACCCTGGTATTATGGTGGCACGACAATACTACTAACAGTTGCTGCTCTTAGAGACTGAATTCGACTGATTAGGACAAACCAACTTTCCCCTGTGAAGGTTGAAGATTGGGCGTGTTGGTATAGCATATTGAGGTTAGACTGCACAACATTTTCATGAGACACACGATAGAGAAACACACACCACAGAGTGCTACTAGCAACTATAGTTTTATTCCCTTGTCAGTGGAATAAATACAGGAAGATACTCAAAGAGGGAGAGCGACAAAAAAAAACTTGTAAACAGGGCCATCCACCAATGCCAAGCCGACTTTGTCACGTGGTCATTTGTTGCTGCATTCTCTGTGCCTTCAAGCCTGTGAGGCTTAAATACATAAATATAGTGCACCACCAACAAGTCCCAAATGGTGAATGCCATATATTTACAATGCCATCTGTATGTTGAAAATATGTGCCAATTTTTCAACTCTGTTGCTCAGCAAGAGATGCCAGCCTGTGTGGACACAAGAAATTGTTTTTCATGCCGTAGTCCTTCGTTTTAACTGCACGGCTTGTTTATGCCGACAGCCAGCAACTGCTCGTTCATCCACGTGTGCACACTATGGTTAGCGTTGCTTGTGTCTCATGGGCTGTTTCCATTTGTTGTGCTCACAAAAATTGATGCCTATCTGGCTTATAATTTCTCAAAGGGTCACCACTAGATGCCCGCTCGTTTATTCCTCACAGGGGTGCGATTACATCTGTTCACAGGCTGGCATGCAGTTATATGCAGTTGCCAACTGATTTTCCAGACCTCAGGGGGACTGAAAAATAGCCTGAAAAATTTGTTCAGCAAAAGAAGGACTTATTAGGCTTATAGCAGCTTAACATAAACAATCTGTAATGATGCCCTCACTCGTACCACACTTGGAGACGATCATATTTGCTTGGATTTGCGCAAGTGACATCTCTGTGGTCTCCATATACAGCTGCCAAGAGCATCGCCGTGTTGGTAATCTACGCGAACGGAGATCGCCATGCAGTTCGAAGAAACGAGAAAAGTTTCTTTGCACCACTTGGCTCTCGCGAAGGCACAGGAAGTGGTGTCGAGTACACGAATCCGCAGCCACTCAAACATGTACACAGATGCGACATCTCCTAGACACACTTGCTCTGTGGACATACCATCTGCAGAATGGCGACAAAAACTTAAGAAAATAGAAAATATCGCATCAAGTGATTATGACAATAGTGCTGACTGAAAAAAAAAAAGAGAGATTGTTTCTGTTTTGTCAGCCAAGAAAGAGCGGACATGGCCTCTGAGACTGGAGAATAGCACGCTCTCTATTAAGGGGGGACACGGCTCCTTGCGGCGAAAAAATCGCGAAAAAAATCGATTTTTTGAAAACGAAATTTTCGATATCTACAGCTAATATTCCTTTAATTCACCAAGTTTCGAATCTCGGGGAAGAGTATTTCGTCCGCAATATCAATTTATAACATCACTGTGAGCTGAATTCCGTGCAAAAACAGCCCTTCTTATCGCGGCGCGTAGCTCTTTTTCTACGCGCGCGATCGCAGCCATCTTGGTCTCGTAGGAAAGAGGAGCCTTCCTTCTTTAATTTCCCGCCAAAAGTGACTCCGTCGGCACGCCAATGACGTTGAAATCCGAGGAGCAAAAAAAAAGCCTGAACGCGCGATCCGATTCGTTGACTAGCGCACGTGGCCAAAAACGCGTGCTGTGGTTCGCAGCACGCGACTGCGCGTCTGCGCAGCACGCGCAGACGCGCAGTCGCGTCGCCTGCGGAGTAGGCGACGCGACTGCGCGTCTCGTAGGTTTGTCGGCACATGCCCACCGATGTCCGATCCACCGGGAAAGTTCGCCACGAGGCACAAGTTCGGCAAAAAGAAGAAGCGATCAGCTTATAACTTTCAAAAGCGCTCCATTCCTTCTGAAAGCATCGAGAGTAGCTCGCCGCCAACCGCAAATGATGCCGAAGTAGGCCTAGCCAGCTCACAAATGAGTGAAATCGTTACGGACAGCGGCTGCGTTCGGCGTGACACTGCAATGTTGCAGCGTACGGATTTGTTGCAGAGGGAGATGAATGCTCAAAAAAAACTTCGAGTTCTTGCGTCAACGCCAGCAACAAAGCGGGTGTTGGATTTGCTCACTCGCGCCGACGGCGTTGCAGCCGCGCCAGTCGACGCCGAGGCAGGCTTCGCTTTCCTCAGTAGGACTCCGTGAACGGACTGATGTCGTCAAGTGCAAGGTGTGCGGCGGCAACGTCACAGTAGGCAAAAGCGAACGGTAATCTGGCCTCGCCATAAAGATCGTTATCACGTGCGCGTGTTGCGGCGATATCGCGTCGGCATGGAGCTCGACCCGTGTGAACAACCTTGCCGCGCGCGCGATCCAAGCCACCGGGAATCGGCGAACGGCGCTAAACGATGTTTTTGCCGCATTTGGGTGGCCGTGGTCAGAGCGAATACATTCCTGGTGGCTTTTAGCGGCTTTCACTGCAAAATAATGCAAAATTATTTCTGTACTTTTAATTAAAAGTGAATGTATTCCTTTTTTCTCGTTTTCTCAAAACACCGACTTTTCACTTGTACACAATATAGGGTCAGATTTTGGAATTTATGCTTCAAAAGTTTTCAATTCTGCTTTAAATCAGACAGTAGGGTAGCAACAATTCGAACAGTAAAGATTGAATTGCTATAAAATTACTAATATTTGATATGTCAAAATAGTATTCCTACCATTATGTTCCTTATGTTTTCTAGTACCCAGGCATGTGCCAATACGAATTTCGTAGCGCATTTTTTTCCCCTATTGTTTCTGCAAATTATGAACAATGAATTTGGTTTATCTTCAGAACTAAATGGCCTATTGGAAAAATAATTACATATTTGAAATCAGCACAAAAGTCTTAACAAGAATGGAAAGTTTCATGAATATTGATGGAAAACATCATGAACATTATTTGAATTACAGTATCCCCCCTTAAAGAAGCGAAAGTTTCATTCTTGCCTGGTTGGACCCCTGTATCATCCTTGATCAATTTAGTATTCAAGCATTTGCCGTAATCACCATGAACATGTCCTGAAATGTTTTTTCTCGTTTTCTCAAAACAACATTTTTGATGGTAGTGTAGTTTTGGAGTGACGATATCTCTGGTTCTACTCATCTTATTGCAATAATTCTTTTTTCGTCAGAAAGGTGGACAAATTGGGAGTGCAGTAGGCCTAAAATGTGAACAAATATCATTACAGAAATTTTGAAAAAGTAATAATTTCTCCAGGGTTTCACTGATGCCTTCTGCTTACAAAAGTTTGACATGCTGTAACTTCAGCATAAATCAGTTTAGAACATTCATTCTTTTAGCACTGCAACCTCTGATCATTCAACATCATTTTGATCTGCCAGTCTCCTTCATTAACAGCCAGCACTGTAGAGAGAACTTGCCTCCAAATTAGTCCATACAAAAAAAACATGAATTGCTTATATTTTGAAAAGTACTTGTTGCATGGGAAAACCAATTGAATATTTGAAATCAGCATGTCAAAATACTTAAGTGATGGAAGTTTTATCAAATTGTGGCCACAAATAAAAAATGAAAATTTAAGTGGGGTGTCCCCCCTTAAAGGGCCCTGAAACGGTTCGGACAAATTTTGCAGACGCGTAGTGTACTGCTAAAGTTAATTATTCGCACCCCAATTTGTGTGAAGCCTTTCATATTAAGGGGGGAGGAGGGGATCAGAATTAACTTTTTTGTTTCTTGACAGAAAGGGCTGAAATTTGGCACACACACTGCACATTGCAATAAAAAGACAAATCTAAAATATCATTAGGATATCTTAATTAGTTTTTGTTTTATAGGAATTTATAAGTTCCTTGTTTGTGGAAAGCCTGGCACAGCAACGAAACATGACAGGGAGCAGGGAATACTTTGTATGTTTGCACAGATGTCTAATCTACATCAAGACACTGTTCGATTTTTTTTTTTAAAGCGCTAATAATTTTTTGCTCAACATAACATGCACATGACGGTGCTTCACTGCATGGAGCCATGTAGTAATTGTGAAATAATTAAATAATGGAAAGATAAAGAAACATTTCAAGACTGTCTTTAAGTACAGCACAGCTTGTGGATCACAGCAAAACAAACTGCGCCAAAATCTGTCCAGCCATTGTTGTGCTACGCTTTCCACGAGCGATGTGATTGACAAAAAAAATGCAATTGAGAAAACTGGCTGCAAAGTTTTAACAGCACTGCAAATGTCTTCAAAAGCACCAGGGCTGTAATATCTTGAATCATTGCTGTCAGGCATCTTCTTACACCTTTGCCTCATTGTTTGGTGGGCTTTGGATGCCTTCTTCAGGCGTTCTTTATCCTTTTCTTGTGCCGTCTGGAGTAGTGCATGACCACCATTTTCGCTGCCAGACCGAGCCTCGTATCGCAGTGCACACCCACAGAACGCTGTTGGCATCTTGGGCACAGAGTTTTAGCAAACAGAGTTCATCGTGGAAACAGGCATAATAATGAACTCACAGTCACAAGGGGCCGAAATTTGTTCTTGGTATTGCTGCTTCCGCTCAGTCGTGGACACTGCGCGAAGGGAGTCGCGAACGCTGCATGCCTGCGCTTCTGCAGTCACCGCTGGCACAAAACGCGGCTCGAGGCGCGTCTGAATGGTGCGACGATTTGTCTGGTGAGCCTTGAGTCACCATACAGTATGTAGCTCGTCGACGGTTGGGGCTCACTCGCAGACTGCGTGTCCCTGTAGCACGATGCATCGGAAACGCACACCATCTCTGTCGGCGATGGAGACCTTCGACCCGCGTCGCCTCCAACAACGCGATCTCGGTTGCTGACTCGCGCGGCCGTACGCACAGGTGCGAGAGTCTCCGTTGGCACGTCTTCCGGTGGCTTGGTTATCAGTGTCGATGTCACAGGGTGAATGTCGGCTTCGCTGCTGGAATCACACGGTGGAAGATAACGCGGCACGTTATCCGCGTGTTCAGTCGGGTTCTGCGCTTCTCCCGCTGGCCGCCGTCTTTTTCTCGCCGTAGGAGGCTTGCGCTTCCGTTTTCCGAAGGCATGCTTCATTTAAAAGTTCTTTTCGAACGAGCGACGATCCATCACTGACCTGGGAGCTTTCATAAATCCGAATTCTGCGAGTGTCAAACGAAGAAACACGCCGGCGTGGTTTTCAAAGCAGACAACTGCGGTCCGCTGTGGTTGCCAGCTTGCCCGCTGCTGCAGCAGCAACCAATGGCGAGACGCCTTTCAGTACGGCAACCAATCGGAGGCCCGCTTTCATCGCAGGGCCTGTGTGACCACCTCTAGCGGACCCGCACTTCTTTTGTGTTTGTGTGTTCGTTACAAGATGGCGACGACCGAAGAATTCAGAAAGGGAATGGCGAAACTTCGAGCTTTCGAACGATACCAAGATGGCAGCGTTCGGTGGCGGGAAAGACGAGTTAGGGCTCCGCGAGCTGCGGTGATTTTACGCGATTTAAAGCTGTTTTCTCGCCCTCCGAACTCATAAATTAATTTTTTTCGGGCACTTTTAGTGCGTTTTCAGTTAAACCATTTTGATACAATGTAGATTAGGCATTGCAGATACCGAAACGCGTCGTTGCCAAAAATCGATCTTTTTTGCGATTTTCGCGATCTGGTCCCCGCGTCCCCCCTTAAGAGAGCTATGGATGATTATAAGTTACCCTCCTCCATAGCTATGCATTTTCTCCTCAACTTGTTCACCGAGTGATCGGGTCTCAGCTCTGCCTTGATTGGCTCTGCGTCATGATGGCACATCGTGTCGTCTACTTGCGATTCTCTAGGTGCGAGCGCGCGATGCCTCTCCAACCTCTCCAGCAGCTGCTTGGCAGTCGACCCCAAGCGAGAGTTATCGAAGCAGCGTGCGTTGCGAGCATTCTGTCGCAGCGCCAAACGTGTCTGGCATTCCGGTAACACAGGTGTGCCGGACCTTTCGACGGATGGCTGGAGGCATAAACTCAAGCTGATAAAAGAACTTAGCGTAGACGTACGTGAGCGGCCTGCTCGGTCCATCCACGTGTTCACGCAGACCTTAACCCGACCTTAACCGTCACTCGCGGTCACGCCTTCACCATCACTCGCAGTCATACCTGTACATGACATCGCTCGCGATCGAGTAGGTGTTCTGTGGTCATGTCGTCAGCAGCGCACGCGGGCGCGCTTTCCCAGTCACCAACATGTGCCAGTCGTGCCTTGTCAACAAGCTCGGCAGCATCCGCTTCTAAGAGTAGTTTTCTCCCTCATTTCTACGCCTTTCGTGGTCTTCCATACACATGGGCCATTCGGAACTTCATTCCTTTGGGGCTCATCGCAGAAAACGTGCATAAGCTGCCACGACCGTCAATCACGTTGATAAGAACGTGCAGCTCGCTGCTGCACAAATGCGCGTGAGAGAGGTTCGTCAACAATTCAAATCTACAACAGCCAATAGGAGCGCGCCCTGTGCCGCACGTGACTACTACGGCCAATCGCAATGCCGCGTTTGCCTTTTTTTCACTTGCATTTGCTGGTTTATTTCTCGATGGAGAAATGCGTTGCTCCGGCTATCTTTAGCTCCGACCTCTCCTCTTTACGGTGATACCAAGATGGAGGCGCTGCGTCAACGGATAGCCAGGCAATCCGCGGTACGGCGCAGGCCTTCCAAAGCCAGATTTTTTTCGCAATTTTTGATAACAGCACTTTACGAAAGTGCTGTTTTCTCGATTTCTACCACATATTTTGTTATAATATTTCACTACAAGGTAAATAAAGGTCTATGAATCGCGAAAAAAAATTCCGAAAATATAAAATTTGACCACTTTAATTGCCACATGCCCCCTTACGCTTGCCACAGTTCACATTCCGTTTGTCCGAGAATGAGCAGCAACGTTCACAATGCATCATAAGCACCGCCTTCGTGGCACATTGCTGCAGCCGCAGTACACCCTAGTCTCAGAGGCTATGCATAGGCTGATCCACATTGTCTCAGCGTTATACGAAGTTGGACAGCACACACTAGAAATACAAACTAAAAATACAATGACCTGTATCAGTACCACGACCAAGCCATGGCACTTTGGTTATCTGGCAGCTGTTGTCATATCACTACGGGGAAGTCATAGCTGGAACCAAGGCAAAGCTTGACCATAAAAGACAAGCCTAAATCTTCCGATTAGACTGCGCATTCCATCTGCTAATCTCTCATTCATTCCGATCGCTCAACGGGTTTCAGTTCAGCAAGATTATGCCCCTCAGCACAGCGTACACAGTCAATACTCTCCTGCTACGCTGTGTAATGCACTCCTTTAAAAGAAAACTGTCAACTGACGGTCCCACCTCGGTTGACGCTGAAGGGCTCGAGGTCATCCACACGCCAAAGGTCAGCCGGCATGGGCTGGGCACCGGGCTGGTTCTTCTGGCGACGCATCAGGCACATGGTGATCTCGTCACCCGGCTGGTAGCCCCTTCTGGGCTGGGGAACCACCCTGCAAGCCGTAACATGTCCCCATGTCATTAGCCAACATCTAAACATCCAAAGGCATGAAGAGGTTGGATAACTCGGCTACGAACAGAATGAAAAATGATTCATCGCTACTGTCCACCATCTGCCAGCAGTGTGGTGCAGCTTAGCTAGACCCCATAAAGCAGGCAGGTCACTGATGCAGTAGCAGTAACAGTACAGCGCTGCGTGCTGAAGCACTGTTACTGTGACAGCAGTTAGCTTGCAATAGGGTTTGCCCATTTGTCTGTCTCTTCCAATATGCCAATGAAGGTGGCTAACAATCTTATCGAGTTGTCACTGTTAGGCCACCTCTCATCCTCAACTTCAATAACAATGATTTGCCTACCACTGCCACTGAATCTAGTATTTTGGCCATTGAGTGTGCAAAGACAGCAAAATTTTGCAGTGGGTTCTGTTTAACACCCTGTTTACGAGCATCACTTGCCCGTTTCAATCACAATGTTGATCTGCAATCATCTGCGGCAACGGCATTCAATGTCACTTTCGCTGCAATGCAACAGCGGTGCCATCCGACAGCTGTACAGTAGAATGTGCCTTTTACCATTGCGGTGACAAACTGCCCCATGACGTGGCACCAAACTTGACATCTAATTTTTCTCTCCCGCCTTTTGGCGTCAGCATAGGCAATGCACACGTACGGTAATTCGGACAGTTTTCTTTCCTGTACGTTACAGCACACCAGGGATGGTGCCGACGCGTCCCTGAATTAGCGCACACACCTGCGGAGCTGCTGAGCAGAGAATGGCCGGTAGCAGATAGGGCACGGCCGGTACAGCCGATCCGACAGGGCCAAGTAGTGGAGAAGGCACGACCAGCAGTGCACATGTCCGCACGGGGGCGTCTGGGCTGCCCGTGGGGTGCCCAGGCACACGGGACAGCGCTCCTCCTGGCCAGTGTCGCTCTGCTGCTGCAGCACCCGCACTTCGTGCACCAGCTCCCAGGCTACGGGCACGTCCGGATCCCAACGACGCACCGTGCCCTCACGCACCACAAACTGGCAGCTGCAAGGACAACAGAGACCCAACAACATCATGACCTAGGCTATGCTCAGTGAAAACTTAATTCACTACAAGCAACGCCCACAAAACAGTTCTGCCTCTACACCCCGTGCCTCGGTGGTCCAAAACACAGCTCCAGAGATACCCCGACAATGAAAGAAGTTCAGCCCTACCACTGACGTGACCAAAATGAACAAAAGTAATGAGAGGGTGTATTAGGTCGACAACATATTTAGCCGAGCGGCATTCGAGGCCCGATCTGTTAGCATTCGATACTCTCAGGCACTGCAGGGTACTACACTGACCTCGCATTTTTAGCAGGCACATCTCCTAGAGACTCGAGCGACACGCAGCTAGCTTGGTTGCAAAGCGACAAGGAAGCCAAGTGGAAACACCATCACACTCTACTCAAATGACCAAGGGCAGCCTTCCGCCGTTGACATGAGCTGAATGTGCGCACTAGAGTTCCAGCTCGGCAGGCGTGTGCAAATTACTGAGATAGACTCGTCCAAGTGACACATACAGTAAACGTCAAGCTAACAGTGCCCGGTGACAGGTAAGACTCCAACCCTGGTGGAGTGGCTCACTTGCAAAATCTGATAACTGCAATTCCTTAATTACTGCTGCGTCCATTAGCAACCATACCCAGCTCCCCCTCGGTATATAGAGCATCCCTGTATCGCTCACTTGGCCTGCAAGAACTGCTCCTTGGAGTGCTTGGTCGGCGGGGGCCGACTGGAGCGTTGGCCAGGCCAGTAGCTGTGGTGGTGATCACTCTCTCGGGGAGTCAGAGTGAACTTCAGCAGGTGATTCAGGTTCACCTTTCGATTGCCCTTGCGGAGTGCTTCTTCCACGCAGTCATCCTGCAGGCTGCGTGCTACCTGCACACAACACGTTGGGTGCACTGCATCAGTTTGGGAGGGCTGCGCCGTCCTTCAACCCTTTGAGGACGCAAGGCAAGCTCAGCGTGTCAAACGAAAATTTGCCAAAAAGACAAACGAGACCAGTTCGTCCAGCACTTTTCTTTTTTTTGTGTGTGTAGGCCTAAAAATGGCTCAAGCTCCTGTATTGCTCCGTGCTTCTTCCAGATGGTGTGCATTATTTGGTGCTTGTTGTAAATATAACATCAGATGGCACAAGGGGCTGTTGAAGAGAAGTTGGGAGCATAGACTCGCTTGAGCACACAGTGAAGCCTACCTTGGTTACAGTGTAAAATTTTGTTTTCCTTTATACAGTGCAGTCCACTTATAACGATACCACATATAACGATACATCGGTTATAACGATGGGTCGACATGAGAGTGTCATTTTATGCATTAGGTCTATGGGGAAAAAAAACATAACGATAGGTTTATTCACCGCATATCGGATATAACGATCAAAATTTTGCCGTCTGGACGGCGTTTTCAGTGTCAAATAATCGTAACATTTGCGTTGCTTAGTTCCCTGAAACGAACGATGTCGAGACGAGGCGATGTTTACCTCCATAAGTTCGTATCACCGCACAGCGCGTCTCGCCCCACCCGCGCACCGGAGAATAGCTGAGTAGGCGCAGCGCGCCACAACATGGCGCTAGCTGCTTCATGCGCGTTGGCCCAAGTATCTAGTAGCGATGCGTCGGCCACAGTCGCTCCGAAAGAGAGAGAGAAAAAAAAAAGCGACAAACAAAGCGGCGCGGTGGTGCCCGTCCCGCGTCAGTCTCTCTCTCAACGAACGGTTCAACCCGGTTCGAAGATGGCGCCGACAATGCGCAAAACTGTGTCGCTTGACACGAAGATGGATATTTTGCAGGGCTCTCGATGCGGCTTCATGTGAGTGCCCTTGTGAAGAAGTATGAGCTCGCCCAGTTAACGATATCAACCATCTTGAAAACCGGGAGCACCGCGATTGTGAAGACAGGAGCTATCAGCGGCCATGCCGATCAGTGGAAAAGGGTTAGAGATCCTTTGTACGCCGATGTTGAAGACATGCTTTACCAGTGGTTCATCACCAATTGGTTCGAAAAGGTGGGCTTTGTGCGAAAGGATGAACTTCCCCAACCCACTGAGACCAACACGGTGGAAGCCGCTGACAATACCGAGCTCTGGGAGCTCGTTCCTACTGGTGACACAGGTGGTGCATCGAAGGAGGAGTTTTTGACTGCAGACAGTGCTGCCTCGTTCTGCGATGAGGTCACTGACGAGGCGATCGCCTAAGATGTGCTGTCACGACAGACGGCAAAGTTGTGCGAAGGTGGCGAAGGCAGCAACGACAGTGACAACAAGATTGACAGTGGCTCCTTGACCCCGACCTCGACGTCCACGCAAAGTGCACTGTCGTCGATCGACTCCTTCATTGATTTTATGCATGCTAAAGGATTGCCGCCAGTGTTTGCGCAGCAGCTGGAATCCATGCACACCGCGGTTGTGAAGCTGAAGCTGCCGCAAAAGCAAGTGCAGATTTCGGACTATTTCGGCGAGCCTAACCCCTGACGCGGTCATTGGCGCTAGAAATAAAGTTTGTTTCTCACGGCCTACTTTCTACATTATCTATTCTTTAGAGCAAGTAGCGAATTCGAGTTCGGAGCTGCAAAGGTATATTCCACATTTTTTTTTTAATAACTGCAGTCCAGATATAGCGATCATTGGTTATAACGATCATATTCTTCGTCTTTCTCGATATCGTTATAAGTGGACTGCACTGTAGTAAGCTTCAGCTTTCTGAAAATTTTTTGCATGGTCTTGCTTTATATGATTATCAGAATTGTTTGCATGTCATGTTGGAATCGTGCACTAACTTGTGTGCAGTGAAGCCCCCACTTGTTACAATGTAAAAAAAAAGGAAACTTTCTTTCCCTGGTAACATTCACCTTTCTGACAGAAATATTTCATGTGGTCTTGCTTTATATGACCATCAGAATCATTGTGAGCAAGAAAAAATTATCTTTTGTTGCATTTATATTTGAAAGGATTAAGCAACCTTAAAGAACAACATTCAATACCTTTAACACTGGCAATGCACTCTCCCAAAACTATTTTTCATTCACTTGGCGGCATATGGTTGCTCACTGGAGAGAAAATGAGTGCCAAGCATTCTGTTGTAGAATTTCATGCCAAAAAATCAGCATCACCACACTGGTGTGAGATTAAATTCAAAGCGCCTGCTAGTATTTGAGCCATCTTGGCAATGGAAAAGTTCTTGAAACTTCTTAGGTTGATTCTTTGGTTTCCTTAGTATGCAATGTGATTAAAATTAAAGATAAACACCTTTAACTCGTTTAAAAGTAAACAGCCATACTTGAGTAGACGCTGTCTCAGGTTGTTGTGTGGCCAAAACTGCCATTCTTTCGTCTTTGAATCTTATCGTGCTTACAATCTTCCTCAGACAGTAAGTGTAAGCGTTTTAATATTCCATAATCACATTTTAGTAATACAAGTAAAGTTATTATACTTCTCTACTAGTGTCCCTTTAGGTGCCATCATGGACAAACAAAAGCATGAACTGGAAAACAAAAAAGACACCTCCTAACAGCTTCAGTGAACCATGTTGCGACACTGTGTATTCGGCCAGCAAAGATGGCATAGCCCCAAAAGTAAACATAAAAACTAAAATAATGGTGGCATCCCATAAAGTGGCAATAGAAGAACCTAAAGGGTGTATTTCGGTTAGACCTAACTTGGTTAAATGGGCCAGGCTAACTGGACAACTTCCAATTCAGTGTCCCCTAATCACCGCACAAGTCAGGAACAAATTTTATACAATGACTGTCATTATAGCTTCAGAAATCATCACAATGGTAAGCTTTTCAACCTTGATAACATTGCATGTAAACATAACTTTAATGGGACACAAAAGGGAAACACTAAATTAGGTCACAGTGCTGAAAAAAAAAGAAGTGCCCTCATTAGACAACTGCTGAGCTAATTTGAACTGCACGTAAAGAGAAAACTGAATTTTACTCTCTTGCAAGCACATTCCTTGGCTTGCAAGCTATTTACAAAAGTTGCCAAATATCAAAGCAGAAAGTTTACAACTCTGCTATTTCTCACTAGTAAAAGATATCAATTTTATAAGCTGTTTTATCATCTAAAGCAGACAAATGCATTAGCTTATGGACTGCAGGAAATCAAATTGTTTATGACAGCTGTGCAAAAGTACTAAATGAAACTTACTAGTACATTTCAGAGCATGCTAATATATTGTTTCTCCTTTAAATGCTGTTTTTGAAAGGTCCCGACCCATCCTACTCTATGCTCCCACTGCGTGGCCCTGTAAGGTGCTGCTAGTAAAATAAATTTAAAATGTACAATAAAACAATTTTGCTTGCTTTAGATGTCTCAAGAAATGCAGTTTGCAAAATTATAATCTATATTTGTTATTTCCGAGTTGAAGTTGTAAAAACTGATGCATGTTCTTTGAAATTTTCTAGTGATCACCAATTCTTGCCCATAAATTTGATGGCACCAAAACCTGATCAAAGGTGAAGTTAGAACACTGATGACTTTCCTAGCGCATGCCCTCACACAATGAAATTTACGAGCTTCTACGACAAATGGACACTTAATGCGAAAAAACACCCTTTACATTTGCACAGGTTGCACTGCATGTTCTCCGAAGTGGAAAGCCAACTTCTTCGCACATTATGGCAGACCCGGAAAAGTTTATATTGCAGAGATGACTGTGTTAGTGCACCTGAACAACTGCAGTTGCACCAGTTTCCCGCAAGGTTCAGCTTCATACTTTGAGCACAGAGCGTTGTTTTCTAAGTAAGAGATTGAGACAGGCTCACTAAGCACTTGTTGGACAGCTGCACACGACCTCAAAACCCTAATTGCTCTTTAGCATCCCATCCCGATTTAGGAGCTCGGAACCAATGCGTTGTAAACTCTCGACAGCCACTTAAAAGAGGTTAACAAGTGGCTTGCAATATTACGACTGACTCACACACATTTCACGCTCCTATTGCAGGCACAAGATAGAGGTTTAGCGAGTGGTGAAAGGTGTGCGTGGGCATGAATAGCAACTGGAATCAGTGCCGGCAATTTTGAGTGGATGTAAGTACGAACGTGAGTGAGTGTCAGCAAGGGTGAGCAAGAGTGAGTGAGCACCAGCAAGTGTGAAGGGAAGCAAATATAAACAAAAGTGAACGTTGGTGCGAGTGGGCAACAATGTGAGTGAGCACAGACGAGAGTGAGTGGACACAGCCTAGAAAAATACTGGCAAGCGAGCATCCGCTCATTCAGCCGATCTGTGAGCGTGCGTGTTATTCCACCCCATGATGCTGTTTCCAGCTGCTGACCTGACTGCGCTGTCCCTGTGAATTCTGATGCGGCGACTGCGTGGCTGGCGGGGGCTGCCCCTTGGGCTGGGGCCTCTTGTCCGGCGCCGTGCGGTTGCGCTGAGGAGTGGGCCGACGACCCTCCCCTTGCTGTCCACTCCACCTTCCCCGGCGACTGCCTCCTCCCGAAGCACCGCCGCCACCGCCGGGCCACTGCTGCTGCTGCTGCTTGTTGCCCGAGCCATCTGCAAAGGAAGAGGAGTGGCAGTTCTGTGAGTGCAAACACAAATAGACCTAAACCAACCCTGGCCCCCATGCGCCACATTAAAGTCCATGGGCACTGCTGTCTTCTGGACTATAGTGGCCAACAAAGCCTACACTAAGTCACATCTAACCTAAACTTAAATAGGGTGCCAAGGACAGTCTCTCAATGTTGCATATCGTGGTGCTTGATTTAAGGGATGCTGATGGAGTCTAATGTACCGAAGCACACCTGCACACCGAAAAAGCACATAAAGAAAAGTTACTAAGGGCAAACCACTGCATACCCGCAACACACGAAATACAGAACAAGGTTTCCTACAACAAACCTTAAATTCCGCAAGCCATGCCTTCAAAAACCTCTAAAACCTACAGCTCAAGGCTCTGGGAACCGCTAAGACCTCCTGAATTCATGCTATGGTTCAAAATATAGTCAAAATAGTAGAACGGAAAAGTGGGAGAGTTGGAAACTATTTTTGGCGAGCGCACAAACTGCCAAAGACAAACACAATGAGGACAATGGCACTTGTCCTGTCCTCGTTTTGTTATCTATGATAGTGTGTGCACAGTGCAAAAATGGACAGTCAGAATGTATGAGTTTCACTGTGCCAACATAGCAGGCAATCGAAGGTATGGTGTGGGAGCAAAAATTTTGTATTCTCTTTGTACAGAAAGCAAACATTAAAAATCTTTAGAAGCTCTTTCTTTCTTTTGTGTATGTATGTGTGTTTTTGAGCAACTACAAATTGCCAAGATACATTTCCTGTACTTCACAAAATGCTGTGCGTTTCAACAGCTAACACTTTGCTCCTGCAACAACTACTTCCGAAGCATGTGCCACTGTAACCCACTCCATTCTAAATCTTGCATGTTTTTCCCAAGAGTGGTTCATCAAGTTAAAGGTGTGCTCGCATGAGATCACCTTCTCATGTTTTCACATTAAATGAACGTCCCGAATACCCTGAATCTTGGAATATGGGCAAAAGTCACAGCAACCTAAATTATTTACTACAATACTACTATTGTTTTCGGTAACAAAGAGGTGCCATCATGCTGTCACGATACACTGGCTCGCTTCGTTCCTGTGATCGCTGCAGCAGCTGCCAGGCGCAAGTGCAGTCAGAGAAATGAGCGCAGCAGTCTTGTTCTTCTCATGAACGATACCATAACACCTAGCCACATTTCTACATGACGTCTGTAAATTTGGCACTGCGTCATCACATAACAATGTGTCTGCAAGGTCCAGTATTTCGAAACAACTTTAGCATCAAATTAAGATATCTCAAAAGTACTTCCCAACCTTTATGCTTCCTAAGTGTGATCGTTTAATGATTGAGAAGCTTGTGGTAGTTTTGTAACTTTGGAAATATGTGTGGGTACTGCTTTAGCAGTTAAGAAACTGCTGGAGCTTTTTCTGAAGAAATGCATGCATATATATATATATATATATATATATAGGCAATAATATGATGCAAGGCATTTGACAATTATGGTATTTCCTTTCCTACCTAAAGAGGGCATGGGCAAAACATGTTTGCAACATCGAAAGAAGCAAACAAACAATATGTAAATGCACTGATTTTCTTTCTGCAGGCATTATGCAGCCATTAAATCCATGCCACGCGTTCCCAGCAAATGACTCAAACCAGATGTCTGCCACTATCTGTACACAGCTTCATTGGTTAGCTACACCAACTGCTAGCAACCCCAACATCCCACTGCTGCATTAATTTAATAACTTATCAGTCATTCTTCCACTTTTGCTCCTGCACTTGCTGGTTCAACTTATCACACACAATGCCAGATGGCTACATCAACTCCTTTTTACAACCAAAACCACTCCAGTCAAAAACTGCGCCCAACGTGTCCCTATGTGAACATGGAACAAGATCTATAATACTATATACTGTACAAGATTATCGATAGAAACAGTGCGATGCTATCATTGCCCACCTCCTAAAACGTGAAGCAAAAATGTTACACTATTGTCGCAAGCCTTCTGCCAACAAGAAGCTTGGGCTTCTCAAATGGGAAAACTTGCATCCTTGATACAGCTGGCTTTGCAAGCAAGAAACCCCTGACACACGGGCACTCTAAAGTCCTTTAGATAAGGGGACATCTACCGGAAAGGTGTTCAGACGCTTTCACTGCATCAGTCCTTCAAAGCATTGTACATAACTGTACGAAAGCCCCGTCAAACTGCACCTGCCACAAGCGGCAGCAATGCACATTCACCTTTTCACCAACAGGCAAAACACCTACGCTGTTATCAACATCAGCACCTACTACTATCAGGCTCAGGCCACCAGTTTCGTCGGAATTTGCAGAACGCTTATCTTGCGTGGTAACTCAGAAAAGTGCAACAGCTAAAAAAGTAAGAGGAACTGTAATTAACGCCATTACCTGCACTGTGAACGAACTGTGTTGAAGATAACATCCAAGTGCGTCGCTCAGACATTTAGGTTTACCATGTTGGCTTATCGAGTTCAGTGGCTTTCACTGCGTGCAATTTTCTCAGTCACTATGATGTACACTAACACTTGAACGTGAGGACTGTTTTAACGGAAAGTAATTTTTGTGAGAGGGTTATCTGCAATGTTGCCTGGCTATTGCACAAAAGTACGACTCACTACCTGAGCGTAAAGGCATACCCCGGACACACGGGGCATTTTCGATCGGGATCGAATTTCTCGGTCGCGATTGGCTCTTTCGCGCACGCTGCGGAAGGGAGCCAACCGCAATTCGATCCTGATCGGGCTCGATCGTGATCGAAAGTGCCCCGCGCGATTGGCGTATAAAAAAGCACCCGAATGGCCAGTGTTCGAGCTGAGGCAGTAGTAACAGCTGAAGTTTCCACGAACGTTTGATTTGGCGAAACACCAGCTCTGACTGACACAGTAGCGCGCCATGGGCTAATTGAGCTGTGTCAACGTCCACGATATGCGCAGGCTACGGCACGCATAGAAACAACAGGCGTGCGTGTTGCAACGGTAATGCGTATGAACAGATTTGCTCCCGAGCGTTACGGTGCGCATTCTATTGCCCAGAGCAGTAATGACACAGCAAGCTTTCTTACACGTGAGCAATCATCTGCAGTCGAGTGTCTTTCGCACTGTAGGTGAATAAAAGGAACAAGAGGGTGGGGAGAGTGGTCACGACGGTCGACGAAGCCGCCTAGACATTGTATACTACGACAGAGAAGTAATGACTGCTCTGACAAGCGGCTGTGCTGCCGAACCCGAATTTGCTGTTCCGTCTACAACGTAAAAAGACTCGCCATGAGCTGTTCTTCATTGTCGCTTTCAGTGGTTAGTGTTGTGCACGCGAGATGCATTCACTGGCCTCAGCAGCCGATGCTAACGCCGCACAGAACCGAAACTGAAGAAATTCACCGGGAAAACGAGAGCGGCTTAGGCCTACGAGTGGCTTTCGCAAGCGATGATATCCCTAAACACGCCACGGCTTCGCGGTAGGTCAACATCGCAGAAGACCAGGCAGTCGCTCATCGCCGCTATGGCTGCACATACACGTCGATCAAAACCGAACGGGCGGTTTAGGACTAAAACGAACTGCGTAGTGAGCGGTTGCGTTATAAGCTTTATTACGCGCAGCCCATTGCGTATCGAGCGAGCCCACCTTGCTTGCTCTTGGCGTCAGTGGTGTTCCCCTTGGGAGCGGACGACGACGAGCGGGCAGAATTTTTCTTGTCCATCGCTGGAGACTCTAGCATTGACGAAGACGACGCAAACACCGTCGTCGACACTGGCAGACGCGCTGGCAAAAGCGGTGGCGACTCCGAAAGGAGTTGCGATAACTACCTGGGTCTTCATGGCCGAAACAATTCAGAAGAGCTGCATATTGAAACACCGGGAAATAAAACTGTCCTCTTTGAAGAGACCAGTACTAATTTAGAATAGAGGCTGGGCGGCGAGCGAAAGCGAAATCAGCAGGATCTGGGGGACGTCGGAATCCCCCAATCGTCCAATTTGGACGAAATTTGAGCTAAGCACCGAATGGAACGTCCCAGCTTCGTCGCAATATGGCGACGACGGCGGCAACAGTCACTGTTGCCAGGAGAGCAGGATGCTTCGGCTGAATCTAAGCGCTATTTGCGGCGCATGTGCACAGTCGACAGGGGGATACCACGGGCATGCAGGTACAGGCAGGTACACGTGTTTCACTCATGCTCAACACTCTTAAAAAAAGTGTGCACCCTTTGGGAATTATCTTGTCTCACAACGATAATTGTCATCTATTTCGTCCGCATTTGCATGCTTTCTTTAATGCGTCGAGCGCGGAATACTTCCAGGTCACGAAAGGCCTGCGCGTTATCAGCGTGACAGCCAACATAGCATAACCGGCAAGAGATAAAAGAGTGCAGAGTTTTCAAGAACGGAAACGCAAACAAGGGAGATGACGATTATCATTGTTTATTAGCATTGTGGTTGATTACCTGCCCGTACCAAAACGAAAGTGAAACGTGTATTCTAGATGGTACAAGCTTTCTTAAAAAGCGTATGTAGGGTAAACAAAATTGCATTTTGATGTTACTAATTCCGCTGTAGTTTAAAAGACCTGTGCTTGAAATGAAAGTGTAAGTGCGGCTCGTAGCTTTGTGTATGCCGTGTCCTCGGCGCTCGCTTCGCGTTGAAGCGACAGACAGCACGATCGAATGTCACTTCGTGTGGCCCGATCCTGGTGATAATTGTACGTATAAGCCCCAAAGGATGCAAACTTGTTTAAAAGGTGAATGTAGGGTAAACAAAATTGCGCTTTGATGTTACTAATTCCACTATAATGATAGATTAAAAGACCTGCGCTTGAAATGAAAGTCCTTTCAATTTGCATGCTATGGTTGCTTGCACCATTTGTGGTCAGAAAAGCAATTGTATCGGTTTCTGCATTATATTTCTGTGATCCGACCATATGTTTAATCTCGTGGGCGATATATGTTAAATCGCGTTGTGTTGTATATATTGTTTAGTTCGGTAAATTTCTGTCTAACAACCGAAGAAAACTGCCTAGATTTTGCGTAGTGGGTCAATTAAACCGTGTTATATTGAACATTCGTTTGATACGTAACATTGCTGGATTAATATGGATTGGAGGGCTTAATTCGAAGGCCGATAAAAATACAGATAAAAAATTTGGCTGAAGCGAGAATCGTTCACCAAGACGAAAGTGAACCGTGTATCCTAGAAAGCATGTGGACAGCTTCATGGCACATTCGCAAATGGAAGTCGTTACATGGACACTATTTTATTGTTGTGCTAGCGATTATATGGACACACAAGGACATTTCTGCCGTCGGCGTCGCCGTGACGTTCCGTAAAGTCCAAGGGCGATATAACACCGTCGCCGCGCGCCCTACGCAGTGTGTTGCACCTCAGGGCGGTCCCTCCGTTAGCAACCAGTTTGTTGCATTTGTAGGCGATCCCACTGCTAGCGAGGCCCATGTCCCAAACTGAATCGAGGACATGCCTATGCAAAATGTTATCGTAGGCCTTTTCGAGATCCAGCGCTGGGATACCGCTGACGTCTTGGACGTGTCCATATCGATGACGTGGTGTTTAACGAGTTTCATGACGTCGTGAGTTGACGGGGACAGGCGAAAATTTATCCCACCATGTTGTAGGGGAAGAGTTCGCGTTCCTCAATGTACCTAGATATACGGTTACAAATGAGATGTTCTGCAACCTTTCAGGCTAAACCCCATTAGCGCGATATTGTGCACGACGGCGACGAGCGACGGGTTCGCGCGACGGATCGGGCTGTCGCTTGAACAGATCGCTCGGTCTTGACGCGCGATCGCTCGGTTTTGCAAATCTAGAATCCGTCGCTCGTCGCCCGGAAGTGCTATGAGCGACTAGCCAATAGTAGGCAGCCGGAACAGGATGTACATTAGTGACGTACTACCGGTTTTCTTACGCACGCGCGCTTTTCGGGACGCAAAACAACGAGCCCCGCACACTCTCAAGTTCAACAAACGGCCACGGAGGGCGAAAAAATCGACCGCGCGCTGCTGCTAACAAAACCAGCATAGTAATATCACTTTGGGATGCTTACGTTAGTTTGAGCATTTTCCGCTGGAGGCGCCGTAATAAGCGCAATTTTTTTTTGCAAACTTTCTCCTACAATTACCGAAGCACGTTTATTACATGAAAAAAAGGGCGAAATTATCATTGATAATTTGATATTGTATTCTTTGTAAGTAAATTTATTGTTTATTTGTCATTATAAACGCAAATAGCGTTCAGCATCATCGATATTTCACGTGACCTCTGGCTTGGATTTAAAATTTTAAGCTGCTGACACGCACGTGGTAGTAGCGAAATGCCATACTAAAACGCTGCTGCCACGCACGGAAGTGACGTCAGAGTTATGATGACGTTGTTTAAACAAGTATGACGTGTTCCGGTTTATAGTTTTGCGCGCGCTGCTGGAGCTGCTTCAGCTTAGCTAAGACACAATTTTACGGTTTCTTACTGTATTGTGTGCTAGGATGTTGTTCTAGTTGCGCTGGAAGAATCGGATGGTGTTCGAACTTGCGTTCACGAGCGACACTTGGACGCAACGCTGGAGCAGCTCGTTTCCTTATGCCTTGCAGCGCGTTTATGGTTGGTAGTGTGGTCTTATGTAGCTCCTGTTACGTTTTTCAGTGCTCTTGTTTGTTGAATTTGCTGTTGTGAATGGGGCACATGTTGGCTTTCAGTATGGCAGAACTTTTTTCTCTTATGGTAAAAACGTTTAAACGCGTTCTAAACTCTTGTCGCTGCAGCCAGAGTGCGGGAAGCCTCGAGCTCGCTTCTTCCCGGCGCCGCCCCGGCTTCGAGGGCCGCCGGGGACCTTCTCCATCGGCGTTGCCGCCGCTGGGAGACGACTCTCAAAAGTTCAGAGTTGGCAGACCGCAGCTCTGGGCCATCCGGCAAGCCGAAGGTGCCGCTCGAGTTCAAGGACTTCGAGCCGCCACCTGACAAAAACTGCCGGACCATTCTCGTATTATTCTTCTTCATCCTTCGTAGGATTGCTGTTGCATATATTGCCCGAGTAAGTGCTGTTGCAATTTTTTTACGGCAATGTCGCATTTACAGAAGCGATCGCTCGGTGCTACCCAGTGGTAATTAAGGTACATGACAAAGTAATGGAAAGCAAGGCGAAGTTTTCTGGCGCGCTTACATACACGGTACGCCCGCGGCGCAGCACTTCCTTATATATCGCTCGCGAGCAGCGAGCGATGTGTTCGAAGACCAGCGCAAAAAAAAAAAAAAGCAGGCGCGCACCAAGTATGCGCGCCAGCACCAAGCCGCAACGAATCAAGCCAGAGAAAAGGAAAGCAGCGACAAGCGATCGTATAAAAGCGCAGTGCACAAACCAGACGCACACCAATCTGCGCTCGAAAAAGCGACCGTATAAAAGCCTAGTGCAGAAACCAGGCGCACATCAATCTGCGCTCAGAAAAGCGCGCGTAAGCACGTAGCGAGCCGCGCCAATCCAATCCAGAAGCCAGAGGAAGGGGGGAAGTAATGTGTGACACTAAGTTCAATGTTACCGCATTTACCTCTACTGTTTCTTGTCTTGCATCTTCATGCTGTTTCCCTGTTTACCTCGGATTTTGGTGGCTAGCGAATCGCGACTTGCTTGTGCACCTGCTCGTTACAGTTCAAGAGGCACATGTTGAGCAGCCTGAATGTAAACTATGAAGACAAATATTGCAAAAGGTGGCCCAGCCACTCATAGCTCTACTTTGGTTCAATTTTGTTTTAAAGTTTGGCTGTCTTGAAGACCGAGAAATTTTCTTAAATTTCTTCCAGCTAGTTTGCTAAGCTGCTATTTAGTATTGCTTCTTATGATGGCGCTGTGCGAGGTACCAGGTTTGCGCAAATGTTCCTCGCAACTTGTTTGTAGACATGACGTAGCTTCATTGCAGGAACCTGCATTTTGTTATACATGTGAAATGCATGCTAATATGACCAGTGTGGGCTTGCAGGTCCATGCATGCCGCTCTCAAGCAAATGCCGTTTCCATTGTATGAATCTTCCTTGACCTTGCTGCACTTCACAGGGCTTGTTTGGTTAATCCTTTTGTCTGTGCAATAGAATGCTCATAGGTCTTGAGCTTTACCCTGATCCTTTTGTCCAACAAAAAAAAAAAGCTCTTTAGGCATTGCGTTAGGGAACATATCTGGGTGATAATGTGACAATCTTTGCCTCTATAACCTTTCTTTTCTCCCATCTTCAGTGAAGTTGTCAACCACCTGTCCCTTTGTTCGAACAGAGTGCCATGCATTGACAGAAATTCTCATCACAACAAGAAAATCTCTGAAGGAAATTTTTGAAACTGACTAGGACTTCGTCTTGGGCAAGTTGGTGAAATCTGCGACGCATTTTTTTTTTTTTGTGCGCAAAAAGATATTTATAGAAGAAGGACGCATGAAAGTGCGAACTACCAACTGACTTAATGATTCAAAGGATGGAAGATAGGGTACAAATTTTGTGCACATGCAAGAGGCGAATGTTGTGACAGTGCTAGTTTGTCTAGTAATGCTACAAATCGGCATTAAACAAGTGCACTTCTGGGGAATTAAGGCAATTGAAGTGCTACTGACATGTGCACCATCTCTCTGATAAAATATTCCTTCGCGAATTCATGTGCTGTTTTGTTGCTACTTCTGCCCAGGATCACAATGTTGGAAAGCACGGCTCACATGAGCAGGCCTTGCAATGTGCGCTGCACCATCCGGTTTATTTAAATTGTTTGAATGCTCCCTCAAATAGTCATTTAGGCATTGGGCCGTTTGGTCTACATAGAACTTGCCGCAGCCGAGAGGTATCTCATAGACCAACCCACAGCACAATGCAAAATGGTTGGCATGATTTTTCATACACCCTTGTCTCGTGGTATGAGAGCCACTAGCAAAATTATTTGCTTTCACGTCGATAAATGTTGTACACTGTTGCACACATTTTTGGCGTGACAGAATGGGTCTTTTTTTTTTTGCATGAGTGCAAACATTCATAGCGATGGAAACACAAAAATTGTTTCAAGTGAGGCACTAGATCACCCAGAGCAACAATCTAAAGAAAACATGTATTTTATGTTAATCTTGATTTATTAAACAATTTTCTCGCCCTAATGTGGCAAAGAGGACATCTTAACCTCTACACGGACAGGCAGAAGAATGACAATTCCATGAGAAATGTCAACATATGAGCATGGAAAGCGCAGTTGCCAGTGATGTGAGGACTGACGACTTAACAAGTACCACAACGCGGAATGGAAAGCGTATGCGTCAGCTCCCGCCTTTTAAAAGGTTGATGCTCTTATTGAACACGCCAATGCCATGCTGTGCCCCGACCAGCTTCAAAGCCGCAAACTGCACTGTTTTGCAGTACGCTGCGACTGCAGCCCACTTGTTGCCTGATGTAGATTCCGGATTCCGGAAATGGGCTGAGAAGGTCTAAGCCGACACGATGGAAGGTCTTGGTAGGGATGTCAAGCGGCTGCAGGTAACCGGTGCGGAGCTGGGAAGGCTTCTTACGTCGTTGGCAAAGTTCACAAGTGGGGACACAACATCGTACGGAACGGGCAAGGCCCGTCCAAAAAATACGGCGACGTACACGGTCATAGGTTCGAGATACGGCAAGGTGTGCTGCCGTTGGTGCGTCGTGAAGCTCTTCTAGAACAGTGGAGCGGAGGTGTTTAGGTATTACAAGTAGAAACTCAGAGCCGTCCAGATGAAGGTTACAGAGGACGAAGAGGCGTAGAGCAGCATCGGCTGGAGAATGTTCAAAATGGTCTATGAGTGCTCTGATGTAGCCGTCATGATGTTGCTCATCGGCGAAATGAAGCAGCTGTGATACAGAGAATACACAAGAAGCACTGGCAATATTGGAGGAGTCAATGTTGTCAACAGGTAACGCGACAAGCAGTCAGCGTCTTGGTGCAGGCGGCCAGACTTGTACACCATGGAATATGAAAATTCTTGTAGCCTCAAAGCCCATCGACCAAGCTGGCCTGTAGGGTCTTTTAGTGATGAAAGCTAGCAGAGAGCATGATGGTCAGTGACTACGGAAAAAGGGCGACTGTAAAGGTAAGGACAGATATTCGCAACTGCCCAGACGACAGCAAGGCATTCTCATTCCGTAATGGAATAGTTGTGCTCCGATTGCGCTAGGAGGTGGCTCGCATAAGTAATAACGCGATCCTGTCCACGCTGACGCTGGGCTAAGACGGTACCTACTCCATGACCGCTGGCATCTGTACGCAATTCTGTAGGGGCATCAGGGTCGAAGTGGGCGAGAATGGGTGGTGAGGTTAGAAGAGTGACGAGACGAGAGAAGGCGGCGGCTTCTGAAGTACCCCGCACCTCCACCAGAATGTTACGTGTGAAAAGACAGACGAAAGGGGCTATTTACAGGTTATTTACACTGGAGCCAGGCAGCCAGGCCGACCCTCGCTCGCACTAAGAGCTGCGACGTCATCTTCGTTCTCGTGGCGGCCCGTCTTTTGAGCATTGCTCGATGATATTGTAATAATATTACTGCGAATAGAGCTTTTGTAATTGAGAAACTGAAGTAAATGCAGGACACAATTAGACACTCCCTTAGACATTCAAGTACTAGCCAGATGATGAAGGCACTCCTCATTAAAATTCTGTCACTGGAACTCATCTACTAGTAATAAAAATATCGCTGCATTGCATTATAACATGAAAGAAAATGCTTCTTGTCTAGTTCTATTTGATTTTTAGAAAAAAGAACCTATTGAGCTTACCCTTGAAAGCATCGCCCACGCTTTTGTGTTTCAGTAGTTATTATGTAGTGCTGAGCTGGCTTTTCTGGCTCGCGAAACTTGCACAAACTTCAAGTCGCAGAGAATTTTATGTTCATGTGATGTCGTGGTATGTTTGAACAGTCCATGCCACTTGACCAAGAGCAGCTGCAGTGGTGAATCCAATGTTCTGTCTTGGGTCGGTTGCTCCATGGCCGCACGTACGCATTTTTCGTAGAAAACTGTAGCACCATCTGTAGGGCGCTGTTTTACTCACCGATGAAAGCAAAGGGCAGTCGTGGCGTATGCAACGTCGCCACTCCCTGCTCAGGAGCAGGTGATTTGAATTCCTCTCTAGGTATGCGGACCCTTCAGACGCAATTTCCTCGTAAACTAAGTCTTGTTGGCACGAAACAAGCACTGTGAGGTTTATGGAATGCTACTTTAATAGGCCGCATCTATTTATTTATTTCATACATACTGCTAGCCTCCATTTCGAGGCTGTTGCAGGACATGGGAAAATACATTGCATCAAAATATGAATGGCAAACTTATACACTTGTTAATATTGTAGTTTACGAGAAGATGTAGTTGAGCAATACAATAAGAGGGTGTGACCTTCCTGAGTCAGCCCTTAAAGGTTAGTGAACAAAAATGCAGAAGCATAAGGCAAACAACAAAAAAAGTACACCAAACCAATTACAAACATATTGCAGTGTCTGTAGGCGATACTTATAAGTTAAGATGCGTACTCAGACCTATTTTTCCAGCATAGGAAGGAAATCGTCAGGTGAACAAATTATATCACTAGGCAATGAATTCTAATCACTGATTGTCTGAGGAAAGAAAAAATACCTGAATGTGTCTGTGTGGAACCTGTATTCAATTAAATGTTTAAGGTGTTTAGTTCTAGTGTTTCGCTGTTCAGAGAAAGATACATATGCACCACTGTGTAATTTGTAGCCCCCATTAAGGAGGTGGAACAGAAACTTGAGGCGTAAGAATTTAGCACGCTTGCAAATAGTACTATAGTCCACTACTACTTAGTAGTCTGCTTTGTATTTTCCTTTAATGTCCCATGAAATGACCATATTAGGGAGCACTCAAACAATTCAAATAAATTTCAAGGTGTGCATCTTGGCATGCTTTGCAAGGCCTGCTAACGTGAACTGTGCTTTTCGTGTGTTATGATCTTGGGCAGTGCATGAGTTCATGGAAGCATACAGTGTTAGGACGATCCTGCATGTGTTAGTAAATGTAAATTATTTTAATTGCATGTAACCTTAGAAGCAGGCTAGTAGCCAATAAACTCTTGTTTGCTAACCCAAGGCATCGAGGCGGTCAAAGTCAGGGTCGTTGACCATTTGCCTGCTCCTAACCCCAATTATTGGCAAATCAGTTCTGTAGAAACCCGCAAGATCAAGGAGGGTACACGAAAAGGAAAATTCTTGAGACCCATATGGGTTTTTAAAAAAAGGCGGTGACTGGTGACACGCGTAGTAGAGGCGAAATGCCATACCAAAACGCTACTGCCATGCACGGAAGTGATGTCACATTTTTGACCACGTGATTGTGACGTTTAAACAAGTATGGCGTGTTCCAGTTAACAATTTTGCTACAGTTTGCGCGCGCTGCTTCCACTTTTGATCTTAGTTAAAACATAAATTTATGGTTCCTTACTGTATTGTGTAGCAAAATATGCTAGTTAGTTGTGCTGGGACAACCGAAATGTGCCTGAGCTTGCGATCATGAGCGACACTTGGGCCCACGCCTAAAGCAACTCATTTCCTTATACCTTGCAGTGCCTGTTATGGTTCATAACGTGGTTTTGTGCAGCTTACTGTTCAGTTTTTCAGTGCTGTTGCTCTTGTTTGCTGAATTTGTTGTAAATGGAGCTCGTGAGTGTCTTCAGCTTGGCGGCACTTTCTTCTCTTATGACAGAAAGGTTTAAAATATTTCTAAACGCTTGTTGCTGTCGCTTACTTGAGTACGTTGATCGTGAAGACTTTTCCTTTTTTTTTTCCATCTTTCGTGGGGCTTTGCATAATGTGCGAGTAAGTGAGCTGTCGCAAATTTTTATGGCACTCAATGCAGCGTTTACCTCTACTCTTCGTCTACTGTACGGTTTCCCTAATCACGGATTTCTCAGCTCGATTGTGAATCACGACTTGCTTGAGAACCTGCTAGAAAGCCCAAAGAAGGCTACAGCATCTACATTCTGCGCCTGCTCGCAACACTTCAAAATGCACATGTTGAGAAACCCTAATCTAAACTATGAAAACCAGTATATAGGAACATGTTCTACTCAGGCTCAATCTTGCTCTCAAATTAAGTTTGTCTTGAAGCCAGAATGCGGTGCAGCTTGTTTCCTAAACTGATATGTATACTAGCATTGTCGTTTCTTACGCTGTTATCTGAGGCACCATGCTTGCACGAACATTCTTCGCAACTTGTATGGAAATACGACGTAGATTCATTGTAGGAATCAAGCTTTGTGTCCTGTCCTTCTCTTGGATTTTATTTTCGCGCTATTCTTGAGCTCGAATCAGGAATTTGTCATTGTAGAACCTGCACTACGTAGATGTGAAATGTAAAGACACTATACGGGTAGGTGGGTGTACGCAAATGTGTAAGTTTCTAGGCTCATGCCAATCAAGAAAATGCCAATTTTTCATCCCGTGAGTCTTTCTTCACCTTGTGGAATTTCACAAGCCTTGTTTCAGTCATCCCTTGGTATCCGTTGCAGCAGCTCAGTGTCTATAGTGCCCTGCTGAGCACAAGCTCAGTGGTTTGATTCCCGGCTCTAACAGCCACAGTTTGATGGGGGTGAAACGTAAAAACACTTGCATTTGAGCTTTGGGCGCACTTTAAGGAATCTCCGGTGGTCAAAATAAACTAGAACCTACGATGTAAACCACAGTGAAGTTACATGTCAAAACCTCACAGTTAAAGTAATCTCTTGATCTGTATAACAAAATTCTGATAAGTTTTATCCCTTAGCATAATCCTCTTGTCTAATAAAAACTTTTTAAGGCACTGTGTAAAAATATGTTTTGGATGACTACTGAGTATTTTTTCTCAAATCTTTTTCAGCACCAAACTGAAGAAGTTGTCGATCACTTTGGCCTTTTCTCAAACAGGGTGTTGTCCGGTGATTGAATTTCTCTTCACACAAGGACAGATTGTGAAGGAGATTTTGTAAACTATCAGCAGCAGTAGAGAACGAGGCACAAAGAATAAAGGAAATTGATGGACCCAATTTTCTGTTATTTACTATGTTGTGAAGGAAGCAGACAGTGAAGCTGGACAATATGTAGGGGAAATCATAATGTAGAAATAATAAGTAAAGAGGAAGTGAAAGTTGATAGAAAGACAACTTGCTGAAGGTGGGAGCCGAACCCCCATACTGTGCATTAAGCATGCCGTGCATTGCCAATTAAGCTACTGATGTGGTCGTCCTCCCATTTACTTGGCTATCTGTGTATGTGTAAGGGGTAGTCCTGGGAGGGTTGGCCAGCACTGCTTCTCTCGGCCATGTCAGGGGATGTGGAACATCTCTAACTGATGATGTCAAATTGTATGACTTCAGGATTAGGCAACTGGACAACAAGCCCTTAAATGCTCCCTCATGGCATCAAGGCAGCCAAAGAAAATACCTTTGACCAGTTGCTTGCTGCAAAGCTGATTTACTATGTGACTCCTGTTCTTAAAAAGGGATGTTCCACATGTGCTGTTGTTGGCTACGAGTGGTCCTGGCTAGCACTACTAGTGCTCTTTTTGTATGTGTACACAAATACCTAAGAAAGTGAACAAGGGAGGGCCCTCATGACAGCTTAACTGGTATAGCACAGTACGTATAATGTGGTTCAGCTCCCACCTTTTCATCCACTTTCATTTCCTTTATTTCTACATTTCAATGAAACACAATTTCCCCTGTGCTTTCTCTGGCTTTGTAGTCTGTTTTTTCATATAGTAAAAAGAAGGCTGCCTCAAGTTCATACAGGCCGCTTCAGTATTTTTGTACAATCCCATAAGAAAAGGCATTTGTTCCCCTCGGCTAAAGAAATACAGAATCCAGGTTTGTGCAATTTATCTGATATGTCCACATTTTGGGACAAAGTCTTCATGGACTATCTGGAAGCAGTGGCGAAGCCAGTGGGTAACAAACTGGGCACAAGCCCTCACTCCCCCCCCCCCCCCCGTGCACACACACACACACACATACAAAATTTCTATCTATATGGGATCTGCCCAGCCCCCTTTCCGTCCGCAGTCATGTTGGTGCAGCCCGTCCACCTGCTCTCCCTATAAAAAAAATTTTGGCTATGCCACTGTGTTGAAATATGTGCCACAGTAGTCATCAATGTTTTAAGAAATTGAGGAAGAAGCTAAACAAGTGAAATGTCGAAGAAAGTTCTCAGGTGTGTTGCTCATGCATGGCAACATGCCAGACTGCATGGCGAAATTTGGTTTGCGATGCACTCTGGCATGTTTGAAACATGCGTGCCAACTGCACGCTAGCCTAGCCTGATCACTACTGCTGTGCACAATTAGTCATGCTTTTGACATCAATTAAACAGTAATCTGATTTAGAGAAAAGCATGCTTCTGCATACTTTTGCCCTTTCACTTGCTGGCTCTGCTGGTTGTTGCCAAGCTGGATGATCGTGTAGCTGGTGGATCGGCATTCCTGACCCCTTCAACTTGAGCACAAGCCTCAGGTATCTCCTTTTCTTTTGCACAACCTATACCTTGCAGCAGTTGTTGCAGTTCATAGTGTACGTCTGTGCAACTTGCACTCTACATTCCAGTTTTGTACTTTATGTTTTGTTTGGTTTGCTGTTGGTTAGCCCTCATTAGTCCTACCACACATCTACTGTTTTGAACCATGTTCACGATATTTAACTATATAAGGAACTTCCTTGTTACTTGATTTGTCTTTTACATATGAGAATTGGATCAGAACTACCCTACTTTGTTCATACATGGTCAATCACACTCCTGTCTTGTTGGTTAGCAGCTCCACAGTGAAGCATGTCCAATAGTGTACCTTATGTGATTTGGATGTGTGGACAAAAGCACAGGTGCACACCTCGCATTTAGCCAGATATTTTATCAGGTGCTGTATTTTCCAACCACTTATTTAATTTACTAGTTTTACCTTTCATCTAAGTGCGGATGCTACTGAACTGCTATCACTGGGGCTGGCAATATTATATATAATATATGCTACCTTTGCAACTTGGTCCCTGTTAAAGCTTGAAGAAAAATAATCCTATAATACAAGCAGTCACATAATGTACCCCTGGAAAAAGATGGTTCATTTGCAAAACCTACTCGACATAATTTATTAATAAAAAGAAATGGGGTGAGACAGATGGAATGCCCTTCCTGAAATTATAAAAGGCAAAGTAGACTGGTCTCATTTTTTTCTACACCACCACAGCTGTGGTGCATGCTGGTAATTGCACTACAGCTGAGTTGCGAACAGAGAGCATATAAAATGTGTAATCCACCGAGTCTTTTTGATCATAGGCAACAGTTTTTTTCGTTGAAGCATTGTGACATTATAGTAAAGGAATAAACTGTTGCGTCCCTGTATGCTGCAATGAAATGCAAAGGAACAAAATTCTCTAAGTCTTTATTTCTTTCAAAAAGACAACAGCTTGCCACAGGAGCACATGTTTAAGGACTATAGCAAATTAGCCTGACAGAAAAGCAAGTAAAATTTTTTTGTTGGTTTGATTTCGTGAAAAACTGCTGTGGCTGCTAGTGCAGCTTGTAAAACTTAGGCAAATGGAACGTGGCAATCGTGCATTTTCACCACAATGGACACGACGATGCTGTGAAAGGCACAAAGATGTGAACAAATGAAAGGATCAGTCATGTGCAGTGAAGTCTTAGAAGTAAGAGAGGCTTTGAAGACATGCAGCAATACCAGATAAATATAACGGACAAATGAGCATTCAGTATGAAGTGCTGCTCACACGGCCAGGCTTGGCCATTGTAAACAAGAACAAACATGCATTGCTCGGTCTGTATACCTGCGCTCATCTGCTATACAATAGTCCTAGCCACATCCCTGACCATCAAAAATCTACCCATTCATTTAGATGGTTAGATAACATTGCTTTCTTGAACTCCTGGCATTGTTGATAGACAGCACTTTAACTGCAGGGCTACAGTTGCGTATTAGTGAATGCGTCTTGTGACATAAGCAAATTGTAACCACTCGGGCTCAACAAAGAATTAACCTCACGCTCATATATTCAAGAAAAAAAACAGTTCACCCAAGCATTTCTATACTTTCTGCAGGAAAAGAAAAATGCAATAGAAAGCATAACCAACGCTTCACAACCTTGCATTCAACTGGTCACTTTTAAGCATTATTGCTCATCTTTAAGGTCCTTTAATGAATCAAGAAAACGTGCCAACAAGCACCTTGTAACAAAAATTGTGCAACCCAACTTTGTTGCTTCGTACAACTATTAGAGTGCTTGAAAACAGCAAGTCAAATAAGCCATAAAGCTTACCATTTAAGAAAATCCTTTGCTGGGCTAGTTGGTTCATTATCAGTCTAATAGCGGAAAGTGCAAACTTCAAACGGGACAGAAAGAGAGTCCTGTGTCTGTCTCTCTATCCATCTCGTTTGAAGTTTCTGCTTTCCTTATTCCATTCAAAGCTTACTGCTTCCAAGTTCCTCATAGTGTATGTGATATTAACCATTGCAAAAGCATTTTCTTCAAGCAAATAAACATCATTAAGTAAATTTCAATGCATGTCCTTATATTTAAACATGCATGCAGATTATATCCTTGGTCGAGTCACTGCTGAAATGTAAACACATGACCACCACCATTTATATGCAAGGTGTCGTAATTTGGGATTGTCAAGCTTGGATATTAATGCAAAACGTCATTGGAGAGCAACTTTTTTTTTCTTCCTTTATATACTTCCTTGAGTATTTTCTGCCGCAAACAGAAAAGAATCTGCTTCACATAGCTGGTGCATGTTAACAGATGCAAGCTTTGAAACACATGCCATTCACATTGAGATAATGAACTTTCACGTCTCCAGCCCCTCAACTTGGCCAGAAGTGTAGTCGCTGAATATGCACTCTGACCACCACCACTGCTTCCACAAAACTCATGTTGGTGAATATGCAAACTCTATAACTATTACGCAGTGCCTTCCCACCGTGTTCCAAATTCTCCTAAGAACTACAAGTAACATGGCAGGAAAAAAGCATGCATCTGCATGCTAGGCATGGTGAGATTGGTCTATTAGGTGCTAAATTGCAGCAAATCCATTGCCTTTGTTGCAATACACTATAAGCAAAGCTTTCCTGAATCATTACATTTACATACTATGCAAAGAGATACATGATCTCTGCACTTGTTTTTTATTTCTATACCATCTGCTTTAAATGCAAATGAAAGGTCTCATATGGCGTTATGGTATGCAACGACGACTTGCAGCTGAATGCATCATTTTGCAACTGGTGACAAAAGCATTGTGAGCAGTGGTATATGTACGTAGAATAATGGCTTTTAGAAAATTTAGCAACGTTGAGTCGGGTATTGCTAAAAAAAAGTTTGTGAAACTGTCTTGAAGGTGTTAAGACACAGCAGTGCATGTCACAAAGATGCATGCATGTCTATGGCATTTGCACTGCCTTGCAGCATTGTTAGACATCATATACTACAAGCATAGCCTCCCATACACTTTTGTCAGGATTATATTGGTTATGCTGGGCACCTCGTAAATTTTTCACAGTCATGCTAAGAAATTTACTACTGCACCCAAGACCCAAACAGAGTTTCCTTTGTCTGTATCTGACCATAACCTTCGAAATCTTGTAGTGAAAGGACACCAGGATGGCAGATGCTTAGAGGAAGTTTATTCAACGGAGTTCCTGAAGGAGGCAAAATTGTCAACCTTAACACTGCCCAAAGAAATCACTGATGTAAAAAGTTTTGCATTGCTGTTCCATGTTTCCTATTATTTGTATGTGGTACCTGAAGGTAAAATATTAATAAAGCTCTTGAAGGGAACAGTGCTAAAAACAGGACAATGAGAGGAGATCCAACACTGTGCTGACTAGAACCAATATTTATTGCATGTTGATATCAATATATACTGGATGTACAATTGGGTGCAGAAAAAAACAGATGATGACGTACAATATGATTGTTAAGAGAACGAAATCACAGGCTGAATAGATGCATGATTTTACAGCTGTGTAGCGATAGTGGAGGCATGCCGACACAATTTTCAGAATATTTATGGATGGCAATAATGTCTTCAAAAGTTTTCCATAAGCTTTGTTCAGGGTGCCTGCCTAAAACTATGCACTGAGAAAGCGTGACTTTACGCTACTGCAATAAGGCATACATGTATGCTTCTACTTCTTTGCAATGCCTCCATGACCACTATTGTCTCTTGAACCAAATATGTACTTTTCAAAGGTCATACAGAGAGGTTGGCTACGGTCTCAAATGTCTTATTGGATGAGATCCATCATGGAATATTGTGGTCAAGTGTATCCCTTATTCTATTTGATAGTGAATATCTTGTACAATACTGAGACTAAAGAAATGGGTCTGTAGTTCTTCCAATTCTTAAACACCTCCATTCTTGTAATTATGCTCGCATTCTTTAAAGTCTGGTATGCTTAGCGTTGTTAGGCATTGTGAATAAAGGACTGCAAGATTCCAGTGCAATATCTCCTCCATGTTTTATCAAATCAACTGTTATTTCATCTTCTCCTGCCACATTTTCCTTGGACTTATCTTGCGAAGCCCTTCAAACCTGATCAATAGTTACACATTGCACGTCCATTTCCTGTTTGCTACTACATCCAATCATGGTTACATGGCTGTTATGGGTACGGTACCCCTTTCAGTCACGGTGTCTCCATATGAAGATACGACTTTCTATGTTGCGTTTTTCATCAAAAAGCGAAGGAGTGACACTGCACACTGGTGGGGATAATATGGGAAGCATACATAAATGCAATGAACGCCATCTGATGAAGCGACGAAACACTACTAGAGAAAAAGATGTTTGAAGACGGACGACTCCATGTTTTACGGAAGCTCTGGTTTGTCGCTGCTCAAATTTCTCTTTTGCAGCAGCCTCAAACATTCAGAACGGTTAAAAACCCTGTTTTATGTGAAGAAAGAGCTACTTTTAAAGAAAAACAGTTGCACAATACTCATAGTTCTATTACTGAATAGTTTTGATCCTGTTTTCATCCGAGTCTCCATTTGGAGACACTGTGACTCACTCAATCTTTTTTACCACGCCGGCGAACCATAGCCACTGTGCGAAAACTTAAAACCACCGACACTTTTTGGACTTCTTGGGCAATCTAGTTCACCGTCGAAGAATTAAACTGTGTTTTTCAGTGTTCCTTTTAGTTTTAAGTGGTGGCATTTTTTAAATGCACAAATCGTCGTACGCACTGTTTCGTCATGAAGGTGGTAAATGCTCACATTTCCGGACCATGAAACGAACAACGTCAGTCTGGCAATTATGTCGCTTCCTCGAATGGTTGTCCAGATACGAGAGATTCCTAGTTTGGTCCCAGAACAACAGAATTTTGTTTGGGCGAAGTTGACCTGCAGAAGCAGTACAGACTGTTTTCTGTTTTTGTATTTGAGAATTTTGTCTGTGCTGAAATTTAGCATTTTCTTTTAATGTCCAACCTGAATAGCTCATTTTGAGTCACCATCCTTGCTCTAAACATGATGCGATTGTGTGAGGTAGGATGCAAAGGACCACTGGCCCCAGCAAGTCCAGTTGCCGTTTCCTTAGCAAAGCAAGTATGAGAAGTGTGTGGTAGAAACCGGGGCCACTGCCGGAAATGCGATGTTTTTCTGTGCATCGCAGCTCAGGATCACTTCTTCAAATATCACAACCTGTCAACCAGTCGATGCACCACTCGCACAACCCTGAATAGATAATGCCCCTTCTTCCTTTAAAGTGGCATAGTGAACTTGCGATAGAAAGTATTGAGTCACGATGTCTCCATATGAGGACGCGATTGACTTTGCAAAATAATATTCCTAGAGAGGGGAATTTTTTTTTTCGAACTCTGGACACCTGAAACATTCATACCTGCAAGCTCGAAAAATGTCCTGGCAGAATACCATCATTCGTGACTGAAGGGGGTACAGTTCAGTATAGTAGCCATGAAAATGGCTACAAATGCTAAGTTTGTGTTTGTTTGCACACACAGCACTCCAGAGTGAGTGATTGCTGTACGGCAGGTGAAGTCTGCCTCCTCAAATGACATAGCCTGCTCCATTATGTAATTTTAGTTTTATGCCTGTACTAGCATATACTATCCTGCAGGATGATAAAATGTATCATACATTTGCTCCAATTTCGTGTTTGATCAAGTGCGCACAGTTTATGTTTGGAAATATTCGATAAGTATTGAAAAAATATTCATGTTTATGAATAGGGACAACTCAATTGGAAGACTGAATCGAGTAGGTCAGTATTCAATTTGTTATTAGAAAGCTTTGAATATTTGCACGCACCCCACTGTGTGCAGCATGTGTGGGGAGAGAGAGATTGATAGTACTTCACAGTCTCATACAATGTGGTGAAGCATAGATAGAAAGAAAAAAAAACTAATTTCTTTTCTTGCATATAGACAGAATACCTTTCTAAACTCTGCTTTTTCGTAGTACAGGCCCACTTTTCAGTAACAAAACTGTAATAGAGTTTCTTAAAGATGTAGGCACATCACAAGTTATTTGTTTAAATGACCTGTTGCACTGAATGCCAGTGGATGTTGTAGCTGCTGTGCTTGCATAAGCATAGGACACAATTTCGGGCCGTGATGTTAAAGGGCTCCGATGGGGCTCAGTGAAAGTGAGCATGACACTTTTGGTTTCTTTTTTAGCTTAATCATGACAGATTTATGCTCCCAATACATTTTGCTATGTACATGCCCATACTTCAATAGCATGTATTTTCTCAACAGCTTTATCACATGTATCATTGGAACTCATTCTACCATCGACGACTCAGTCCCATTTATAGCACCCTTTGGCTAGATCTGGCCCTTGCATCATTAATCCCCGTATCATAATCAAAAAGAGTGCAATTTGCCACAAGTTCTTTGTGTTCAGTGGATGCAAAGTGATGATCTGGCTATTTTTCTGTCAAGTGGGTATGGGCAACATAACGAAAGAAGCAAGTTACAATAAAAGCATGCAGGCTCATCATATGCAGGCACCACGGAAGCAACTAACAAAATGTGTTCAGAGTTGCCAAGTTGGTTAGCTTGTAAGCCAGGTACCTCTACATGAATATTATTAATCTCAGGGCAAGCACAAAGCATGCAATGGCGTCATTTTATCTGGGTTTACCACATACACTGGCTGCGGTTGTTCAAATAAGGCGAAAGTTAGATTTAGCCAGGTATGTACAACATATTCAGATGATTGGCGTTTTGCAATTCCTTACAAATGACCTCAAATAATACTTGCACAGAGTAAATGAGTATCTTAGTGTATACACTGCGAGGCAATTTATCAAAAGGCCCCGCAGTAGCTGGTATGAACAGTTATTTAAAGGAAGCTTGTCATTCTTACTTTACGAACTAAAATTGGCATGAGGTGAGAGACAATACTGCAAGTTCGAACTTCACTCACTTGGTTGTACTTTCCAGAAGAATGGTGGCTGCAGTAGAACAATGTGGACACTGAATGAAGTACAGCCATTTCACTCAACATGAGCATTCATTCTCAACAGCCAGGTGTGTGGCTGGCAAATGCATGGCAAAAGCAACACAGTAACATGTAATCATTTTAATTAACATCTATGTATTCATTGCTCAATACAAAAAGGCCTGCGAGAAGTACACGCAGACACCACGCATGGCATTGTGTTTACGCGCTTTTTCCCTCTCTTCGTTCTATAAATATACAAAAAGTAACAAAAAAGAAGACATCTACATTTTGGTGCACATCACCATAATTACCGTCGTGAACTTCATCGCTGCACGTTGGGAATGAACATCATGTAAAATCTCTGCTCAATACATTTATAAAGGTGATCGACAGATGTTCACGTACAGGTTCGCACCTTTTGTTTCAAGAAAAAAGAAACAGTCAGACGGTTGCAAAAAACGCAGAACGGCAAGACAAAATGCAAATGAAATGCACGACAAGAAGGCTCCATGACGCACAACATCGTACGGAGGGATAACATTCGATTTAAAAAATGGTCCCACAAACAAAATCTTACCAAAAAGTGCAGCCTCATATATTACTGAAATATAATCTGCTTCTAAGACATGCATGTTATAAAAAAACACTTACAGGGAAGCAAACATGCGCTGCCAAGATGCTACTATGGCAAGATGCTACTACAGGAGTGGTGAGACTACTACACCACTGGTCAGACTGCAACTGGCAAGCTATAGGCATGTAGACGACTATACGGTGTTTCGCAGTTCGTGTTAAACTAGCGCCCCCATGCACAACTGTGTGATAATAGTGGTTGCATTGACAGACCAACATTTCCTACATGGCAGTGCCTGCGAACAGAAAATAGAATATTCTATACACAGGACAAAGAAACAGCAGTAACACAAGATACACTTAAATGGTTTCAAGGGCATCGGCACACGAGCACAGTGACAAGCTATCGTTGAAGCAATGAGCAACGAGGAACACCAAAGCACACTACAAGAGTGCGGGACCCTTCAAAAGTGAACAGAACTGGTCATATTCCTCATTCTCATTAGAGCTTACAAGTTTTATCGCTCCCTGCAGTAGACATTCTGATACACTTTCTGACACAAAGCTTCTGGTGCTTGGTTTAAATTTGTGTTTTTCACGGCACAGAACATGAAAAAGCTAATGGCAATGAATACACAACTAAGGCAACAGCTGCGGTAAACAGACCGGAGAGCAAGAGAGAAAAAAGAAAAGAGGGAATGATGAGAGACATCTATAAACAGTTGTAAACAAGTGAAAACTTACAAGGTTGACAACAGGACAGACCTGGCTGGCAGCCAAGCAGCTATAGTCTTCTTTTTTCGTCCCCTTGTGCTAAACTAGATTTCAGAAAGCACGTAACATACAAGACCTTGTACACACCTTACGGCAAAAAAGAAAGGTCTTGATGTATATCTACAGCACACATATCTAAAAAGCAATGTGGCCTCAGCTTATATGTGAATACTATATATAGCCCACACTGCACTTCGAAAGCTATCAAAATTGCAAATTAAAAAGCAAATGAAAGACCAGCCCTGAATGACAAAAAAAAAAATAAAAATAAAGGTAAACTCATGTGCTTGAGCTATTACTGAAACCACAGCTAACACTACAAGCTATTGCAAAGCTTGTAGCTTTCAAAAAGCTGTGTCATTTTGATAGAGTGCACTGACCCCTGGGATAAGTTTACACCAAGGTAAGTTGGGGAACAAATGACATCAGTAACAGCACCAGGTCGTCTCTAGGTGCCCAATAGCAGTGTGAGGTGCATCATTTGGTGCTAGGTTAATGCAAATGCCACTCAGAAGCCTGGCTGTAGTGTAAGGCATTCTTCCACAATGCAGAGACCCACTCCAAGAACTATGATGACAAGTATCAGTATGCTTGGTACTGTTTCAAAACATTACACTTTCGTAGCCAAAATTCTACTGGGCCCACAGCTGCTTGTCACTGCTGCTCGTAAGTAGGCTTGCACATTGCTGAAGAAAGACTTAAGCTGCAACCACGCTTCTGCCTCAAGCAAAACCAACCGTCACAGTCACATTGTTGGTAGTATGGTTGGCAACTTAGTGAGCATTCTTGCCACATGTATAGCTGTGTGGCATAGAGTGAGCTAAGCACCGAGTGACACGTCTCACACTTCCATATGGCGCCCAGGGACAACCTAATGCTATAATTGCCAATGTTTGTTCGCCAATTTACACTGACGTAAGTTCATCCTTTGTGTGTTCTAACAAACGGGCCCTATTGTCACAGGGAAATCCAAGGATGGCCAAGAAAACGACTCATACGGATTCAAAATACGAAGTTCAGCCAAGTCAAAGAGTGAAGCACTGAACTACCTGTTGGCCATATGCATGTCAGTAAAACGTCAGTAAAAAAACATCGGAAAAGAGGAAAGCACTTATTGAGACACGTTAACGCACATAGAAAGCCTTGGCCTTTCTTTAACCAATTAGCGTGAATATTATGGCCAGTATGTCAACAAAAAGCTGTTGACATGTGTTCTTTAGTTACTCTGTGTGGAATTAGTGCTTGCAGGCACAAGCAATGACGCGAGTAAAACAAATGTGAGTGGTGGCTACATGGCTGCACAGCTGGCCAAGAATGAAATGCGATCGCTGCACTGTGTGAGAACCCTTAGAGTGTGGGCTGGTTAACAAAAATTTGCAATATGACAGTGCAGCATGTAAAAATGTGAAAAAACATAATGTAGTTGTGATAGTTTGCGAGGTGCACCACACGTTTGGAGCCAAATATGCCATCAATCGCACAGAAACTACGTGGAGCTTGCAAGCGATCCCATGCAGTTAATTTTTGGCCAGCTGCACAATGTACAGTGAGCAGCCATTAGGAAAAAAGAATAAACTGCTCAATCAACACTGGCTATTAGCCATGAGAGAGCTACAACAACACAGGTGCTACCTACCACACTGCCTACCACACAAACATGCCATTTCCCCTTTGCTGCCGCTGCTGGCAATTGACAAGCTAGTGAAGGCATCTGAAAGACAAAGTTCTCAATAACGGTCTTAACACTTGGCGCAACATACCACTTAACATGCTAGCCTTGAGCCATCAAGGTAACCAATAAGCATGCATTGAAACCCTTCTGCCAAGCGTTACATAAAAGCTGAAAACCTAGGATAGACACAGTATGCCAAAGATGTGGCTGGCACATTACTGTCATGCTAGAAACTGCCTGACACAGTAACGTGTCTGCTTAATAACCAATCACTGCTGTTTAACATCAACTAGCTTCAATTAGGGGCGAGTCGGTGTGAAGGGGGCAGCTGGTATAAAAGTGGATGGTAGATATACAAATTCAGGGTGAACGCTCTAGTCTGCCACAAACGAGAGCATGGCTGCTCAGCTTTATAAATATCTACTCATCAGCAATTGTTGTCCTCGCCGAGCCAGCTACCTTGAGTTCATGGGAAGCATTATCAATACGATTTCTTGCACTATCCCTGAGGTTTAAGTCGCAGCCGCACACTGCATATGTACGTATTACGCACATGCATGCACACGGACTCACATGTGTACTTGTATGTGCAAGCAAGCAAGCAACTGCAACAAAAGAAAATTAAACTAAATGCTAAGGTGCTTATTACAAGCCACATGGCAACCCAAGTGCCAGTTTATCAGTTGCAACTGCACAAGCAATACATGCGTGAAACTTGTGAAATTTGAGTGGTTTCAACGTTAGGACAGCAACCTGGTTCCAAAACTAAACTACGCTGAAAGCACTGCATTACTTTAATCGCTCTTGGCAGGAGCAGCAATGGTGTCAGTAGTATGCATTGCCGAGCAAATGTGCAGCTTGTTTTCTCCAAATCATGCTAAGTTTTGTAAGCTTTAGAAAGAAAAGATGTACTCTAATTGTCTATGAGAACTCGTTGAACGTGAGGAGTACACCGTAAAAATAGAACAAGCAATCACCTAACTACAACAGTGCAAGGAAAATGAGGAAGCAGTTTGGTTTGAAAACAAGCAACTCATAGCGGCCCTGAACGTTGACTATGTTTCTAATTTTTTTTTTTTTTAGATTTTGTATCCTTCGGTGGGCACTCATTCTTCGGCGCTCAGCTTCAGTTTGCAGAGGAGTTTTGAATGTGTGCAATTTATGGTACACGCGTCAAACATGAGACTGCACTTATACGAACACTTGCTTGAACTCCTAACTTGTAATATATATCTGTAGCACTCTTTGCAACATCAAGTACGAAACACCCATTCTAGGCATGCATGCAAGACAACTTCTAGTATGCCCCGCCACTTCTCTATACATGCAGTTTCTCATACTTGCTCATCTCAACAATGATACTCTGCTATCAGCCCTCATTGGGAGACTAGGTGCCATGGAAAGGTGCAGTTCAGTCATCAAAATTTCTATAGGATACGAGAATGATCTTTTGAAAGAAAATGCATGCATGTGTAAGATGCGTAAGGCTTGTTATACAATATATAAACACGTGCAAGAAGCCCTAGTGACGGGAACCCACACAAAGTGGGCTTGATACGCTGCACAAGTGCGAGAACTTCAAAGGGCGTAAATTTGTGTGTCCTGGTAAACCTCACTTAAAGGTTGCAAGAGTATTCTTGGGCAGAACTGTATCAACAGAGACACATACAATAGAACAAGCACAGTTTGTCGTGCATGTCGTTTTAGCAAATGACGCGAGAATACCGAGTGAACAAAACCCGCTCTCCTCTATATGCCCTGAGGGCCAGAAGGGCAACTGAACAAGCTAAACAAACAAATAAATTTTGGTTTAGCATATTCATCTTCAGTGGTCTCCTGAAGGCTGATTTCACAAGACATCTCAGCAGCACACCATGTGGAGATGTGAGCCAGGAATATTGTGAAGGGGACACTTATTGCACCTAAACAGGTGGCACAGAGTTGAATACCGATGCCAAAGAATTAATTTGCCTCAGACCAAAGGTGGCAAAGCAAATGGCACCCAGTCCCAACTCAACGAGCGGCATCCAGCCTAGACTGACCACATGGTATTATATACTATACACAAGTTACGTAACAAGCTAATGCACATACACAACAATCAGGTGGCTAACAGCCAGGCTTGTGAGCAGCCTGTTGTTATCAATACCAGCAGAGCCATCATCATAATGTGTTTCATACTACAAGATGCAATACTATTACGCACTACGTTCACTCTTGTTGTTCGTTCCGTACAAAATGTCACCGAGGCGCGGCGCTAACTCTTTGTGAACAGTTTGCAGGTGCTTTATTTTGAGTATCAGCAGCTAAATGGCTCCAGGGGCACACGTCTGATGTTGCTGAGCAACACTGCTAAAGTTTCAAGAGTGTAAGCCGGCCATGTAACCTGTGCAAATGACGCCTGGCTGTCAGTCTTTTGGCAAGCAAGCCCCAACAATGCACACACTAAGACAAGCATGTATATAGTTGGTTCACTGGTTGACGCAATTTCTAAGTGTTTTACAGAAGTAGCTTTTAATGCATCATGGTTCAGTCTACCAGATGCCAAGTACTGTCCACTGCACAATTTCCCAGGCCAAAGCATTCTTGGCCAGACTGGATTACTGGGCTAATTTGAGACCATAGCCTCCTCCGGGTCACTGAATCTAATAAGCAAGTTGGAGGTAGCAAGTAAATCGCTGTCACAGTCCAGTTCAGGCAAGAGTGCTTTGGCATAAAGGCTTTTGTGACAGATAGTACAGTCAGTGTAAAAAGTTTGCGTACCATGGGATCTGAGGAAAAGCTCAACGTTTCTGCAGCCTGGTACTTTGGAGTTCTGCCCTGCAAATTAGTTCTGTATAGCTTTACTGGCAACATTCGCCAACAGCTTCGAAATACTCAGTTTTCACAGATTCCGTAATCCATAAACTTGTTTACAACGAATGCACATATGCAACACCACTGACAGTGCTGCTATTTAAGAACAGCGAGCTATTTTAAGAACTCATTGTCTTGTCATCCTGTTGCTGTTGCCCATAGCTATTTACTATCTACAGACCCAAACTACAGCTTGCATGAATAAACAGGCCACTTTCTCCCTGTGGCTTCACTTCAATAAACTTCTTCACACACCAAATCGTGAGAGACAGGATCATTTGCATCTGCAACCCAGTCTCAACAGAAATTAACCTTCCGGGGCTGAAGCATGCAGTGGTCTTTACTTTTGAACTCTAAGAAAAAAGTGACGAGTTATTTTTTGTAACTGCAGGTGCCAAGTTAGAGCAAATATGTCATGTGGAAACTTTGGCTCATTAAGGCAGTCTTTTCCAGCTTTTATACACCTGTCAAACGGGCAAATGTAGTGTCATTTTGAGCAAGTGCACTTTGCTGGTAGTGTCACTCACAGGCTGTCAGACAGCAAAGTGTAGCGATTACTCACTGTGGAATGCAATTGGCAGACAGTGCGTTCATCAAACACCTTTCACGGCGTCAAAGTGCATATCCTCATTAACAGTGCATCAAAAATAATTGAAATAGTACTCAGTGCACAGCCAACACTAATTCTGGAACCAGTTTTATTGTGATATTAGATGTTCTAAGCTTCCCCCACATATAGAAACAGCCATTCTTCCTCTGCCAAAGAAACCTGTCTCGTTATTCAAGCGCCGACGCTTTGCAACTCTTGGAACTTCCAAACGCTCGCATGTTGGACGCAATGTCGTCTCATCTTCACTAATGATGAGTGATCATGTTAATGTTCTGCAAATATTGCCCAAATGATAAAGCACATGGTAACCTGGCAACTGATTTACCAATCGACACTGCTATAAATTCTAAACGAGACTTTCCTGCCTAGCAGTGTGCCGCTAAAGTGGCGCTCACTGCGGCGAAAGGCACTCGCTCAAAGTGCCGCTAACCGTCTCAGTGGGGCAAACCGTCTCTCAGGCAAAGAGTACTACACATGGCGTAACCAGTGCTCATTGCACCACCACCCCTCGAAGCATACTTTGCTACAAGGCATTGTCCTGAGCGTTAACAAGAGCCTCCTTTCTCTCCGGTGTATTACTGTATTTACTTGCGTAACGATCGCACCCCTGAATTTTGCTGTCAAAATTCAATTTTTTTCCTTTCCCGTGTAATGATCACGCCCCGAACTTGGTATGTATAGCTCAGATTACAATATCGTCAGGGTCATAAACATAAGGTAATGCACTGCTGGAGCCCAGGTAGCTACGCAGTCTTCGACATATGCAGTGGTACTGGTAGGAAGGTTATGTGATTTGCGTCTACACGTGGATCCGTTTGGATGCAGAAGGCTTCGTGATGCACCCAAAAACCACACTGCATGTAATGAGTGCAACAGCACTTGTTAGCATGCCTCAACTTCAACAGGAATGCATCGATGCAAGACGGAAGTGAATTCTAAACTCGTCAGCAAAATAAATGACCCGCCTGCAGATGCTAATCAGACAACGAATTTCAACTGTGGTTACAAGAGAAAGTGCCGCTTTTTGCCTTAATGACATAGGGAAATTGAGGAATATGCTTCAGTGCATCAGTGTCATAAACATCTGTCCCAAGGCAACTGTAAAGGCCAAACAGTTATCAGCACCTCACAAGTATGTCACGAGCATTTAGTACATATTTAATCTATCTTTGGTTAAAGCTCAGGTACGACGAGACAGGAAGAAAACAACTGAAGCCGTGGTTGTAACTATGTTAAGCGAAAGAGGTTAGAAAACTGTATCAGTAATGAAAAATGAGGATGCATGCAGCAAATATAAATGAGATGCTTGTGCAGAAGATCAAACGTGACCAAGTTACACCATTCTGCACAAACAATAAACATGGCGAGACAGCAAAATGTTGGCTTGTCAGAGAAAAGAGATGAGAAAAAAAGAAACAGTTTTACGACAGCAATTATTAGCGAAGTTCTGAAGCAAATCATTACATCACATGTCAATTGAGCAATAAATGAAAGTACAGTAAGCAAGGCTCTTGCGAGATACAATCAGAGTGTACATATAAGGAGATGAAAAACAACTAAAACACAGAGTTGATTCAATACTTGCAGTTAAACAATGTACAGATTACTCTACAGCCATCAGGTAATGAAGACTTCCAGAGTGGCTGTCCTAGAGGGTCAAGAACATGTTGCTGAAATATACGAGGCAGACTGATAACACGGAAAGAGTTGACAGTAGCCGCTCTAATTTCAAGGCATGTGCATTGATAATGTAAGTCTCATTTATTAGAACGCAAATTGCTTTTTAAAAGCAAAACTAAGCAATCAACTATTAGGTGATTCAACCTCTCTATTTTGAAGAATCAAAAGAAGTGCTCATGATTTAAACAGCACCATTTGTCTGTTGAACCAAGAGAGGTGGCCTGGGTTAACGGAGATTCTTTACTCTATATAAACTAAGATAGCTAGAAAGGCTCAAATCAAAGGGAGCAAATTTGAGTGCACTGGGATGCTTCTGCCAGCCACTCCAGATTCGATGTAAATGCATTGACAGCCAATTATGTGGCCCTGGTGCACATTTGGACAGGAGGTAAAAATAGGTCAAAACTTTGCAAGACTGAAAAAGGTGCATTAACGTAGACTTAATGACGCTGCACATTTGCGCCAACAGTTCACCTGTCGGGAGAAAAACTAAAAGCTGGATAGGCCAGAGGCGCAAATAAGGTTAATGCCCAGTATGTTCAACTATTCGCTCTTTAGCGCTTCCCCTGAACAATCGAGCACCAATCCTTGCCCGGAAGGCGTTAAACAACTGATGGATCAGCGTAGCAGTTGATCTGACCATACACTTATAGCCTAGCATAATTTACCATCCACAATGCCTGCTGGTTGCCGTATGTTAACATCCAGTAACCAACAGGTGAGCCATAAATTGTAACACCACCTTACAACCATACACTCCATGTTATGCAATGTATTCTCGAGCACAGTGACTAAAACCCAATCCTTAAACAAAGAAAGGAAAGGAAAAGAAAGAAAATGCTAAGCTAAACAAGGTCACCAAATAGACAACATGGGTTATGACGAGTCATCAGGTCATCCCTATTTGTGTAAGCGTGTGTGTGTGTGTGTCTGCATGTGTGTACGCACATGTGCATGGGGTGCGTGCGTGCCGATGTTTTCATGCCTACCCTCAAACTCGAGTGTTTCAAGAGATGAATAAGTTTTCCTTATTTTGTTCAATTCCTGTTCACTTGCACTTCAGCTAACCCAATTTCGCTTTTGGCATGACCATCCGACCCCAGTACCTTACTGAATAAACAGGGTCATTAAGTAGGTGATGTGAGTGATGAAGGGTCATGAAGTTATCCTGCTCAGCAATAATCTTGGGCCTGCTCACAGCATTGAAAATGAGCCACTTTTAATGGTGTTTACTGTTGTAAAATGTGCCTAGTCTCTCACACACACACACACACACACACACACACACACACACACACACACACACACAAAAACCATGTACAGACCCAACCGAAACAAACCCAGCTGGCTTGTGACCCTTATTTCACTATTTCTATGGTGGCATCGCATTTACATAAAAAGTTATGCTCCCATTCGACACGCATTTTTTCGAGGTGCAAAGGCTCAAAGATGACGTAAAAAGAAAGTTCCCCACTGCGCGAGTTCTCTATGTACAAACCGAGTCCTGCACAAGTCCATGTGCTTTTACTGCCATGTCAGCCATGCAGAACATGTTGCGTCCGCCCTTTCAGCATATATTCTGTAAAACAGTCCCGCCTGACCAAAGCATGCACTGCGCTCGCGATGCATTGAACTTATCGAATCAGTGCACACAACTATTCAAGGCCTATCGCTGCATCTCACTGCCCTTCACCATACACAAAGTCACGCACTGTGCCAGGCACAATACAAAAGGTGCAGGCATAGCCTTCAAATGATCCCACACCGTCGATCAAAGCGACAACACGACGAACATCCAAAACTGTGCTGAAACTAAACACAGGAAGGATAACCTAACTTGTTCCTGCTGGCTTTAAACCCAACATCGCACACCATGCCACAGATTGCGTGCACGTGTAATCTACTCGGAGTGGCAGTAATGCAAAGTACTACCTAAACCAATGTTGCCAGCATTGCTGGAACCCATCTAGTTGGAGCCCTGTCTCTCACATTAAAAATTGATTAGCACTCAATAACACGAGATTCCACACTCCACACCGAAGGCAACTCTTTGGTGTCTCCAGTGAAAGAGGTGGGTGTGATGACGTCACGCGTGTTGAGAGTGGGTGGTGCTTCTAGTTGTGCCAGGAGGCTCCCAGGTGTTCCAGACAAACGGGCCACGGGCTAAGTGGCGACACCTACTTGTCACGTCATGAAGTAATGAAACTTGCCGAACTAGACAATCTTTCGCAGACATGCACACATGGCGCTGAAATTAGGTGATGACTTCAATGGCTACCCAGCTGTTGTTGTGCCATTAGTCTGGAAAAAAAAGGGGGGGGGGGAGATATGGAAAGGTAAGCATAGGTTATTAAGAGACACAAAGAAACAGCTTCTCTGTCTATGAAATGTTGCACATGTGTAAAGAAGACAGGAATAAATGGGCTTTATGGCCATACTTCCGTCTTGTTCATGCTCAAATCTGGTGCAGAGGTAGCATTTCAAAGCGCATTTTGCTGAATAACATGTCTGGATACAGTACAGTTAACCCTCAATATTGACAAGTGTACTTATTTATTTTTCTCCAGTGACCACTTTTTACTGGCTAATAAATGTTAAACGTGACCGCTCGGTGCACCTGCACGAACCGGAAGTTTCTCGAAGGTTATCAATGGTTCTATTCGTTGTCTGTTGTCACCAAACCTTGCGTAACCCGATTGCATGCACGACACAAGCGGTGTAGTACTTTCTGGAAGACATGCAAGCACCAGCGATTACGCCGGCACCTTTTTATCTGGAACTTTGTTTTTCTGGGCACAGGTTCGTTCAATAAAGAGTTAGTTTCACAATACACAGCTCGTGCTACTGTGTTCTTCAGTCACTACAATGTGACAATATATAACACTCACTAAAATCGGTACCGTACTTCATTAAGCTGATATTCTGCTACACTGAAATAGGGTTGAACCTCAACTGAATGGACATGGATATATCAAATTATCAGATACAACAACGTATACCTGAAATGTCTCCAGCCAATATTAGTGTTAATGAACATACACATACAGGGTGTCCCAGTTAACTTGGACCAAGATCTTAAAAATAGGCAAGAGCTCTAGAGAAATCGTACCGACTGCATAGTAGCCATAGTCGTATGTACTTACGGCCAGTACTATTTTCATCACGAGTTATTACTTAATTACTTTTAATTGGTGAACTCTTTAATTATTGCTTGAATCGCATACATATGAATTACAAGAGTTTGACGTAGTAGTTCTGCGGAAACCCGCAAGGTGGAGAGAAGTAATGAATAAAGGGAAAATCAGACATCCACTGTGTTGTCCTTCGTGTTGTCGACAAATTCGACTTCGCCCTGCCGTCTGCTAGCCGCCTGGTTAGCTCAGATGGTAGAGCGGCTACCCCGGTAAGGCGGTGGACCCGGGTTCGAGTTCCGGACCAGGACGAATTTTTCTTCAACTATGAGGCTTTTCTTTAGAGGAACCCGTATGGGTTTCCTTTGTAGCAATTGCTACGAATGGATGGATGTCTGATTTTCCCTTTATTCATATGAATTACAAAGTTGTAGGGCCCCTCAAGTAACCTCCGAATCAAGCATATGTTTAGTGCTCAGCTTTGCCTCGTTGGTTTTTTCGAGAAAAAAACAAAAGCCTGGGAAACATCCAAAGTACGAAATAGATACATGCTCGCGCGCCGTTACTCAAACGCTCCAAAGTGAACAGCCATGGATACACGGCTTTATGAGTGGCGGCAGCTCAATACAGGGCTTTGTGGTATTGACCGAAGGTGGAAGTCAGACTCCAGCTGTCCCGAAGTAAAAAGCCATTTATTTAGCATATACAACCAATATATATATAATGAAGAACAGAAGTGCCCCCTGGGGAATAAAGAACTGAAATGAATAACGAAACTGAATATAACATACTCCCTCCCTTATTTTTAGTGGTTAGTTGTTAGTAAGTATTAGTAACGAAAACCCCAAAGCATGCACACTGTACTTATTTACACATATTTACAACCTATGTACACAATGACAGACCACCAACTAATTGGTCTGATAGTCTTGAAGCCAAGCCGGTGGCCGGCGCTCTCGGGTCGGCCGCGTTGGACGTCGCACTGGCGACGGGCTCGTTGACTGCTGCTGTGGTATGCCAGGAGACAGCGCATGCGTACTAGGAGAAGGAGGCTGTAGCACGGCAGGCTGCAGCACATCGGGAGACAGCGGCTGCGGCGTGGCAGGCTGTAGCGCCTCAGGAGACCGCGGCAGCGGCGTGACAGGTGGGCCTGGTCCCCAGGTGCCCCTCTCTGGAACCCTGGAAAGCTTGGAGGCATTCCACGTACGGCCGTCTCCAAGTCGGAAAGAGGCTGGTCCCCTCCTCTTGATCACCTCAGTTGGTGATGAAAAGGCGCAGTCTCCCTTGAACCGAACGGACAGTTTTTTGACACGGACAAAACCGCCTACGGCTATCTTCGTCTTCTTGGCGGCTCTCCTTTTGTCCGTGTAGTGCTTGCTGCTTTGCTGCTGACGCCGAACCCTTTGACGAAGTCGCGCCAACTCCTTGGCTGGATCTTCCGCAAATGCTGGTGCCGAGAAACCCACGATATCCAGCCTGGTTCGGGGCATTCTACCATGCAGCAGAACTGCTGGGGCGACCCCGGTGGTGGCGTGCGGAGTACAGCGGTAAATGGCAAGGTATTCTGTGACAGCTTGCCGGAGTGGTCGTCTTTCGAGAAGTGAGACTTGAATGAAGTTTTTCAATGTGCGATTGAAACGTTCTATTTGCCCGTTGGCTTAGGGGTAGTATACTGAAGAATGTGAAAGACTGATGCCTGTGTGTTGCAGGAAAGTTATGAACTCACGCGAAGTGAACTGAGGTTCATTGTCACAAACGATCTCTTCCGGGTAGCCTTCACGGGCAAAAACACTTCTTAAATAGTCTTTCACGGTGCTTGTGGACACTTCGCTGCAAAAATACACCTCTGGTCATTTAGAATGGTAGTCAACAAGCGTTATAGCAAATCTGCTGTTGTAAGCTGCATGCTCCAATTTAAAGGACCAACAATGTCTAGGCCAAGCTTTTGCCACGGTCGCTCGAACATTCAACAGGTTGCAACGGTGCTGGTGATGTTTTGGCGGACTTATCTGCCTCCAGGCAGATACGGCAGTTTTTTACTGCCGTTTCCACTTGCTTATCCATTCGTGGCCACCAGAACCGCTCACGCAGTCGCGCCTTCGTGCGCGTGATACCCGGATGTGTCTCGTGCGCGGTGCTGATGATCTGAGCCGTGAGGGAGGACGGAACAACGAGGAACTCTCCATGCAGTAGCAAGTTATCGACAACAGAAATTTCTTCCCGAATGGCATAGAATGGTTTCGCCTCTTCTGGTATGAACTTCTTTGGCGGCCAGGAACTCCACACGAATGACTTGACGGTTTCCAGGCAACTGTCGTCGAGGGAGGCCTGCCTGAACTTCTCCTTAGTTACGCAGGCTGGTGGAACAGCTTTGTTACGGGGTTGCGTGCTTGACGGTGTGGAAATAGAACAGGATAGCGGGTCAACAACAGTCGGCTGCAGAGCAACGGACGTGTATAAGCACTTGAGGGCAGAACCCTCAATGCGAAGATCCAAGGCTTTAATGCCGTCAAGACCGATCAGAGAAGTTCCTCGGTGAACAACATAAAAACGTAGCGACACTGTGCGGCCTTTAAATTGAACGTCTGCCTGGAAACAACCTAGCACTGGAATCGGCCGTTGAGAGTAGTCAAACAAGCTAACATGCGGAGCAGGCAGAAGTGGAACACTCTGAAAATATCGACTGAATTCTTGCTCCGACAGGATTGAAACAGACGACCCTGAATCAACAAGGAATGTCAAAGTGACATTCGCGACTTGCACTTGAATATGAATTCCACTACGCACGGAACGTTGCACAGTCAAAACTTCCTCAGCACTGCTGGATGACGAAACAGCTTCATGAAACTCAACTTCACCGACTCGGCCTTGCATTTGGTTTAGCTTGCGGTTGCATACCCTTTGAAAGTGGCCCTTGCGACCGCAAAATGAACAAGTCTTGCCATGCGCTGGGCACTGCGGCGCTGACGCGATGTGGTTCCGCGAGCCGCATCGGAAACAATGCGGCGAGCCGGAGCGGCTACTCTGTTCTTGGTTCCGCTGAGGGGGGCGGTTCCACTGTGGCGCACGTGAGCCGCCCGTGCTCCTTGTTAAATTCTGCCCAAAGGTGGCTGCCGGTTGTGAATTCCTTTTTTTCGAAGAATGCGAGAATGGTTTACGACACTGCCACAATGAAATTGCTTCGACCGAAGCAGAAAGCTCCTTTAGCTCTTCAGCCGCCTGCTCAAAATGAAGTGCAATTCAGAATTCTCGAATGAAAGTGTGGAACCCTCGAGCAGTAACCGCTCACGTACGCGAGTGGAAGCTACGCTGGCAAGGAATTGGTCCCGCAGAGCATCATCTTGCGAGGCAAACGAACAATGGGCCTCTTCGATTTTCGGAGTTCTGGCAGCCCGCTGGCAGCTAGATGGCAGCCAGTTAGTTCCGGTTCTGACAGGAAGTCACATGGGCTGGGACCCCAAGACAACCCGAACCTGCCCGAAGTTTGCAAAATCGAACGCCGGTACAGCTGGCCAAATGTAAACATGCTACCAGCATGGCAGCGCCCGTCGAGGCCGGCGCGCGCTCAGCGTAGTTGGCCCATTTATGCGTTGCCAGCTTGAAAATATATTGTTGCATTCAGGGATACTATCACTTTCGCGCGATTTCGCGCGACTCGGCGCAGGACGCGTACTCGGCCAATCTCGCTTGCGCAGCGCTACAGATGGCCTCCGACGCGGCGGATGAGAAGACGCGAAATCGTGATTGTATACTCGAAAGCGATAGCTGGAGGATCCCTGCTCGCAGCGATCACGTCGACCACCGGCGACATTTGATGAGTTGGCGTTGTGTCATCACAAGACATGAAAAAGCAGGTTATCGGGTACATCTAGCTCATACGCATAAAATTTCGCGTCGACCTGCTTGGGCTTCGATTTCGTAAAGTTTGTTGTGGCTGATGGTACTTCTCATTTAAGGAGCTGGGGACGCGGCTGGCGCATGAAAATGCACGTCGCATGTGACGAGCGAAACGTTTCACAAGAAAAACAACATTGGTCGCAATCATGAGAGCAATAAGCCAATGTACGTGTGTCTAAATGTACCGAGTGCAATCAGTGTATTCTTAGATCAACGGCCTGCAGTTCGAACACATATCGATTCCGAGCTGCCACAGCATACGACGGAGAGACGGAGCAAACACGGGCTAGCTGCAAGGCCTTCGCTAACTGCAGAGAAAGGAGATATACATACGCGAAATATGTGAAAAGGAACGCCAACAGAGAAATACGAACCCAAAATGTACCGCAATGAGTGAGTGAGCGTCTACAACTTGCGTGGAACACGATGCAGATAACATGCACGCATGAGAGCGCGGCGCGCTGTTCACCGCCGCGAAGAAGCAATCAGCTGGGGACACGCACACAAAAGCTTCAAACGGTTCACCACGGCTCGTATCACACCGCTTCGCGATGCGGAACGGTGCGTTAGTACCTAAAAAACGCTAGAAGTAAGGAAATCCGTGGATGACTTGTGCATCCATTAATGATGACTGTTTTTGTAAAAATGTGAGCGTTGCTGTATGCAGTTATTTCCGCAAGTTGTACATACAGATTTATTTCTTTCATTCCGAGCGGTTGTAATTAGGGGTGTGGTTTATACGTGGCGGCAGGTTAGATGTGGAAAAATACAGCAACTTGGTTGGATAGATTGGGGTATAAAAGGCGCAATAAATGCTCATTCCTTTGTCCCAAGAGCATGTTTGAGACCTCACGTTTGCTTTCAATGACCATTGAAACCAAAGGTCATCGAAATGCCCGTGCCTAATTGGCTCCCTTCCGTTTCTCACAGAAGAGGGCCGACGGGGCCCGTGGTCTACAATGATCCGATTTCAATAGTTCTTTAAGGTGCAAATGCCACTGCAGTAATATAGATAGCCTGTCCCAATATGCAGACTAAGGCAATGAGTGTGCAGTCCTTTATTCAACCACCAAGGCAATGAGTCGGCCTGCAACGGATTGGGCAGCAACAATGACGCAGCCAGTGATACCAAACATGGCAGTCGACACCTATCAAGCTGTTGAAACATTGAACACCAAGAAGAATGCACTGCAGTAGCGTCTGAAGTTTGGCTTGGTCCTGTTGGTACAGCTTCACGACAGGAAAGAAACAAAGTGTGAAAAATGGGACAACAGAATAGCAGACAAAGGAGTACGGTCTGCACTTTCTGGTCCCAGTTCTGGTGCAGTTTCTTTTCCTGTCATGGAATGCGCTAGCCCCTCCAAAAATATGTGGATCAAGTGCAACTTGCTGCAAGAGAGAAGGCAAGGAAGACAGACTGGAAGAAGCTCGCAGAGGGCGTCACAGCAAACGGTCCCTTACCTCAGGCGCATCGTCCCATCCCTCGCTGGCACCAGCCAGGTGGTAGTGGCGCTTGCGGAGTGCCGCCAGCTGCAGTCGTTCCCGCTCCAGGCTGCTCTCTAGTTCCAGGACACGGACCTGGTGCATCACCAAAAAAGGGTGAGGGAGTTTATGGTGGAGCCATTTGAGGGTATCGGTCTGCTAAGGCTAACAAAATGCACGTGCAGAACTTAAACAAGAAGTGACACGTTTCAGAAGTTGTAGAAACAGAATGACACGAGGCAAGTACGAATGTTGGGAAACAATTATCAGATATCTTAAAGGGACACTAAAGGATATTGTTGTTGGGCTACATTGATAGAGAATTTATCTCCGAGTCTACAATCCTTTTCTGTGTCCCAATATATCACTTTGTTGTGTAGAAAATCGCCGCCTAAGGTTCCTGCTGCTGCTCCTCAATTGGACCCACTAAAGGCCAACGTCACATGGGAGGCGGGGCACTGTCCACAACAGGTGAAGCCACTCCTGATTTTCCACTTTTGTCATTTTCTTGCTTACAAAAGCCTGTTCTCACTATGAATAATAAATTCGTTATTACAGAAGCCAAATATTTCAATCTAACTCAACTGTAACATTTTTCTTCAGTATCCCTCTAACACGATGCTAAATACAGCCTCAAAATGTCGCCCTGGCGTCAGCAACATCATTCTGACATGACACAGATAAAAATTTTGTGACTTTATTTTCTCTGCTAATAAACAACCTATTACAACAATAGTAATGAGAACAGAGTTTTAAAAAAATCCTTTACCTGTCTACAGTGATATAGCGTTTGCATTCAGTGTCTTTTTAAGCCAACAAACTGCGGAAACATAGCTGCACGAGCTGCTGCTGATAACACCAGTGGCTGTCACTAGAAGGCATTGCCAGCTAGACACTCGCACATTGTTAGCCTTAGCAGACTGATACCACAATGCTATGGCACTCGCACAAAAATCCCACACCAATGATACCCAAAACACGGAGTTCCTTGCCAACAAAATTTTACTTGCAAGTGCAAACACTTATAAAGGTACACAGGAAAACAAATTTCATGCACTCGATCATTAGATAGTAGAAATGGCGTTATCTCCCATCAAGCATGAAAATTTTTTGTGTGTGTTCCCAATACGTAGTGCACTGAGTACCTGTAACTATAGCTAATCACTTCCAACTTTTCTTAAGTCTTGCTAGGTTGGTTTATTGATTCGTGCAGTTTAACATCCAAAGACAACTCTGGGGCTACGAGACACTGTAGTTGAGAGCTTCGGGTTAACTTTGACGACCTCCCTTCCCCTGTGGGTTTCATTATTATGCACTTAAATTGTTGTCGTTGACATTATTTTCCTTTTGCTTCCATTGAAACATGGCCATCATGGCTGGGAATCAAACCCACGACCATATATGCTCAGGAGGAGAATGCCACAGTGAGTGAGTCACTGCAGCGGTATTATGTTGTTAATAGATTAAAGGTGTGTACTTAGGATCAACTTCTCAAGTGGACAGTAAGCACCTTAACCAAGCGGTACCCATGCCAGAGCTCTGCTCTGCCATTATCTCTGTGTTTGTTGCACAAGCAACAAAGGGTGTAATAAACTTCTGTTTTGTTAGATGGTAACAAGAATTTGTCCAAAAAATAAAGTGGGTGCAGTATCAAACACTAGCCAGCCATACCTGTGATTCCATTTCTAGTCTCTTGGCCTGGTGTAGTGTGATCCTAGAGAAATCAAGCACCTCTGAAAAAAAAAAAAGGCAGACAGCGCACAAAGTGAGAAACGGCAGAGTGGAACAACGTCAGTGAAGGCCCACATGCTTTTGACCTTAGATGGCACACAGCAGTTGGGTAGGTAACAGTTTCCTACAATCACCTAGAGGAAAGAGTGAACCAGTGATATTGCAACATGCTTGAGAATGCTGAGAAGTGAAGTCTTCAGATTGCTTTTCTTTTTCTACTGGAAAGCCAGGACGGTTCAAGGATGTGCCTGGCAACCGGTACCATGTCTGTCACAATACTTGAGTCTCTACAGCGTGCAAGATGACACTTTTATACAGCAAACTCCCATTAAGACGAATTCGGTTAAGCCAAATCCCAGGATTTATCGAGTAATGTTGGAATGTTAGGTTGGTTTTCCCTAAACTCAATGTAAAAATAATCCACTTAATATAAACCGCTGCACATGTACTCTTCGGTTAAAACGAACTTTCACAGTAACCGCCAGCACTGCCGACTCAGCACAGCGGGGATCGCAATCTGGGTGGGGCATCCACCAGACCAGAGGCAAAGTAAAAAACGCTTCCTGGAGCAGCGACGCAAAGCGAATCCCTTCGGCAGAGAGAGAGAGAATGAGAGAAATGAATCCCTGAAGTCGTGCAGAAGTTTCTCAGTGGAGCAGAAATAGCGATACACTCAAACTTCATTACAGTAAAAGCTCATCAATTCACAACTCGCTAATTTGAAATTTTGGATAATTCGAAGCAGCCACCACGATTTGTCCAACAATGTATTGAAAGCAATATGCAACGCATCCCGCTAATTCACGCTGAAATCCGCACCGCGACCGATAATTCGAACCACGCGCCATTGTGGATGGGGAAAATGCTGGTGCAAGAGAGCATGTTGGTGACGATCATCGCCGCGCAGCTTTGCTCTATCCCTCTGTGGCTGTCTGTTGCAGGTCGGTTCTCTCCCTCTCTCAAGACCTTCAAGATAAAAACGCGAACACGGCGCTGTATTTTTAAAATTTATTTTTTAATTGCAATAGCAATTATATGGACACTCCAAGCACATTTCTACGCCGGTGTCACCATCGCCGCACGCCCTACGCCGTACGTGTGAGTAAGAGCGTGCGAAGGGAGCCGAGGGAGCCGACGATCGTGGCTCAATCTTGCCTGCGTGAGAGGGACGAATGAGAAGAGGAAGTGCACTGTCTTGTCCCACGCGCGAGGCACCCAATGTTGCGACGTGTCAGAGAGGGGGAGGGGGAGAGGGGGGCATCATCTCTGGCTCTAACTGTGCATGTGGCGGCTGCGCGCGGTTGTACCTTGAGCGCGATCTGCGTTGGGGGCAGAGCATGGTGGTATTCTACCACCGTGGGGCAAAATCTAGTTGTGTTGGCTTTGTGCGTGCTGTGTGCTCTCGGCACTCACTTTGCATTGAAGCGATAGACAGCACGACTGTCACTTCGCTCGCCGCTGTCACCACGTTTCCTCACGCCAGCGTTTTGACAGCGAGTGTCCGTAGTAATCGGGTGCGATGTGTTCATGTTTGCTGTGTGCGCTGACACCATGCTTAGTATTTTATTTAGCAAGCTGATACGGCCAATAAAAGCACTATCCTTACTTCATACTGCTGTCTGCTAATTTGCTATTGCAATCGATGCTTCGCCTTTCAGACAAAACTGTGTCTTTTTTTTTTCTTTCTTTTTTCATGTCACATCCTGGATGCTACGCTCTTTATCTAAGAGGTGTCCTGCCGAGAAGCGGCACCAAGTAATGTCTATAACACGGCGGCCGTGAGGTTTATCGGCACCCGCAGTACCAAAAAGCATAGCCTTTGAGATTCATCGCTATTACTCAAAGGAAAGCATTGCTGGGATACGTGTTTGGATGCCACCTACGCGTATACTGGAACTCGGCAGCGTGCAGCCGGTGCATCTACGAAAGTACAACTGAGATCAACATTGCAGCACATTGTGGTGCGTTTCAAGAGTGCATTTTATAGCGCAGCTCTTGGTCCCCACGGCGTGCATCGGCGCGCTTCACGTGCTGCCAGTCACGCTACGGCGCTTGCGCTGCGCTAGCTGAAATGCCGTCCCTCGAAGACTTCGATGTGACCGCTGTTGGTTGTTCTCTTTGGAACATGTGATGAACGATTCCCAACCCGCGCACCGCTTTGAATGGCTGCCTGCGACTGTCGGCAAAGCAGTGTGGGCACCATTTTTTTTTCCACGCCATGCATTATGGGTCGGCGCGGTCGGCGCAACGAATGTGCGGATGCAGCAAAAGCCATCTCGACGTCGGGCACGTTAGCCACGTCCGGTTACGTTGGATGCGCCAGTGCACCAAACTATATACGTTGTTCTCGCCAACACGACGTAGTGTGTGTGTGCGCATGTTCAAGCTACGCAGGGCCATATACGCGTCTTAAAAGGACCCTGAAACGATTTTGACGATTTTGTACAAACGTACCGAGTTGTTAGAGTAGGTCCCTCTGATAATTAATTGATGCATCTAAGTGCTCCGCGTAAAGCATGTAAATTACAAAGTTTTAAAAATGTACATTGCTGCCAATCCCAGCACATCGCTAAGCTGAATTTTAAGCTGCCCTTACCAATTTGACATCATTTGCCCCAGTGACGTTAGTAGGGCGAGCTATTCGATTGGCTGCCCAGGGTGCATCACCAATAATTTTTCCAACTTTATGGTGAACAAATGTTGTTTGTAATAGTTGGAATGTTAGTTCATTTGTTTCTGTAAAAAGAAAGTAACAGAAAGAGAATGCACAAGAACAATTTCTCACTACACTTAAGCACTTCAGGCACAGAGCAAGCATCGTCTGCCTGTGTTACAACGTGCTCCATTTTGAGGAGAGCTCCACGGTCAGAGTCCGTCTCAGTCTTTTCGAGGGCACCATGATTCAACTTTGTTGCATTGTGGGCTGCAAACGCAGTGACTGGCAATATATCAAGCTGCGACATTGTGTCCCTTTGCAAGGTAGCAGATGAGCAGACTGGCTGTAGTGCATCAAACTATCGCTATCTGATCGGTGCCAGGATTTGTGCGTTTGGGGCACAAATCACCGGAGGATTATTAGACAGTTTTAGTTTAGCGTATGCTAAGCAGCGCACATTTCTTACAGTTTTAGTTGGCCTGCGAGATCTTCGGATTTCAGAGGCTATATGACGTCGTTGTGGCTATCGCCCGACTGTAGCGATAGGTGGTGCTGACATCTTGAATGTTTCTTTCGTTAGGCTTCGACTCGTTCAAAACAAGAAGCGATCTTGAAAACACCACAAGGTTACCCATAATACTCTGTCGTCGAAGCGGCCTGAGACTAAGCGAAAGCTGTTGACACAGTCATTTGCTACAAACGAAGTGCATTTTACAAAAGCAACGCCAAATTCACTTTGAAGTGGGCAGCCGGGACCACCACCATGTTTCACGCAAACTCCGCAAACCACGCAAAGACGCTAACACTAAATCTGAGAAATAGCGTGCATACACTATACGCTATGGGTCGTTTAGCATTCTTTCGGCGCATGTGCAGTGACGACCCGCTATTTTATAGCGTACGCAATGGTACAGCGTATGCTAAACTAAAACTGTCTATTACCACAATAGGGTTTTGAAAGTCCGGTATACGGGTAAGCGCAATGGGACAGGGCCCGGCCATTACTGTGCCGTTTCAAGAGATGAGCAGAAGCGCCAATGTGAACGGCCTGCATGGTGCAGCCACCTAGTGGCACAGAGCTCAACCACATGCAGTAGCAGTAACGAAATGTATTCTTCTTTGCTGCTAGTGTAAATTTTTCACAGGAGCGTAATCGTTTTTTACACTTGGTTAGACAAATATTAGCACTTTGTTTGGCCGATTAACCTCTGCGCCAACAGGTGGCTGGACCGTGCAGACCGATCAGGCCGCTCACGTACTTCTACGCTAAAGTTCCTTCATCAGCTTGAGTTTATGCCTCCATGCATCCGTCGAGACGCCCAGCTCACCTGTGGTTACTGGAATACCAGACACGTTCGGCAATGCGACAGAATGCTCGCAACGCAGGCTACTTCGATAGCTCTCGCTTAGGGTCGACTACCAAACAGCTGGTGGAGAGTTTGGAGAGGCTTCACACGCTCGCTCCTAGAGAACCGGAAGTCGACGACATGATGTGCCATTGTGACGCAGAGCCAGTGAAGGCGGTGCTTAGCCCCGACCACTCAGCAAACAAGTAGAGAAAATGCATGACTATGAAGGAGGGTAACTTGTAATCGTCCGTAGCTATCTTAATAGTAGACACTTCACACAAATTGTGGTGTGAATAATTAACTTTAGATGTACCCTACGCATCTATAAAATTTGTCAGAACCATTTCAAGGACCCTTTAACTGAGTGATTTCTTTCTCTGACTTTCGTTAGTTTGAATTTTGTATAATTCAAATTCTCATAGCATTCCTGCAGAATTTGAATTAACGAGCTTTTACTGTATAACAAAACGGGTTATAACAAAATCATGGACATAAAGAAGTAAATGAAATTCCCCTTGACATCCCCATAGAGTTCCGTGTATTTAAGACCTCGTTTTAGCACAGTGAAATTATCCTGCCAATGAATATATCAAAGTAGATTCGTCTCTGAATCCAAAAAGTACCCGACTGTTGTGCGCCAAGTACATCTCTTTCCACGGGGTTTGGCACTCCAGCGCATCAGTTCAAAACTCCCGCGTCCCTGCGTTGCATAAGTCATCAACACAGATGTAGCTGTGTACCTGCACCTAAGTGCGCCTGTGTAGATGTGCTCACCACTATCGCACATCTACACAGACATTTCTCTCTTGCGCATGCCTCGCTATGCGAGCTGCGCCATGCTGCGCTGCTACGTGCAGTGGTACGAAGGATCAGTGCATTCACTTCTACTGCGCAGCGTGCCACGCAGGCAGGCGCTGCTGGGCATGACCTCCGAGATCTCCCTGGCACAATCTGGGGGTCCCGCCCAGGCCGTGCATTCACTTCTCCCTCTCCCTGCCGTGCGCTGCACTGGCCAGCAGCTGAGTGTGGCCTCTGAGATTGCATTGGCAATGGTGCAATACTGGAGGCCACAAGCCAGCTGAGCAAAGCCGGCACGGCGAAGTTCACTTGCCTCCTCGATCACACAGTGGAGCGCTGTGTTGTGTGCCACGTGCTGTTCGACGAGCCATGTGGAAAGCGGATGCGAAAGACCATCAGAATGGAACAGAAGGCAGCTATCTAAAGGCTGTCATGTCAAGTGTCTCAAGTTGTGTGTTGCGCATGCTGAAGATTCTTTTGTTTTATTCAAATTTCATCATATGCACGGCCGTGTAGCAGTTCTGCGGGCCGCAATGCCCTCGTCTTTTCACAATTGTGCACTCGATTGAGCATATACAGTAGAACCTTGCTCATACATTTTGGAAGAAAGAAAGCACGAGAAAAAACGTACTAACCGGGAAAATGTGCGATCTGAATAACTAAAAAAATTTGACAAACTCAATTACTGTCAACATCTACGTAATGCGAAGCGTCGCACGAATTGTTTCGGCACGACACCACGCGCTTGAGTAGAGCTGGTGTTGCTCCGGCAGCCCAACACATTTTGTTGCTTTCCTATTGCATGGTGTTTTAAGAGGATGACAGGAGACCGAAATGAAATTGAGCAGGTGGGCGACACCAGAAGCTGCCGAAGCGAAACGTGATGCCCACATCGCGCCATCTGCAGAAGGAATGGCGGCAGGTTTGGATTATCGCCTACTAAAAGCGTGCAGTACGCTACCAATGGCACTACACACCATGCGCTGTAAAACAGATAGGTGAAGATGCTCATCGCAATAGGATTGGCAGTAATAGCAGTGAACGCTGCGCGTGACGACCTTGGAGAAAATTTGTTGGTGCCGAAATGAGAAACTGAGTGCACGCAGGTATGTTCACGCGAGACAGACGGGCTAGTATTACAGTAAAACCTCGTTAAACCGTACCCACTTAAACAGTAGTTTCGTTTTAAAAGTAGTAAAGTCAAATCCCCGACTCAGCGGCCATTGAACATAATGTGTTTCGTATCCGCATAAACCGTACCAGCTTACTGCGTACGCATCGGTTAAAACGTAGCGTTTGAACTTTTCGTTGCGCAAACACGGCGCTGCGCCCTCTCCATCGGGCGGCCCGGCAGAATAACACGCCTCAGAGATCGGAACAACGGCCTCCAAGCGCCCTGTGCGTTTGCGCGTGAAGCCACATCAACATCAACATCATTTCGACGCGGTGCCAGAGAGTGTTATGGCGTCGTGCAAGCGAGGACTCGCATCGTTCCGAAGCTTGGATAAAAAAGACGCCGGGTGCTCAGCATCGAAGAAAAATTAGACATCGTCCGTGCTATCGAACGTGACACGAAGAAGTCGGCGCTGACACGCAACAGGGATCTGCTGTTGACTACAGTGTGTGGCATTTGGAATTCGAAGAAGTTGCTCGGCAGCGCTGCTGCGACCGCGAAGATACGTCGGCTACGAGGTTTGACTTTTCGCCATCGTTGCCTCTGTTGTTGCCGAAGTGTCGACTAGCGACAGTGACGAGGACGACACGGAAAGCGATAGCACGGGCGATTCAGGCCCGACAGTGGCATAAGCTGCGCGTTGCGTCAGCCTCATGAATGCAATCGTCGCGACGACAATAGGGGCGCGATAACGTAACTCTATTCCAAATGAAAATTACTCCAAACTCCGGCACCTGTAATGAAAAAGGCGCCCCCGGGACTTCTGCAGCACTACTGCGCACATGCACGGTGAATACGTAACGCCAACGAGGAATCTGCCATGCGAGTGTTTGCCGAGAAGAGGGGGCTGGCTGAAAAGCTGGCACGCAGCTTCAGTAAGTTTGAGGCTGCTGTCGTCGGCGTGCTAGGCCGCCGCGGCATCAAACGAAAATAACGCTTTTGTCGCGCGAAGTGAATAAATACTGCATGTTTTTTTCCCCTTTCATCGCACTTTCTCTGAGTTCCGTTTTCGACAGGTAAGTGGGCGATCTCATGCTATTCGGTTAAACAGTACTACCGTTTAGTACGTACCTTTCCCGGGCTCCGGCCAACTACGGTTTAACGAGGTTTCACTGTACAACGAAGCTGTTGCGGCGGGCAGCTATATAGCATTCTCAAACGCGCATGTCTTACGCATTTTTTTGTTTACATGGGATCTAGTGGCTAGAAAATTTATCATACGATCTCAGTTTGGCAACATACTGAACGTTGGGAATGTATGAAAAGGTAAAAAATAAGAGTAACTCTATTGGGTCATTTTTTGTGTTATCGACTGCGAATGTTGGCACCGGGAAAACATATGTAACAGGAATATATGACATGAATATACAGTAAATGACAATCATGGACGTAACGAAGTAATGGATATACAGTTAAAGGTCAATATAACGAAATCGGTAAAACTGGCAATTTGCTTCGTTATATCAAAATTTCGTTGTATTAAAATTCAACCTTTTATGCAAATAAGCACAGTCGCCGATAGATCTTTTTTACATGAAAAAGAGGCCACAGAATTTTCCAAATTATCGGGCAACAGAATAAAGGAAATTTGAATGAGAAAACAATTCATTTTGATAAATTTGGGAGTCAGCGAAGAACGATATGGTTTCATGCCATGTACGTCGGCAATATCTTCTTGGCAACATGAATTAAGCAATGCCAGCCACGCTTTCGCGAGCACTCCGCCACTGCGCATCATGGAGTTGCCCACCCTGGGATAATGCTATCAGGAAACGTGCAGGCAGCAGGAAGTGAATGCTTCATCTGCCTCTCGCTCCAACATGTCACCGAAACTCGAGAATATGCGCATGCGTAATCTCGAGTTACACGCAGTAAGACAGCTTACATGGTGCCACGCTGTCTCTTTGCACACGCGGCAGATTACCTCTAAAGAAAGGTGCGTGGCTGCGTGTGCACTCAGCCGCGCTTCCAGCCACGCCCAGCCACTGCCGAGAAGCGCTCCAGAAATCGCAACGCTTGCCAACTTCCTCCCCCACTTTGCTCCTCCCTCACCCCCCAACTCCTCTCGCGTGCTTGATACCACGAGCTGGACGTGACTGAGGTGAGACAGCTGCATTCTCGGATGATCACTTTCAAAGATACTTTCACTTTGGCGATATTAGTGTGACTAGGACCGGATGCGTGAACGGGCGGCAGAATTGCCGCACTGTGATACAATAGTGTGCTTGGCACTGTGCGAGAAATGCCATTCTTCGGAGAAGCCGATGCATTGTGCGCTAGTGATGCGAAATTGAAAATGTCCCCGGAGGTGACGATCAAACCCAAAAATATGGCCCACCCTTTTTGCCCACATGTGGAATAAAGTTACCTATTTTCTGGCGAATCCAGTATTTCGGACTCATGATTATGCAGACATTTTTGGTGGTCTACGTGGAGCCCAAATTATTGGTCAGCAAATGTATTTGGACACACCTGGCATTTTGCTTCTTATTTCTTGGGGTACTTCTGATGAGCTGGACTTTTGATAAGATGAACAAGTTTTCCTGGTCCCTTTGAATTCGTCTTAAAGGGAGTCTACTGTACATTTAAACCTTCATATAACATGGATATAATGAATACTCGGACATAACAAAGTAAATCTAAAAGGTTTCATGACAATATCAGCATGTAAAGAATACATTAGAAATTTGCCGGAAGCAATGTTTGCTACCACAAACAGAAAAAACTGACCCAACGCAGTTACACTTCTTTTTTGCCAATTAATATCTTTCCGGAAATCATGATCTTTCAGGACTAACGTTCAGTACATAACCAAACTGCAATCATGAAATACATTTTACAGGCCGCTAGATCTCGCGCGAACAAGGGAAAGCGGCATATGTAGTGGAGAGCAGCAGGTGCCCGCCACGCTAGCTTCCCTGCAGTATTTGCCCGCTTACGTCACATGAAAATTCCAGTACACACTCAAGTTTTCACTTGTAGTATCAGCAAATGTCCTCGCTCTCAAATGTTTTGCTCTGTTGTAGGACACCATGGGAGCCAAGCTGCCTTCCATTGTGGGTAGGAACAGTGTCTCACCAGAGTCTTCAACAAGGTGAGCACAGGCCTTGGCAGTGGCCACCACATTCCCCGTCGCCTGGGAGACACCCTTGGAGGCCAATCCCAGCGCTGATAGCCGAGTTGAGCCGCGGTCAGCCTTCACACGCGAGGCAACCACCAGCTGCGCAGTTGCACCCGCGATCTCTTGGCTGGCCACCACCAGTTCCTCGAACTTCCCGCCGCCACTGGACACGACACGGTCTGCCGCGTCCCTGGAATCATAAATTGACGAGGCAAGATGACCTTTGGACACTATTAGGCCATCCACGCAAGAGAAAGTTTGCAATTACCCAAATCTGAAAAGGTTAGTTGTCATTCTGGCACCCAAGGCGCATCACAGTTTTAAGGGAATAAATATAGCGAACACGACCCGGCTTTGGTTAGCGTGAAACCCGTCAAACTGTGTGCATTCTTGTCAGTCCATCGTGCAGCATGTCGCTGTGCAGTCATCACAAGTGGCGACGACGATGACTAGCGAACCAGACCAACAGAACACACTTAACGCCAGCATGCCTTTCGTCGGGAAGCTGGACACACTCGGCCCGAGCACATCAGAGTGGGCAAAATACAGTGAGCGTGTCAAACTTTAGTTCACCGCAAATGACATTGCAAGTGACAAGCAGACAGCTGTGTTTTTGACATGCTGCGGTCCGCAGTCGTGCTCCCTGCTATGGAGCCTCCTAGCAACAGCCAAGCCTGCCCAAACAGGCCTGATCGAAAACCTTCACTGTACTAAGCAAGCACTACCTCCTCGCGTGTTGGAACTGGTAGTGAGTTTCAAGTATTTCTTGAGGCACCGAAAGAGAGGGAGACTGTAAGTGATTACACTGAGTTGCTGAAGAAATTGGCTGCAAACTGCAATTTTGCAACATTTTGAAAGAATATGTTGTGCAACCAGATCGTGAGTGCCATCAACGATGTACCCATGCAAGCCCGTCTGTTGGAAACAACGGATTTGAATTTCGAAACAGCGAAGGACTGCGTGAAGGACTGCGTGATAGCTATGAAGGCTGCATGTAAAGATTCTCACACATTGATCAGCCGGCAAGCTCAGGTACTACATGATGAAGCTCCAGAGCAAGCGAACACTGTGGCCTCGAGGCAAAATGGCAGAGGCTGCTGCTTTCATTGTGAGGAAGGCCGTCTTGAACACTTGTATGGGCACAGGAACACCACCTCTCATAACTGCGGGCAGAAAGGATACCTGGATAATTTCAAATCTCAATTCTAGAACTTGTTCAAGAATGAGAAATCCTGGAAGAGCAGCCTCTCATGGCTTCCCAGTTCCACTCCACTCGCCGCACCGGTACTAGATATCACTCCATGACCAAGGCTCAATGTAGCACTACGGCCACACTCTAAGCAACGAGCTTGCCATTTTGTGCCAGATGGAAATGAAAATTCCAACAGTGAAGTGCATGGTTTCTGCACACAATAGTGAAAACCAATGGGCAAGAGGCACCATGACCAAGCTGTCAAGACTGAGGGGAGGGCAACAAATGTGCAAGTGATCAATTGATTCATGGGGTCTAACTCCCCAAGGCAATGCAAAGGCTATAAGAGGCCCCATTGTAGGGTTGGGAAATAATTTTTGTGGCTTAATGTTCTAATGTCTAACATGCAGTCAAGGTTCTGTACATGGTGCTCTTTGTATTTCACGTTCATCGGAACATGGTCACCATAGCAGGGACTCGAACCTGCAACTTCGTGCTCAGGAGCAGCTCGATGCCATGGCCACCGTAGCGGGTGGCAGTTGCCCTAGCCTGCCTTCTCGCGCAAGAGTCAGAAATGATATCTTTGAAGAATTCAAATGCATATCTCTCTTTGATGACAAAGGACATAAGCTTTAGAAAAAAAAGGATTATGATGTAGATCTGTTTTTCTGAAACACCGGCTTCAAGCAATGTGACCATGTACACAAGATGCTCAATCATTAGAAGTATCCTGAACAACAGCACAATGGCAGATGGAAAAATAAACTGTTATTGTGCAAAGGAGAACTGACATCTACCCGAATTGTAGCATGAAGCCGCACAGGAAGCCCATACGGGTTTCTCAGAAAGAAAGCTTATGACTTTGTGATACAATTCGGGTGTAAATCAATGGGGATGTTAAAATGCCAACAACCAAGCCAAATGCCACAAACAAGGCATCACGCTCAAACAGACTGCAGAGACTTACACGAGGAACTTGGCTCCAAGGCCAACCACCTTGGCAGCCGAGATGAGACCCTCGGCCCAGCGGTGGTTCCGACTGTAAAACTCCTTCTTTGATGCAGAGCCCTGGGCAGGAGAGAACGGCACAACAAACCTGGTTTTGAAAGATGCTGTTCGTGTAAACGTGCACACTGCAATTTCGCTTGCTTAACATGGATGCCATTCCTGTATGATGCAATACTGGAATAGCTCATGCGTTTTATGTATCAGCCACTTATGGGCACAACTATCAGGTGAACGAATGCAATGATGAAAGACAGCAATAGCATACAAGAACGCACTGTTTATATGCCTGCCCTTCTTGGCTCTGCTGCTTCCAGTACATCAGGCAATTGGATCATTCTTCTTTGTAATTGTCTTTGCAAGATGGGAATTGTAATATGGCTTAATGATGCAGTGTAACTATTAAAAAGCCCTGAAGTCAGTCAACAGCTGTTGGATGCCATGCTCATTGTAAGCCTCCTGCACCATAAACACCACGGAATGACCCACAAATACGTTTCTGCTAAAGGATGCCCCTACGAACATTCCATGGTAGTGTGCTGGAATAGTTTCCTGCTTCTGCAAGAAGTCACCCAGTGAGAGTGCGCTGTGCCTATGCACATCTCGGCACATATTTTTGGGTAATTTAGCCACCATCATCAAACATAATAATAATAATAATAAATTAAATAAATAATATTTTACCTTACAACATGTTTCTGACCAAACCTTCAAGAAAAACAAGACGACCAAAGGTCCAAAACCTTTTGGTCAGCTTCAGCAGCAGCCAAAACTGCACAAGAACCTTGATATCTTTAAGTGTGTGCACTTTCTGAAACATTTCTTTTGTCGATAGCTGTTCCGATACTCGGCTAAAAAGTGGCTGACTTCCTTTTCTGCACTAATCGCCATGGGCCTATTTATGTCCATTGCAGGATGAAAGTCTCTTCCAGCAAATCTCCAATTACATCTGTCTAGTGCCAGCTGATCCCATTTTATGCCTGCGTGTTTTCTCGTCTGTAATTTCACTACATCCCATTTCCTCCACTCTGTATTCTTAAAATTTCAATTGGCCACTATAGGCAGCTTTTAGAGAGGCTTTCTCTCTCCCCCTCTTTCATTAACAACAGATTCATGCAACCAAAGTCATAGTGTTCCACCAGGTCCCTGGAGCTCACCTTCTCTTTGGCCACTATCTCTTCTTGGAGGTGCTTGGAGCTCTTGACCAGCTCTCGTATGGCCTGTATGTCAGCGACAACAGAGTAAGACGGCAAGCCAAGCAAGAGAGACAAGTTCTTTGGTTCATCCAAGTCACACAAGTTGCAGACTGGCAATCGCATGTACATTGCGCATCCTACCAAGCAATGAGGATATCCGATCTGAGCACCCCTAACCTGATATGCTAAACAAGAGAGAGAACTAGATTTATCTAAGCAACACAACATGCAGGTTTACATTCACACGGTTGAGGAAACCTTCTTTATAATGAAGTCATCGACACAGGAAATTTGTCATATGACGCACAGTCCACACCCGTTACAATGAATACGCATACAACATAATTTTGGATATAACAGACTATTCTTCTCCCTTGGTTTGGTCTGCCTATACAGTAAAACCTCGTTAAACTGTACCCACTTAAACAGTAGTGTCGTTTTAAGAGTAGTAAAGTCAAATCCCCGACTTAGCGGCCATCGAACACAATGTGTTTTGTATCCGCGTAAACCGTGCCAACTTATTGCGAACGTATCGGTTAACAGGTAGTGTTTGCACTTTTCGTAGCGCAATCACAGCGGTAGGTCGGCCAGGCAGAAGAACAAGCCTCAGAGATCAGAACGGCCTCCAAGCTTAGCTGCAAAGCTGCAGCATATGTCACTTTGAAAACAACAACCGCAAAATGCATCATTTTAATAATGCCTTAATTAATAACTATTCAGAAAAAAACGGCAACAGGCTGCTATTTTCGACGTCCAGAGAGCGAAAGGTGCGGTGTGATCGAGCCGTCCCGCATGCACTACAGCGGCGGACAGACGTGGGCTCGAAGTTGAACTTGCCTCGTACCGCAGCTCTAGTTTGCGTTACAGGTTTGAGAGTGGCCGTCACTTGTCACGAAAGATTAAATTACGAGCTTATTTGACCGACCACTGTTTTGTATGAAAAACAATAGTCGACGTTTGTATCGCCAGCGGCGGCGATGTGCTCGAGCTGGGCGTCAGGGTGCTGGCCGGCCAGCTCCCCATGGCTGTGCTGGCAGTTAATCTTGCTGATCAGCAGTTGCATATATGCCCTTGTCCAAAAAAAAAAAAAATAATAATAATATTGCCACTTATAGGCGACCACAGCATCCAGAAAACTGCGGACAGCAATGTGCTGTGCCACACATTTGTACAATTGCTGCACAGACCTGTTTATCACCAATTAATTAATTAATTAATTAACTTTAATTTCAATGCTTTCATTGTTTTGCAATCACCTTCGGGTTAGACAGTGGTGTATGTGAAGCTTTGCAATTTCACAACACATTGCTGCCCGAATTTTGGAGAAAACAGACTTTGGATATCGCGGACCTTTCTCGCTGGATTATTATAGTCCGTTGTTACGAGCATCAACGAAATGAAGAGGTCCTAAAACAGCCACAGTATTGCAGAAAGTGCATTTCAACAGCATGGGAGCTTACGAAATGCATGTTAAAGAACAGAGTGACACTCGACACTGTCGACATGACAGCGGCAAAATTCTTTTCACGCTCGTGAGCAGCTGTAGCCATCTTTAAATGATCACTGCATGACAATAAGTGCTCAGGGGCTGCTGCTACATGGGCAGAGTGGCTTTCTTGGTGCACTTTGCCGCTCCATGCCGATACAGAGAACAGCAGGGATCGCTGCCTTTACTCCACTGAGGAGCCCACCAAATGGAGTCCCGGGCCACTCCAATTCAAATAATCCGGCCCAAGATTCATGCACCGTAGCAAGAACCACATAAAATTTAAAATAAAGCAATTTCTTAATAACAAAAGCTTGCTCTAATTTTCTTATTTATTAAAGTTGTGCTTTGGTAAAAGTGATGTTTTAAACATCTCCGACCAGTACTCTACTATAACAGCTCGACCTAATGTTCGCCTTTGGCGTTCCTTTGACAGTGCAAGATAAAAGCGAAGCATGCAACGCTGAAGTCGTCTTTGCACCTGCATGAGTCCTGTGCAAGCGTCCAGGATCTTGCTGTTCACCTCCAGCTTGATGCCAGAGTCACCCTCCCGTGACTTGTTCAGCATGTCCTGCACAGAGAACACAAAAGTCGCGCGGTTTCTTGCAGTGCAGTTTCTGCAAAGGAATGTGCACAAGTAGCAGAAGAAAAAGATGCACTAGAACAGTGGAATTTACTTTAGCCTCGATTTAACACTGCTGAACGAACAACAGTAAAAATAGCTGCATGCCAGATTCAGCAAACTGTAAGAAAAAAAAAAGAAAAAAAAAGAGATGGAAAAAAAATGGGGAAAACACGTGCATCGTGGGAATGGATGTTATGTAAAGCACTTTGCAGGTAGCTGGCTATCTGGCATCATTTGAGGTTCCACAGTGTTACCAGACGGTGCAACGTGACCACGTGAGGTGGGCAATTGTGTGTGCAATGCAAGCAAGTGCTACAACAGTAGTATGATGGCGCTGGAAATATCATGGCAGGTAATTTATTATACTTAATTGATGTAAAGTTAAAAAACTGTTCAGTTAAAACATGCACCAATCCTGCAGGTACTGACTACACTGAATAAACTGAATCGACCTCGAAGGTGATACAACGTCACATGGCAGATAACTGCCACAAGGAAAGAACTCTTATGAGCTACGTGTCATGCATGTCAACTGTCTCAAAGTGCTATTTCAGATGTGGGAAGGAGACTGGCAAGGTTATTAGTAACATGTGCCATATATGCATCTGTGGGTTAACGCATGCCTTCCAACCGGTGAACTCTACAATTTGTAAAAAACCCGTAGACACAACACAGGAAGAAGAAAGGGGTAAAAACGCGAATTCCTTTTAAGTTTGCCTTGAGGACACATTTTTTTTTTGTGGGATACACACACACTTCATTAGTGACAATTTACCTCTAGATGCAGTGCACAAGCAGCAGCAAAGCCAGAAGAGCTCAAGCTGACAAGCGAATGCTGGTTTTAGATCAGAGTGACTTTCTTTCATTTCACCTGTTTCAGGGGATTGTCAGAATACACTTGCTCTATGCAGGTAGTACTCCTTTGGTGTCCTTTAACAATCAGGCAACTTGCAACGCAATGTTAAGAGACCGATGAGCGGAAGTTTATCAGAAACAGAATTTGTTTTTTGCAGAACTTCACAAAACATTTCGTCAAGTGACAAAACGAGCCTGACAGGAGTGCTAACGAGTAGAGAATCAGGCTGCTCAGGGAATCTCTGCTTTGAAACACACCACAGAACATGGAATCTCTTTATTGATGAGGCCCCAAACGAGGCCCTAATGAGGCAGGACGGGAACCTACTTACTGTTAAGTGCCTGGTAAGAGGGAAAACATGTTGTGCTATAAATAAAAGTAGGTAGCTTATACGTCAAAAACATGGTACCTCTTCCAGTAGGACACACATGGCAGGGACACAGTGCAATCAACAGTGTGGTGCCTGTAGGATTGACTAAACACACAGAACTCGCCATGGTTGCTTAGTGGCTAGGTTGTTAGGCTGCTAAGCACAAGGTCACGGGATCGAATCCCGGCCACGGCGGCCACATCTTGACGGGGCCAAAATGTCAAAACACCTGTGCACTTAGATTTAGGTGCATGTTAAATAACCCCCTGGTGGTCCAAATTATTCCGGCATCCCCCACTACGGCGTGCCTCATAATCAAATTGTGGTTCTGGCATATAAAACCCCATAATTAACTAAATGCATAGTTCATCGGTGATAGCCGAAATCTCAGTTGAGACACTGAGAAGAAAAATGCAAGTTCAAGGGTGAACACTAGTTCAAGATGGCTTAGTTATCAGGTACACCTATGATAGGCTGGTACCACAACGCTACAAATATTTTCTTGCTGCACTGTGAAGATTGCCACAGCTCTCGGTAACATGGTGTGCTTGGTGGTGAAGTATGCACAATGCATTTACAGCAGACTTCCTTTAATTCAATTCCGGTTAATTCGATTCCGACCAAAGGTACTGGCCAGCGCTCATACATTTATATGGGCCCAAACTTCCATTATTTCAATCTTAAAAATTGACCTTGACCGAATAATCAGAATTTGACTGGTCAGCTTCGCCGCAATACGGCCGCGTTAGGCAATGAAGCATACTAAGAATGGAAAGGGGCCACTGTTATGGGACATATTACATATTTCTTAATCATCCCTTTGCAGGACAATGGGATATACACGTCCCACTTTATTTTGTGTGCAAGAATGCTACTCACTAACAAAGAGGCACATTTACCTTATTTGTATGGTGCTGCCTTCTAGCTAAAGGTTTCAACACTGCATGCGAGGGTATCTTTGGGAATGCGTACTAATTGGCAACTAGCATGCAAAATCTAGAAAAATTTTTTTCATTGATGGAACGCTTCCTAAATGTGGCCCACAATTGCTTGTGAAAAAAACATTCTCGAGATGCCCAATAGGCAATTCCTCTTTCCTGTATTTTGACTTACATCTTTCGCTCACAATAAGCACCCATTTTTGTATCGTGAAGTGATAGGTTGTCTGCAAAACTCGCCCTTGTGAATGCACATGAAAAAGCGTGCATGCGCAAAAAGGCGCTAATGCTGTCAGTGATCGATACTCTGGCAAAAAAAGTGCACAAACATTTTGTTTATGGCCTCCACTGTGCCACTTTGTCTGTCGTGCCTTGGTCTGTTTTATGAGAGAAGTGGTTACATATAATTGAGACCCTCCAAAGTCAGTGGGACAGGCAAGTTCCACTTTTTGGAAGAAGCCACACAGGGGGACAAACAATTCCTGCTTTTTAGAACTATAGGGCTTGTTGCACAGAAGTGTAATTAGTTGTTAGCTACTTCTAAGCACCTCATTTACTTATATGCCACGAAAGATATTAAGAGTTTTGTTTCACGGAGAAGTGGTCAGAAACCATTTTTGCTTTGAGATCCTAGAGGTTCAATGGGGCATGTGCGTTCCACATTTTAAATATGAACGGCTTGGTGTAGAGAGGTAAAATTTGCTGTAAACTACTTAAAAGCACCTAATTTATTCGTACCATACAAGAAACTTCAGGCACTTTGTAAAAAATACATGCTGTCCTACAAAATTCTATACAGGTGTGCACGCACCGTCGTCAGTCACAGTGTGAGCACCTAGACAACTAATAAACATGCTGGCAGCCATTCAGACTCGTTTCTGATGTTGCTGTGGCAGTTTGCGCCCTCGTTTCACCCGCCATACGTGCCTTTTATACGAGACAGTTGACAAGGCCTAGTGCGCGTTCCTCAAGTATATGCATGCGCACCCATCATGCACCAAGAAGCAGAAAAAACACATCTGTGTTTCGGTAAACGCAAGGCGGTAAGATGAAAAAAACTCAGAAAGTCAAGAGGACGTTCAATGCCAACAAAACAGCAAGAGTCTACCTAAAACTCTGAAGGCCTGCCAGTAATCTCACTATGCATCTCGGTGCTCGTACTGTGACCAGAGATGGTGCATGTACACATGCAAATTAAGGAACACGAGCTATGTCCCGTAACAGTGGCACCTTCCTCAGCTCTGTATAGTTCACCGCATAACATGGCTATATTGCGACAAAGCTAAAGTTAAAGGCAGATACTGCCAAGTGAGTTAACAGTGTGTTTCGGCAGTTTTCTTTTTTTTCTGCCTTCAGTTTAATTTGAACCGAAGTGAAATGTGCAGCCCACATCAACAGAACCAGTGCAGACTACACGAACATGCATTGGTTATAGTGGAGAATATAGACGTAATAAGCTCGGATGTAGTGAGAGAGAGAGAGAGAAAATTATTTACAGAAAGGCAGAGAGGTCGGTTTGAGCTATAACTTGCTCTGGCCTGCTACTCTACACTGGGGAAAAGGGACGGGGAGGGAAAGGGCTGATGAATGATGATGATGGCATAAGGAAGAGATGCGTATATAGAAATTCACAGAGTTGTGGCATCTCTAAAGCCGTGCGTCCAGCCCAGTGGCTTGGAGAAAAGCTATAGCGGCACTTGTTGCCAGGGCAGCGCTGTTTGCATTAGGCCAAGGACCTAAAAGAAACTCGTCTGGTAGCGGTCTCTTATGGATCGTTGCAATGGAAGAGACAAGCTACTGTCGTTCTTGCGTGTACGCGGGACACAAGCAAAATATATGTTCAAGTGTTTCTGGCACCTATCATATGTCTATAACGGTTGGTGAATGCGACACCAAGGCGAATCCGGTGTACCATGCTCGTGTGGCTTTTTCTGAACTTGTGAGGCATACGAAATTTCATTTCTTGGTCCCATTTGTGTAATTGCTTGTGTCGTCGGATGTAGTGTTTGAAAAGGGATAGTAAAATAGTTGCATTGGATACAGCGACAAGCTTGCAATGCCTTCAGCAGATTTCTAGTAGTGGCAAAGCTGATCTCTAGGCCTTTTGAAGGGTGTGAGAACTGCTTTATACAGCTTCACTCTCTGATGTTTTTCTGTGGAAACTTGCACCCTCTGAGAACAATCAGCCGCAAAAGTCATGAATGACATTGTCAGCCACAAGCACGCACATGCTTTTTGTCAAATGTTCCCAGGGTCGATCTTTTTTTATCGTAGATTTAAAATCATCGCAGTGACCTATTTCAAAAAAAATTTACTGAAATTTTTTTAGGATGTCTATGAACTGACAAAAAAATCAACCAGCACCCACATCCATGACGTAATCAAACGGCGTATGTGAGCATACACAAGAATACTCTATGGTTGTGTGCCCGTCAGAAAAACCAAACGAGTGAGAAATTTGCAGTAATCTTGCGGCCCGTCGCCCAAGAGGCACAATCAGTTTTTGTGAGTCTCAAGAAAGAAAATAGGCATGCATAACGTAGCACTGTTTGTACAGGGTGGTATCATTTGTATAAATGATGTAATCGCACCACTGTGAGCAATATATGAGCAAGCATCAGCAGTGACCATTTGAGGGATTAGAAGATAGGTAGACATTAGTTTTTGCCAGCACAACAAACGGAAGCAGACCGCGATATGAAAGCAAAATTAGCCTCCGAACACCCACACATGCACAGCAGTTGACGATGCACCTGCGTAAGCAAGCCATGGAATGAAAACCAAAAGACTATGGCACAAGGAAAAAAATAAATAAAATTCCTTGTATCTATACGGGGCAGCAGCACTTGCTGGGCCACACAGAGCTGAAAAATTCACACATTTTTCAAACATACAGATGGCATAGCAAATATATGGTGTCAACCGTATATTGTTCTTGATACACGCCGCCATATATTTACGTCTTTGACCGTCCAAGGGTTAAACAGATACGCGTTCTGAGTTGCGCTCTCCGACATCACTGCTCGTAACTCCAGGCTGCCATGAGCCAACAAAGCGCTCACCTGGATGCGCTCGGCGGCCTCGTCGATGGCACGGTCCATCTGTGCCAGCTCATCTTCCAGAAGGTCTCCCAGCTTCTGGGTGTCCGCCTCGCCCAGGGAAGTGGACAGGGCGCCACTTGCTCGAGCCACCGCCTCGAGAGACGCATGCACGGCGTCCGTCCGTGCACGCACCTCCTCGCCACGAGCTCCATCGCTGCCTGCGAGGAGGACAAAAGGGAAAGGGCAGAGGTTGAAGCCAATTCGCTTTTCAATCAAAGGAAACATGATGAAATTAATGAAATTAAATTATTAGGTTCGTGCAAATGTTTGATATTTATATTTGACTTAATATTATGCTATTCAAAATGACCTTCAGCTCAAATTTCAGTATCTGAAATTTTCACTGTGTTCGAAACGAATGAATATAAACTTAAATACATGGATAATCGAGAGTCTCCAATTTCGGTGAGCAAGTCGCAGAGTCATAAAATGGCTCATAGCCAAGAGAAGCCAAAATGAAGAACTTGTTTACAGTCGCTGACCGATTCCTGCAGCTGCTCAATTATTCGAATGTCCCTCTCGCAGTGCCGTATAACCAATGCATAACGGCGACCAGAGGTTCTGGCACCATGAAGTGCCTCGCTCAATTTCTCGGACATAGGTAATCCTTTGTGCACCATGTAATTAAAAGTGGCGGCCATGAAGAAAGCCAGTTTAGGTTGTCCCCCATACCCTTGCTTTCGCTGGTGAAATGGTTTCTTGGCCTCCTGAAAGCCGTGCGGGTTCAGTGAATAAATTTGTGTTGGCTCGGCACTAAACTGACCTTTGGTCACAGAAGCCCAGCAAATCAGTACTGGTTAGGCCTAACATAGCCAAGGCAAGAGTGATGATAGACGGCAAACAATCATGGGACATGCACAAGCTAGACTGAGGGCTGCAGAAGTGACAAGTGTGCCCACCGTGCTCATCTCGGCTGTTAGAGGAAAGACTGGGTTCAAGCGGTCGTGCAGACAGAAAGCACCAAACTGAATTTGCGAAACGCAGCCTTACCTGCAGCTGTCTTAATGATGCGCAACGAGTGAGTGCAGGACGTTTCCATTGCCTTAAATGGCCAAAACTTTTAAGTAGACTCGCAGACCTGAGTGAAAGTGTGTAAATGAATCTTTTGTGCTGCTCGCATTGTAAAAAAATTTTCCACTTGCATTTGTGCCTAGATATTTTCAAAGAATAGCACTGTGAAAATAAACTGATTCCAGAGATGAAACTGTTTAGTTCCTGGTGAATAAGAAACATTTCTTTGATATCTGTCAACCCCTGGAACTTGTGTCAAGGTTTCATGCAAATCCCGCAACTATTCGAACTGTTCGCTTTGAAATTATTTGACAATAATTACCATTTATTTGCTCTGACTTCGCTTTGAACCAAAAAAGATATATTTGTACAAGCCTAAAAATTATGCAATGCAAAACTTTGAATAAAGTGATATATTAAATAAAGAAATTTTATTACCGTATTTACTCGTATAATGATCGCACTCACGTAGTGATCACACCCCTGAATTTTGTCGTCAAAATTCAATCTTTTTCTTTCCCGTGTAATGACCACACCCCGAACTTGTCGCAGCGATATGTCGTGTGCCAAGTCTAGCTAATGAGGATCGCATTTACCATCAGTCGAATGCTGTCCAATGCTACGCAAACGACTCTTGAAGATATACCAAGCAGTCTCCAAGCACCAAACATTCTTAAGCAGATGCTCTATTTCATTCCTTTCATCACTTTCCGCAAGTCCATGAAAAAAAAGAAAGCTACAACGAAACTTACCTTGTCTTTATTATTTGTAGGCTTCATAATGGTTTTGGTCAACAACAACAACAACAAAAAAGGCGCCTTTCGATTTTTCTCACCTGCACTCGCGGGCAAGCAACAAATTACGAGCGGCAACGATAATGCCCCCGTTTACACTCATAAATTAGCAGTGTACCCTATTCATATGCCGACACTTGTAACACAGCTAAGATATTCACCCACCCTTAGCAGAAACGTGCCGTATTAGGATAGTAGTGAAAACAAATGCCGCAGTTTCCGCAGCATGCCCGCCATGTGTTTCTATATCACTGGCAGCTAAGCGTGCTCTGTTTCTAATAATAATAATATTTGGGGTTTTACGTGCCAAAACCACTTTCTGATTATGAGGCACGCCGTAGCGGAGGACTCCGGAAATTTTGACCACCTGGGGTTCTTTAACGTGCACCTAAATCTAAGCACACGGGTGTTTTCGCATTTCGCCCCCATCGAAACGCGGCCGCTGTGGCCGGGATTCGATCCCGCGACCTCGTGCTCAGCAGCCCAACACCATAGCCACTGAGCAACTACGGCGGGTGTGCTCTGTTTCTGTCCCCTCAAAGTGGACATGGCTACGTTAATGTCACAAGCTTGCTAATATTTACGATATTATTCATCATTGATACAGAAGAAAGTGTTTCAATGCACGTAATGTACTAAGTAATGAGAAGAAAAAAGAAACGCATTCAGCGCGTTCGGCTTGCTCCATTGGCCGCCATTTTTGTTTTGGCGTCCCACACTGTTACAGCGGCAGCCGCCTGCTTGTTGCCCTGTTGTCGTCCCGTAGCAAACGCGGTATGAAAATTTTTTTTTCTTTTCGCTAGAAATTTAACCCGCGCAATGATCGCACCCCTGAGTTTGCATCAATGTTTTTGACAAGAAAGTGCGCCTTTATGCAAGTAAATACGGTATAACAGGGGTTCACTGTTTCAATGCAAAAACAAAGTTATAACAATACGGTGGCAAAGCATACCAAACCATTTTTTTGTGTATAAAGCTCCATTTTTTTATGTACACATCCTAGTGCTGCCAAATCATCATGACACAAAGTGGAAACCTCTGTTTTTGTGGTGACACCTTGGAAGTCCATGTTCAACCAGAACTTGTGGGTTAATCACCCCAAAGTATGAGTGAAAGTTGTTCCTGCTGTGTGGAGACAAATCGGTTCATGCTCCACTGTTTGTGTCACTGTTTATCGCTACACAGATAGATTTTCTTAGGCATGAACCAAACACTCTGAAAGAAGGGACAAAAATAAAGGTTCTCGTGCAGATAAGTGTCACAGGTTACGACCATACGTTTCTTCAACAGTGTTTTGCCATGCCTGCCAAACGCCATCTGCCACATGGTTTCCGCACTAACAGATCATGCAATCAACATCTGTGTCCAACATATGACATGAGCATGACACGTTGCATTAGATCAGGCTTTAAGCGTCAGGTACTGGTATAAGTGCAAGCAAGTACACAATGTCCTCATGATGCAATTGGCTGAGAGCACTCCGTGCCCACTTAACATTACATGTTTATTTGCTGATTACGTATTGATTTTAACAATGCCTGTCATCGTAGTAACATTAACACTTACATGTGCATGTGTGTGCACGCACGCACTACCATTAGTACCATTAAAGTGGGATACCATTTCCCTGCCTGTAAAGTAAAGAGAATTAGAAAAATGGGCTTAGACTGAAAGCAGCTTTGCCAGAAGCAGCTAATGACGATTAAGTTCTCCACTTTAGAACTTTTTGGCATGACAGGAACATATGAACAGTAGAATGTACATTTAAGTCAAAGCTCTCAAAAAACAAGAAAATTATGCACATAACTTCATTAACACGTACGAGGTATCCCATCACATCTACTGGGACGATGAAAGAAGGGGCACGCACCTTCAGTCCTTAGAGACTTGAGAAGTGCCAGGGACTCCGTTCCCAGGAGACGACAAGCTGAGGCGAGCTCTGAAAGATGCCACAATTGCAAGACATGACAGCCTTAATTGAAATGCTGCAAGTGAACATGCGACCTTACATAGACGCAAGTCCGGCAGACTACTTTTCCAAAGCTCCTCCAGAGTTTCGTTGGTAGCAAACAATTCCTTGCTGGAGAGAAATTTTAATTTTATACACTAGCTGCAGTGCTCTTGTTGTCATGAGAACGTGCATTTAAAACAGTGCAGTCAAGTCTCATTATAATGAAGCTGCAACTGACACGACAATACTTTTGTTATAAGTGTATTTTTTCCACATTAATATAATCAAGAAAACCTTTTGATTTACTTTGTTACATCCTACAATTTGATGTATCCTTTAAACACAGTCGAACATCATTATGACAAAGTCACATAAGGCACAAAAAAAAAACAAAAAAAAACTTTGCAATCTTCTAGATTTGTTAGAAGCATTCCAAATGACACCAGCAAAAACAAAACCCCAACCAGGACTACGTGAAACAAGCTCAAGTGAGATGCCTTTGACGAGCCAGGAAAAGGTATTCCATTAATTTTGATCGCCTGTTGGCAGCCTACCATGCCTTTACATGGTATCTAAACAATGCTTTGTTACAAACGTGTTTTTGACTGCCACTACAGTCTGCAACTTTGAAATAGGCATGGTCATAAGCATGTAGGCTTGCCAACTGTGGGTCAGCCAAGCCAAGCTGGTAAGCCAAAATGCGCATGTTTGTCCAGAATGTGATGTTTTAAGTCGCTCTTGTCGAGTACAGCAGAACCTTGTTGATAAGATCCTGTTTCACACGACTTTCCAGCACCAATGTTCGGAATCAAAAACACACAAAAAATGACCCAATGCAGTTGTACATCTTTTTTACTGGTTATTACGTTCCCGGAAAACATGATCGTTCAGCACTAACTTTCAGTATGTGGCCAGACTGAATCATATCATATGTCTTCCAGCCAACAGATGCCCTGTGAAAAATAAACGGGGCGAGGCACGCGAGACTGAGAGCAGTACATGCCCACAACGGCAGCTTCCCAGCAGTACTTGCCTGCCAATGTCACAGGAAAATTCAGCCACTAACTCGGTTTACCTTTCCGGTATCAATAAATCCCTTCATAGGTCACCGCACGTTGCCATCTACAGCTACTAGACTCGTGCGTGACCAATGACGGTGCTGCGAACGGCGCTTCGGTGAAGTCGGACGGAGGACTCACTTTTGTCGTCTGCTACGTTCTGGCTAGAATGACTTCCGTTTTCATGCATTTGTGCATGCTCTGACTGCAAGCTCGCATAGCATGGTGCTCTCCAATTACTATGTGCATTTTTTCCTAGTGTTAGTTTTACAATTGCCAGCATCAGGAGGACAACAAACATCATACATTTAAAGTATCTTCTGTGTAACCACCTGATGTACTAGCCCAGCGGTTATGGCGCTGCACTGCTAAGCTCGACGTCGCTGATATGACCCCTTGATTCGACATTGTTGATTTGACTCAACATCGCAGCTGGAACAATTAAGATGGGAATGAATTGCAAGAACACTCTTGTATGCTTATATTTAGGTGCAAGGTAAGGTGGTCAAAATTAATCCGTAGTCCTCCAATACGGTGTGCCTAATAATCATATGGTGATCGTGGGCAGGGACACAAGCTCATGACTCAGTCATAAAACATCGCACCGAAGAAGTAAATGAGAGTCTACGTTTTGTAAATTAAGCCCAATCACAGGGCTCAAGCGTGCATCTGAGGCAGTTGGGGGCCCACTATTCTGATGTGCATTGGCGTCGCGTGCTGCAATGATTCTCGCTAAGTGGGCATGTCAAAACTTCCTGCGAAAATACTAAGCCTGAAGAAGCTGCTGACCCAGGCCAAATTGGGGAAGTGCGACAGTAAGCTTGCCAAAGAAGCAAAAACGAAAGTGCACCTCTTGGGCTGCTTGGGCGCCATTATATTAAAATCTTGTAGAAACACACATCGTTACATTGCAGTCATAAATACATAGTGTTCTTTGGACAAGAAGTTATGAAAGTAAAATACTTTGTTATATTCAGAGTTTTCTTATGGTGAACTTTGCTAGTCAAACCCCACTAAGTTGAACCCGTTTACATAGAATAATCCTGTATATTGGACAATTTCTGAACACATTATAGCTACAATGAGTATATATAGCAAAAATTGTACTTACATTGAACAAAAATAGCAGCAACTCCCGATATATTGAATGTCAAGCGGTGCAAAAGTGCCCCAAGAAGTTGGCTTTCCCTTGCAGCAGCGGGGAAAGCCGGTGGAGCAGCTACATCCATCCGTTCTCCCTACCACGACCGTGCCACATCGGGCGAGCCATTGACACCCCCCTGCAATAAGTGCCACGTCGGGCGAGCCATCGACACCCCCCTGCAATAAATTATCCTGGCCCGCCCGCAGCCCTTGCTCAGACAGCCATTCAGAGGCTCTTGTGCCCTCGTCATGCAGGCATGTGCAAGTGTGAGCAGTCTTGCAGCATTTCTCGTTCATTGTGTTTGCGTCTTGTGGGCCTTCTCCCGCAGTGTTGCTGTGATGGCTAGTGCGAAGCGGCAGAATTTGCCTTTTGCCTTGAAGCTCGAAATGATAAAACAGAGTCGAACATAGTGAGAACTCGAATGTTGCCGCAGCATACAAGATTCCGAGGAGCACTCTCAGCATGATCTTGAAGAACAAGAGGGAGATTAGGGCTAAAGCGGACAAACAGCCCGGTGCTCGTGGTGCCTGACACGTACACATGGCGCCACGAGCACTATGCGTACGCGAGGCTCGTGGTGCCATAAGACGTCGAGACGGCCATGTACAAATGGTTCATCTGAAACTGCTTCAGATGTGCCGGCTTCTGTGTGCCCAGTGATGACTGAAAATTCTGATAAGTGCAATGAAGCCATTGCCAGTGTTGCCGAAGTTTGGAGCGAGTTGTCAGAATTTCTGGAAGCAGTTGATGGATTAACGGTCGCCGAGTTTGTGAGTGCAGATGATGGTGTTGCAACCACAGGAGAGCCCAAAAAGCAGACTACATTGCCGACATTGTACCGAGCACAAGTGAAAGTGGGCACAATGAGGAAAGCAACGATGATCTTTCACCCATATCCTCCGAGGCAATTGGTGCACTCGCACTAGTCTGGAGCTTCTGCATGAATCTGGAAGATTGCGGACTCAGCTGCTCAGACTCTTTTAAACAATGTGGAGAAGTACATGCTGTCGTAGGCAGCAAAGTTGCCCAAGCAGAAGATACAGGACTATTTCATGCGAAACTAAGCTAGTTTCATTTATGAAATGCTTTTATAAATGGTATGTGCTTTTATGATGTCCAATTCTTTAGCAGGCTTATACGAATTGTGCCCTACATCGAACTGATGGGCGTTTTTTTGTGTGAGTTTGATATAACCGGGTTCGACTGTATCAAGGTCTAACTGTATTTGTTTTTTGAAATTTAACTAAGTAATTTCGTGACACGGTTTCAATTTAACAAAGTTTTCAGTCATTTCAAGCATGTACTTGAAGCCTGTATAGTTGGTAAATGTGCTGAGTCGAATTCACTGGAGTGGAATTAACAGAAGTCTACTGTATATTAAAGTAATAGCATCCCAGTCTCAAAAACACCTGCGCGACGAGCACGGCCGCTTGATGGACAGTTGCTGCAATGAAGTTGCAGCAAGGACACTCAGGATAGTAGGGTAGCTATGAAGTTTCCACTGGGGTGCAATGATTATACACTATCGAACGATTATGAACAAGACATACTGTGCCATACTGAACTGTGACATACTGTGACATACTGAACCACAACATACAGCATTGTGGGTTGGCAGTGAGGTGGCTACTTCAGGTGTCTGCTGATGTGCCCACAAGGTTTCATGATTTCATATGATTTCATGATTCATAAGGTTTCATGATGGCATGGAGATGTAGCAACAGTTTCCACAAGAAAGTTTTCACTAACTTAGGCAGTCACCTCTGATGGTTTCTTTTACAATTTTTCTGTACTGTTAGAATGGCACCAATGTTGCCCAAGGTAACCACGGAGCTTGTGTAAAGTTGTTTGTTTTGTGGCTTGGCCCATGGATGGGCATGTGGAGATGTCAAGAGCTGCAAGGACTGGAAACAGCTGTTGCTATTATAGCGAAAAAAATTGTGGCGTAAACCACCAAAGATGATAGTCAAAGTCAGCGATTGATTTCCAGCTTCCTGTTGCACTTCTCATGTCACTCTTTTTGACAGCACGATGAAGGTGTGGCGCTTCATTGCGATGCTGTTTTCTCTATCCTACCTCCTCGATTATGATAATGTGATAATGCACTTGTGTGGCATTCCCACTGCGTTTTAAAAATGTGAATTTGAGGCAGGTATGCGCAAGCCTTTTTCGTGTCTGGTGAGTGCAGCTGGCTTGATCTTCAATGAACGCTGGTTGGGTGATGCCGGTGATGTCACGCACACTAATGCGCTGCGGATGCGGCAGTCACCACCTGGTGTGCTCTCTCGTCACCTCACTTGTTCCCTCCCTACTATTTGCTCTCCTTCTTTTCATGTGTGTTACTCTTTCCAGTTCTACCTTGTTAGATCCTCCATCTAAAGTGGGTGAGGTAGCTAAGGAAAGACTTGAAAGAGTCTAGGCTTCTCACCATCTCCGAGCTCGATGTTGGGCGACACTTGCGACACGCCCTTGCCGGCTGCCATCAGCTGTGACACCACGTGGGCCAGAGGACACACCGAGCAGATCAGCTCGTCTGCGTCTGCAATGGGTGAGAACAGGGCCAGGTCGGAAACACTTCCAGCAGATGTTGCGAGCAATGCCACGGATTAGCAAGCGATGACTCATGCCCAGATCTTGGAAACGAGAACATTCTAGCAAGGTATTTCACACACCCTTCAGTAGACACACCATATGCAAGTATGAAAAAGAGCAGCTCAAGTGTTGGTTCTCGACTGGCATTGTAGTCGGTGTACAAAATGTGGGTTCTCTTAAAAGAAGCTGTAACACCTATTTAAATATGCATGAAATACATAAACACACTCATTACAGAAGTGCTGAGCCGATTTGAATGAAATTTGTTGCCTTTGAGAGAGTCAAGCACTACCAACTAAGGAAAGCAAAACTTCCATTTGAAGTGTCCAATTTTTTAACAAAGACATCCGAAAACCGATAGATTAAAGAAAAAAAATCTGAAGCACAAAGTCTACAAATTCTTTACTCTTCACCAAAAATTGATATGACAGTTCTGTAAACCGCATCAGTTAGAGAATCTAAAATGTACAAATTTGATATGAGATTCAACAGCTTACATAAAATTGTTACAATGATTACAAGGGTTCTGTGAGATTCCTGTTTTCAAATTAGTGGTACAATTTAGATCAGTGTACAATACATAAATTTTGTAGACTTCAGTGTCTCAATAGACTTTGATGACTATAATAAAAGTATCACTTTTTATTGCCGAGTTACAGAGTTGTAAACTTGACTTTTTTAGTTTTACTTTCGTAATTTCTAAGAATATCTGTCAAAAGAATTGATGGCATAAACAAAAAATAGACTCCCTACAGTAGGTTTTAACTTTTGCTTTTATATGCAACAAACTTCATTAATACTGGCACAGTGAATGCCGAGAAAAAAATGATTTATTCCTCCCATGTATTCAGATAGAAGCTCCCGAGGTAAAGCTTTCTCCAAGATATGCTCACAAATGTAATTTGGGGATGTGTTTATCTCATCAGGAAGCCAGCTTAACACAAATGCACTGAATCTATGGGAACTAAATAAATGTCTCCAAACTTTTCAACTCGTATGAGAATTCAGTTCTGATTGATTACTGATAGCAGATGTTCAACACCCGAGAGCAAAATGAGGGCTGTGAGGGATGCCGTAGCGGGAGGCACTCCGAATTAATTTGGACTGCCTGGGGTTCTTCAATGTACATCCAAAGCTCAGTAAATGAGCATTTTCGAATTTCACCCCTAGGGAATGTGGCAAAAAAATTAAGCCTGTGACCTTGTTCAGAAGCAGAACCCAACAACGACTGAGTCACTGCTGCAGTAGAATTCAGTTTAACCGTGTCTTTCTTGAAGGAGTCTAGTATTATTCTACGGAAAGCTGATTAAGTTGGCAAAAAAACTACTGTAGGCACTGGTGGTTGAATGGTTGAATTACGTATGGTTATTTACGAATTTCTCCAAACGTTTCTCTTCCAAACTGTTAGGCCCAAATTAGGGTATTCAATGTAATGAAAGTTTTACATAACGAAGAGTGCTAACTTTCACGACATTGTTACACTGTCGTTTAACTTTTGAACTTGCCTGAACAATTGCTTTCGGCTTCCACAAATAGTCTGTTGTTGTATTTATAACCTGGTTTTACTGCCAGCCAGATCCCACACTGACAGAACGACATGCAATTAGTCTGAGCTACAGTCATCCATTCAAAAGTGGAGCAATCACAAACCTTCCTTGTTTCCTTCAAACTTCCCAAAGCCAGCTTTGAGCTTGTCCAAGCTCTGCGACACCACGAGCGTCTGCTGCAGCAGGGTCTCTGAAAAAGCACCAAAAGGGAGCTCACGAACACAGCAACAAAGCCTTTCAGCAATGGCTTCAAAAGCTGCAAGAAAAACAATAAATTTGTCCGAAAGTTGCCTTATCTCGACGACCTTCACTGAAGTGTCCTAAACTACAATTTCTTTTTTCCTGACCCGTATTGCACTTACCTTTCCACTTATTTCAGATAAGCAGCTAAAGGAGTTTTCATGATACACAATATAACAATAATATGTATGTACCATGCACATGCACAGCTGCCAAATGGTCAAATATACACTACCAGCTTATTTAAACACCTAAGTGCATACTGGGGGAGCTTGTTGTTGGGCTAGCTAGTACATGGTACAGTAGAACTCCGATTGTACAACTTTCTCAGGACCCCATAAGAATGCATAATCCAGGAGTTGTATAATCCGACCAACAATAATTATGTCTAATATTCCCATTCACACAAAACAGCTGCGAGGAGCTTGGATTGGAGAGATGTAGCACACCGTACAACACGATCCATGCCCGCCAGGGTGCTGAAATGTTATTTTGTCATTTACGTAATTTACAGAAAATCCGTCAATTTCCTATCTTTCTTTCAGCTGTGCAGAAAGAGCTGTCTTTCAAGCGCAGCGACGTCTGCAGGGAGGTCTCCCATGGAAGTGTCACCTGTACAGACGAGTTTCACAATATTTTTGGTGCTACGCAGCACATCTGCGGACTTAGGCACAAGCATGGCAGCATCTGTAGAGTCGTCCTCGTACGAGGTGGCAGCCAGCAGTGAAGGCACAATACGACAAAACCAGAAACCCAATGGCATAAGATGATAAGTCTTATGTGCTCCCGCTTAAACAAAGCTCCGAATTAAGTGCACGAAGACTCGCATCCGATACGATCTGTGTGCTTTTCAGTGGCTAATCAGTTCAATCTTCACACATGCTTTCATGCCTTCCATATGTGCTAGGGCAGTATTCCCGGGTGATCCCTTTCGGAGATACAGTTAACAACCAATAATTCAAATGGCATGTAGCCCATAAAGCCAATCTATAAGGATGTATGAAATTTTGGACACTGAAAACCTTCACCGTTAGATTTTTAGGACTTTTTGCCATAACCGCAGGCCCAAAGCGGTATTAATCGAAGCCACCACCCGCGCCATTTTGATTACTTTGCAGCCTTGAACCAGTGCTCTCGCATGCAGATCTGCCAGCAGCCATAGCCGCAGCAGTTCTCTGATCCTCTCCATCTGAGAAAGAAAGTAAGACCATGAATTTGACCCTCGTCAATTCAGAAAATCTGATAATTCGGTCACGTCCTCCCTCTCGTATGCATTATTTAGTGGCATTGAGCCCTCATTAATTCACATGTATTTCGTCACACACCGCTTAATTTGAACAATCCCAGGAGTGCAGCGAGCATGATGTGCGATGCAAAAGAGCGACAGCAGCACTAGTGTCCAACCAAAACGAAGCAGCAATGTCTGCATTATCATAATCATACAGGAACCGTACAAGAATGTCAGGACGCTTCGTCCCTGTTTGTGCCTTTAGAGCCTTTATTCTTGCATCTACTGCCGAACATGATACGCGTTGGCTGCGTGCCTTTAGAACTGCATAGTCACCAACCGTGATCGCATTGACAGCAACCACGGTTTCTGACAACATCTGCGGACACAAATGTTTTGACTCGGAGCACGATCGCTGCATGTGAATTCAGAACTGCTTCGTTGAAATTCACGGTTGCACTGATAACGACCACGGTTTTGTCCGCAGCAGTTGTGGAGAGCAGCAGTTTCGCTTTGACACAGTGCAATGTGTGCCCAGTGTCACACTCCCAGCGGAAGCTGTCGTGGATGCAGAGCAATTCTACCGCGGCCTGCACGTTGGTATGAAACCCGCCGGCTACATTGCAATCAATGGATGATCTGCTACCGACCAGCTCACTGGTGAAAAAAAAAAAAGAGAGAGATCTGTGCACGGTAGTGAAAAGCATGTCTAAGATGAAGATGTCAGTCTTGCGTTGCAGCTGCACTGTGAAGGAAGTTGTGATGCCTTTACTGCTGCAAGTGCTAATCAATCATAAAATGATAAGAACTGCAACTTCCACATTGCTTTTGTGTAAAATAGAAACAACATTTGCTGATTTATTCAATACCTAAAAGCATGTTCACACAGTAAGTAAATGTTTATTTTTCTCTGGACAACCTCGTTAATTCGACAATCAGTTCATTTGTAGATTTGTTCAGGTCATGTGAAATCTGAATTAATGAGGCTTTATTGCCCTATAAAACGGTGCATTTTCTGCATGGATTAATTTTTTTGAACTGCCCAACTGTTTGGACGTCCTTAAGGACGTCCCGAAAATCTGATGTTGACTGTAGTTTCAATTTTGCGAGACTCGGCAACGAATGCATTAAAGTATGCGGCTGACAGCACTCTTGACATTGTGTGAAGATAGCGAGGTTGGCAAAGTGCCAAAAATTGGCAGTGGCTTAGCTCGGCTATGCCAGGATATAAATAGCGAAAGCTAAGGCATATCATGCTTAGCCTTGGTTAATCTTGATTGCAAGTCCAGGTTAGTCTGGTTGTCTAGCTATGTTGCGGTGTTTAGCCAGTCGTTTGGCGCGCTGTTTGTCTGTTTCCTGGGCGATTCGTTTCCTCTTCATCTCGTTCCGATGACGATTCCAGGCCTCCTCCTGCTTATCAGAATTTCTGCCATCCATACTGCTGCCTCAACTATGGTTGTGGCGCACGCGAGCTCTCCTTTTCAATCCTCCGACATGTTATCAGGCATTATATGCAGCTGGCGAATCGAGCGGAGGCGAGCACAATGACGAGGAACGCGGTGTGACATCATACCAAACGGCGGCGGCGGCGGAAAGGCGCTGCGCGGCGCAGCGGCGGAACACCTGTGGCTCAGTGCTACTAGTGGCGCATGCGTAGTAGTGACTAGGGAGCGAGAGAGAGAATGTCCACGGCGAGGCGCGCATTGTGACGTCATGTGCCTCCTCAGAGCACCGCCACAGCGAAATCGCAAGTTCGCGGCCAGTAAAGCTTTTACTTTAAAAATGCTGTTGGCCATATACACGAACCTGTCCAGTGATGGGAGCAGTCACTGCTGAGAAAAAAATGCCAAATTCGAAGGTGCTTTGAGACGGCAACAAATGGACGAAAATGGGATGCGGTTGAGCGATGTGAAGAGGGGTAAGGGAAACGAGCGACAAGAGGACAGTGAACATAAGCGCAGGAAAAAGAAGGCAAAGTGGAAGCCCAGAAACCAGACGGAGCTTCTTTGCATGCGAAGGGGTGCTGTCCCTTTCCTAATGGAAGAGACGACACTGTGAGGGAGCTGCCGGAAGCTGGCCGCACTTCCACCATTGGGTTTGCAGTTTTGTGCATTTAGGCGTATGCAAGACATGCGTAATCTCAAACCATAAAATCGAAGCTTCTAATGCATTGTCTCAATTGGGAGTTCGACTGGATTGCACTAATCCGTCATAAAACCCGGGAAGTCACAACATCACGAGAGATATAACCGGGATTCCACTGTATATAGAATGAAAACAGCATAGAGAATGGTAAAAGGAAGAGCATTATGCATTGTTTCCATTCTCAAAAAAAGAGCATATTAGCATTGTCCTTAAGCAAAGCTGTTTAATCATCCTTTTGGTATGGAAGCCAAAAAATTTTTCTTTGATGTGAAGAACTTCCCAAGCTAAAAGGCATTGCAGGATTATCCCCAAGTGCTACAGTTGTTTTGTTTTTTTCTTTTTTATCGAATTCTGCTTCAAATTGTACTTTATGCAGCCATTCCACAGAGGCTGTTTGTTTACTATGTGGAAGTGTGACGCGTCATTTTTTTTGCACTGGAATCTATTAATAAAGAGAAAATGAAACTGGAATCTATGTTGCAAAAAAAGAAAAAAATGTGCAGAGTTGGGCACACAGTCTACAGACTATGGCAAGCCCTCATGGTTTGAAAAATCTTTCATGGCTTCTTTTTGAAGAAGCCACAGGCTGAACTAGAGGCTGAATCGCTTTTCAACTACTTTTGTCTGTGTCCCAGCATATTTTATATGTTTTCTGAGATAAACTTGATTTGATTGTCTTGTGCTTTCCCTGGATTCAGTAACAGCTGAGCCCTTACAATGTGACCAAGTTCCATAACAGCTGTATCTCAAAGGTAAAAAACGAGAAGAGATTGGTATAATTTACCCATGGATAAACAGCACCCTCACTGTTACTAGATCAAATCATTTTTCAGCAAAACAGGCAACAAACGCAGCTGAGGCACATTAAACCATATTCACAGAACTATGCTGGTGCCTTTCATATTTGCTGCAGTAGTCATTTAAACTTTTTTGATGCCTATGTAATAAATGGAGCTAAATTATCCCTTTCATCTGGCACATGTGGGTTATTTAGTTCTGACAAACACAAATGTGTTTTCTCTTTGAGGAAATCTTCCATAAAAAACAACAAAAAATCTCTTCACCTACAACATAGCCACACAACAGTTTGAGCAAGACCTCTGGAAAATAGATGGCACATGATCATAGAAGCCCCTAGACTGTTTTATCCAGTGCCCCGCTACTGTATATTGTGTGTGCAATGGCGCCATGTATGAGCAGGCTGGCTTTGCTGTCACGCTGGCTTGGACGAATGGATTGTGTTGTACGCCAGGTGTGCGCTCGGCGGCAGTTGGTGGTGGTTGTTTTTGAGCTGGCGCGATCTACTTAGCCAGTCTTTTAAACTGGAAAAAATTCTACGAGACATACCGAAGTGATTTTACTCAACATGACCGAAATTTCTGCTGCCGTTGAGGCAGATGGAGCACCTGGTGTAACATGTTCCTGCATGTTTTAACTTACTATCAGACTCGAAGAGCAGATGTCTATTTATAAACGTTCGTTTCATGATTGTGCCCTTATTAAGACATTTGCCTTGTAGGCTGTGGTTTACCCAGTGCAGATAAAGAACATAAGAGATGATCATAACAGCGTGGCTATTATTTATAGATACATTTCGCGACTATTATGATAGGCAGAAATTATTTCTGCACTCGAATAAAATAGTTTTCATTTGTAGTAAAAGTGTGAAGCCCCACTGAATAGTGAGGCTTCACGGGCCAACTGTGCTGTTGACTGTTTCTTGGCTCGCCCATCTCTCTGCATTCCTTTTCATAGTGAGGTAGACATTGCAGTTCTTGTGCCAGAGAAACACAAACATCAGTGATGGCATAACCAGCAAAGAAACCTTTCAAGGCATGACTAAAAGTGAACACGGTGATCCTTCTGCTTGAAAGCAGGTGCAGTTGTCATATGACATCCCCCCCTGAATATATAACACAATGAGTGGAGAGGCAAATGCCAAGGAAGACCTGCGCAGAAGACACGTCCTCAACCGCACTTACACAGCAGGCAGTTATGCAAAATGTCCTTTCCTTGATATGCATTACACCCGCACTGACCCCTCGGCACGCAGTGTCAACCGTGGCTCCCTCTCCCAGGTGCCAACTGCTTGGAAAGAATTTCCGTTACTTGCAGGCATGCGCTCCAAAAGGAGGTGGCAGGGAGGCGGGCCGAGAAAAGAGTGCTACAAGCCCTCGATGAGCAATGTGAACCGGAGGCGGCCCGGTGTCAGAGATGAGTTTGAGACCACTGCCTCACAAGCTGCAAGGCAATATAAACAAATTTTTTGCTTGGCCTATTCTCCTAGATGCACTTCACCCTGTTTGCAGTAATTGTGCTATTAGAAAGAGCTTTCGCATTCTTTTTATGAAGTGCCCATTGGGTATCACTGCTTTACAGGGCACAGAGCCAAAGCTGAAGCACAAAGCTTTCCTATCGTTTTGGTCTGCCAACCGCAGTGAAGCCCAATGTATTTCACCATAGATGTCAAATGCGTGAGAACAATAATGGTGGCTGGTAAAAGTACTATGCTCAAGGTTCGCACTTAGAATGCTTTGCGTTTGCACTGAGTTGGCTATACATGAGCACAGTTATTTCAGTTCCTATTCCAAGTAATCAGATGATGAGCAGCTTTTCCTATTCACACAAATAGTATAGAACACATAAATCCATTGACGCCGCTGCTCTTTGTCAAGTGGAAACTGATGCGGTTGGAATAGCTCGTAACCACACACACAGACACCGTAGCTGGTGATGCACCCCGTACGTTTGTACAGCCAAGAGTTTCCACTTTCTGTAGTTACTGTTGCAGCCGAACACTTCACCACGGTTCCCTTGTGACCTTATATCAGCTGACATTGTTTGAACTAACTAAAGTTTTTGTACGAATCATGTGAATTTGAAATGCATGGGGCACTCTATACTTATCAGGCCAATCAAAACATTTAAGATTCGTTTGAATGAGTTGGAATTGTGGATTATCAGAGATTTAATAACCATTGGTAAATTGTGCATATTTCTATTCCGCCAATGGCTTCATTTTTGACAGTACATGGCACTTGCATGACTTATGATGCTGGAGCTAAAATTGATAAGAAGTATGCCTGACTTGACTTCCATTATCATGATATTGCAGAGCCCAAGTGACAGTACAGACACATCGTTGAGACCTGACATCACACATACTATTCAGTACTTAATTTGACACTGGCTAACTAAACCCGACTTCTAATTCGACTGCTTTTCAAAAACTCCCCTCAGGCCAAGAAATTCCTTTAATCCAAACATTGGCTAATTTGAAATAATTTTGCATGTCCTGTGAGTGGTCAAATTTACGGAAGTCAACTGCACCCACGTGTTATCGGCACAAAAAATATTCAGTTATACCCAGCTATTGCATAAACAAATGCTCAGTCATAGTTATAAAAATAAAGCAATCTCACAAGCAATCTGGTAAAGCACAGCTAAACTGCCTTTGACTGGAAAACAAACAATTAATGCACAGCCCTGTACATCAATCAAGGCAGAGTAACTGTCTAGCAGACAGAGAATTAAAATTTTAGCAATTGAGTGCCAGAGTTTGTCTTTGCTATGTCATGCTCGGCATTGTGCTAGCAATGGGCTCTTTTCTTGGTGCAAGATTAACTATGCTCACTAGTCAAGTTGCACAGCAAATGCATTATTACAGCACCATCCCAAAGTGAATGAAGTCAACAAGAAAGAGAGCCAGCACTCACCGGGTGTGCCCATGTAGCCCTGACGGCCGGGCCGGTCCATGTCCTCAAGCGAGGCACCCACGATAGCCTCCCCTTCCTGTACGACTCCCGCTGACCACAAAAACACAACAAACAAATTTAAGACTTCTAAAGGGCTGGTAGCATGTCTGATATTGAAAATAAAGAATATGCAACATAAAGAGCTTGCAATCACAACTCAAACGAAACTTGCTGTTGGGCGAGGTGGCGCTTGCATGCCATGGTATAGTCGGCATGAAGAAAACCGGCGCTAACAAAAACACACATGAACAACTGCCACGGTGGTTTTCCTGTGTCTGTATTCGTTGTGCCAGCTATACTATGCATGACTTGTACAATCTGCTGGGAACTATTCACAAGGCACCTTGGGCCTGCACACAAATATAGGCAAAGCAATTTTATTTTTGAACCTTTTTAGCACTTCTGAGACTGCGCTGGCAGGTGAAGAAGTTGCTATCGAGAAACATAATGCTGCCAAGCCACCTTTTAAGCTTGCAGTGTGTCTACAAACAAGACATGAACTAAACAAGTCAATTAGCACAATAAAAGACAAAGACACAAGAAAGGTAGGCAAAGACAAGCGCTTGTCTGCAAAATCAACTAGCCCAACAAATCATTCTTCTAGAAGACACGAACTAGCTCGTGTGAAATGACAAAATAGCGCCGGGAAAAAGGAGATGTGAAAGGTAAACCGCTATTTTTCGTATGCTTCCCTTCGTACAATTTTACTGGATTAAGGCCGTCTGTTAAGTGCAGGTGTATGCCTTAGACCTCAACCCTTAGCTTTCTTTTCTAAAGGAAGCTGCAAAGTGAATAAACTATCATCATTTTCTGTTTATTGTTCTGTCACCACGATCAATTGCATCGTGATGAGAAAACAACACGTCCTGTGCAGCTGTAACTTGTACTCAACATATCTTTTTTTCTTCTTCTTCTTGCTCATCCCTTTGGTTACTTCAGCTGCCATGTATAATCCTTCCAGGGCCTTCTGGCATGGCTCAGCGATTTCACGGCTACTTCTGCCTGCCAGAAGGCACAGGTGATCATGGGACCTGCAACTTTTTGTTTAACTGTTCTCCCCAAATGCTTTATCATTCTGAGGGAAGTCGAGATGCAGAGGGCTACCTAGCTTACCAAGCATGCGCAGTAGGGCCGCAAGAGCCTGCTGCTGCAGCCTCTGCTGCGCCTGGACGTGGCTCTCTCCGAGCGCCGCCATGGCCGTCTCCTGCTCCTGCCGGTCACGCGCCATCTCCGCCTGAAGCTCTTTCACCCGCTCTTCCAGGCTCTGGTGTTTCATACACGCACACAAGTGACAAACATAAGGCAAGTGAACACCGCTGCTTCTGGTCAAACTGAGCAGTAATTCCAAATGTGAATGGGAAGTGAGAACACGGGGAAAAACTCACAACAGGGTATTTTTAGCAGATGGGGACAATGTTACCATCATGAAAAGGAAAGCGCACCCATTCAGACTGTAGTGTGACACGACATAGAAAACCCAAATAGGTCTTGAAAAGAAAGGCTTGAAGGCAAATGAACATATAGCCTGTGTACGAGGCTCTCTACCAGTGTTCTCCCCATCACTCCAGTTTACTGCCGACCATTCCGGTTGACTGTTGAAAATTTCTGGCTTTCTGATTTCTTTTTTCATGATCCACGGGTGTTCTTATCTAGTTGGAAATTATTAGAAAGAAAGAAATTAGTTGAGAAAATCCCACTTTTCTAGTGCACTGTTGACAAAAATCGGCTAGAATATTAGCTGTTGAGAGATGCCATCACAGTACAGAGCGTGCAAGCAGCACAACTTTCCTTTGACGCAATGCCGCCATTACTGAACCATATTAAAAAGGAGAGGTGTGAACTTCCCATAGCCACAGCATCATACTTCGCTGTGCAGAAGTAAAAGCAAAAAAAGCACATGAAAAATAGAAAACGTAGCGTAACGACTCATCAGTGCTGCCACGTGGACACAGATCTGAATTGCTGGTGCATGTTTCGCACAAATTATGACAGCAGCAAGCTATGCATTTCTTTGTCCCAGTGAAGTTTTGCAATCGCAGTAGGATGCTACGTCGTTAGCTCATGTTTCATTAATGCACCCAAAATAAAAAATTAATCAATTTATAATTCAAAATTATGGAATGGCCATAGAGAGAGGAGAGAGAGAGAAGAGGGGGGCGTATTTGTGTGTGTAACACCCCTCTGGCCACAATATGTCAACCTCTCAAACAGGAACTCATATGGGCCTCTCTTGTGGCTTCATGCAACAGTATGGCGGAAGCCAATGTTCTCAATTTGTTCGTTGTTACAGGAGCCCATGGTTAAAATACTCGGTTTACAAAGAAGGGACGAAGAAGAAGACAGATGCAGCACTGCCTGTCTGTCTTCTACATTGTCTCATCCTATGCACTGCTTGTTTTATAAGAGTAGTCACATGACAACTACCTCCAGGGCTAGTTCGCCATGCGGCTGATTAGGCGCTCCCCGCAAAGACACCAACTACAGCTGCACGTAATCATGGTTTCACCGGTAGGTAGTCACATGACATTGTCAACTTTTCTTGTGTGTTAAATAAAGGACACGATCGTGGAAAACCCCTGTAAAATGTACTGGCAAGCGTCGGAATGCACTGAGCAATTTGCTGTAATAGCTATACACGAACCAGTTTCGGTTTCGTTTGAGATGTATGTGTATAAGTTGTGATGTCGTGACACAGAAGGCGGCTATGTGGGAGCAGGGAATCGCACTCACTTAAGCATTTGTTCCAGTTCGCTCGGTCGTCTGCTGTGCTGCTACTCACTGCATGCACCAATGTAGCATTACAACAGACAGCTGAGCAAGCCAGCGCGAGTGCCAAAATGTCACGGGGTTCTACGCCCAAGTGACCACCTTTTGCGCCACACACAACATCACGGCACACACACATGCACCTCTTGGGTATTTGCTTGTAAAGTGCTTGGTGCATTCTGAAGCTCACCAGTATATTTTCGCAGGGCTTTTCCAGGTCCAAGACTTCTAAATGAGAAAAATAAATAAATAAGAATTTAAGTATTGTGTCAGGACTCCTTTTTAACTGTAAACACAAACCAACTTTCTCTTTTTGTAGTATTACAGAAATCACTGCGTTATTTTACCTCTACCATTCCAGGCCACCTGCAAGTTTCACACATTCCACCTAATGCACCGCATACATACCGCACCTGGCAGGGGCGGTGGGGATTGAATGAGTGCTGGCACAAAACTGGCAAGTGCTACCACCAGAGGTGATAACAGAAATCAATTAACGTTGTTCTGAAATACCCTAACACTTGGAAAATGGCTGCAGGTCCAGAGAACAGCACAGCAATGAAGCTGGGCTGCGTGTCAGAGGTGTCACTGCCTATGCTGATGGACGCATCGCAGCAAAAAATTGCAGCAGAAGCCATTTCTGATGGCTACCTATGAGAATGTGACAGCATTTTAATGTTACACTGCCTTTTGACCCAATTGATAAGTTTGTATGTGTTTACTGTCTATAGATTTATAATAGCTATAGTGATTTTGATGCTACATAGATGATCACGGCTACATATGATGATAACACATCTTCCAAATTTCAAATTTCATTTATTTCTTGTGAATATGTGGCCAATCACACCTTTAGTCCTTGGAGTGGGTATTACATCAGAGGTTAAATCTACAACACCAAAGAAAGGATTACATATTTTGTGATGCCACTATAACTGAAGCCATTAATCATTTTATGAACTAGGAGAGTAAGGTTATAAATGCTGCTATTTCTATGGGCAAAGCAATTCTATAGTGGAGTAGTACTAGAGCACACATATTGTAGCCACGGGGTTCTTTGTTCAAAACCACGTAACAACAAAAAATTGTTTTTTTCTATTTTTTAAATTTTACATTGAGTTCAGCATCATCGTCAGATAGCAAGCCAGATTCAGAAAAGTGGGTGGGGTTACGCAATGAAATGCTTTTGCATTTAATATCACATGTTAAAATATATTTTCATACAACTGCATAGGACTGACTATGGAGGTGAATTACGTAGAAAAAAAATGGGCCTGCCTCATACCTGAACTATTTTGACAAAGCACCTACCACGTAGGCTACTTAGGCACAACTTTGAGGCCCCACAAATTCACCAAAGTGGGCGGGGTCCCCAAAGAAATGCTATAGTGTTTAAAATGGACAGTCGCTGCAAAACATCTGCACGGCCTCTGCCGATGCAGCTGGCCAGCTCCACAGAAACCGGCCAGCCGGTTCATCAAACTGGGACGAGGAAAGCAATAAAATGAAACAAAGAAAGAAGAGAGCTGAGAGTGCAGATGGCACGTACCGTGATCAGCACACACTCCTGGTGCAAGAAGCAAGGCAAGCGTGAAAAGCGAGGGAGGTTAGGGTTGGGGAGGAAAGCAGAAAAGACAGTGTGCAACACCTAAACAGAACAATGCTACACTGCACCGTGACAAAGCCTGCCCTAGCAACCTGTCTAGGCAGTTATGCACAACATGCACCGCAGGAGCCAAATGGTATCGAAGGTTTCATGATTAAGGGACCAAAGTATGACAAGCTGTTCTGACCAAAGTACTGACTTGCTCAAGCTTCAATTCCGTGCAGAGGTGCATTTTGTTTAATCCCAGGTCTAGGAACAGTAATTTCTTACTTTGTCCAGTATAGAGAAAAGTTGTCGGTAATGATGCCACTAAAAACGTGAAGATTTTCTAGCAAAAGAACAGTCTGTCGCTTTTCTGACGAAACGTGATGCAGCGCTGTGTTTCAGCTGAACAATGACAGGCATGCAATCTTAGCAATGTGCGATGTTGGGCGAGTTGGTACGTATTTAGAGGGTGGGAACGAGCACAAAATTTTACGGGGCAAATACCGGACAGGTACTCTGCAGAGGGCTTCTCATACAGTGGGCCCTGTTACGTGCGCTATAAGAGCACCTGCCTTTTATCCTGCGTGTCCCCAGACAACCTGCAGTTGAGATTTATTCTGGATCAAGCAGGCAAACATCGCACCCTCCAAAACATGGTATAATTAACAATATCAATATTTGTACTAGCAGGTTTTGCAGAAACAATTCAAAGGGTTTCTAGAACTTTCAAGGCCCTGACAAAGCCTTTCCAAGGATCAAAGCACCATGATGCCTGCCTGCTTGAAAACAAAACACTGTCTTAAACAATGAGCAAACCATTTTTTTTATAGTGCACAGATGCTCGCTAAGCTATTCTTGCATAAACCATCCCTTACCACCACAAACAAGATGGTTCCTTACCCCAGAGATGCTAGTAAAATTGGATTGGCTTGACTCTTGGATTGCACAAACCTTGTGATAAGACAGATAAAATCCTATAAGCATCTTGCGAAATTTAAGAGCCTTCAAGCTTTGAAAATGACAGTTTTGTGTTCAAGGGTTTCCAGTGGTTTCATACAACACACACCAGAATGCCAGCTCTGAGCAAAACTTGAGCACGAACGAGTGAATGGCTTAAACAAAAGAGCCAATCATACCTGTATCATTGATCAGTGCAACATTCTGTACGAAACTGCATGCCTGATACTGCAAAGCCACTGAAGACACGTCAGCAAGCTTGACACACAGCTGACTAAGCCTACTAGGTGACTAAGCCTACTAAGCTGAGATAGATTGCTAGTGAAACACGATGTGGATCATTTAAACCTAGTGCAGCATTGATGTATATTACTTTTCTTGCTGCACACTATATTCTCAGTGTGCAGGCAAGAGCACACAATGCTCTTGCCTGCAGCAAAAATGCAAAGTATACAAGTGTAGCACGCAGCTTATATGCAAATCCCAGCTTCCAGTGTGACTTCACAGCAACACAAAGTGTATTTTTTTGCTACAACAAATTTGTTTCGCCCATTTTCTTTGCAATAATAATTATGCAGGGTTGCTTATTATAAAGCTTTGAGCAATGTTATTTAGGTAGATTATACATCAAATTTTTTTTTTGGTATTAACTATGCACGCAGGTTAAACGTGAAGGCAGTTATAAATGCAAAAATATGCAACCAGCATATTCTGGTTGTGAAGCATGAGGTTGCCTATTTATATCAGCCAAAACTGTGACATCTATTTATCACACATGTATCAAAACACCATGTGTTACAAGGCTATACATATATAACTCCAGTCCATTGCTGGCTTGTGAAGAAGCACTTTATTTTGCATTTAATACCCTGAAAATTCCAGGGTAATGTCCAAAAACCTAGTTTGTACATGGTGGCTATTAGAGCTGACAAAGATACGTTTAGTACTTGCTTGAATCCTTAAAAAAGACAAGGTAATTCTTGTTTTTTCTGGAAGAAAAGTGAACACAAAGCAAACAATGTCACAAAATAACACAGGCACTTAAAGTAGGCCTTACGTTATGCCATCACACTACTTGGCATTTGTAGTGTAGCCCTGTACAGCCAAATGTACTTTGGTGTTTTTCATTTGAACATGAACCTTCCAGCATCTGAATGATTGAGTTGATTGCAGTGTCATTCCAGGATAAAGTGCAACAAACTTTATCTGAAAGGTTGAATGACAATTTAGAACCTCAGGATATCCAAAGAGTAACTTTTACCAAGCGCAGAGGTTTCACAAGCAAGAAAATGAAGCACATATACGACAGTATTGATACCACTACCTTGACAATGCAGAACTAAATCTTGATGACATCAGTGTGATTTATAATTGCTAGAAAGCAGTCAGCCACCGGCACACAGCTATGAACACACTGCGTTTATACATGAAAGAAGATGGGCATTGGCCAATTTTGGTGGATTTTCCTACGGAACTAAACAGTGCTGTTTCTTTTTACAGCTCTGTCACTGCTGTATGCCATATCTGTGGCACCATATCTGGGTTGCCTTCTTGACTCACTGCACGCTGTGGTACTCGGTAGAATAAAATCTTCCGAGATTACAGAATCCTCATGATGCTGCAGCAACATATGGCCACTGGGTCTAGTCCCATTTCTTCCCCTAATCTGCTCTCTTCAACGGAGGTTTTTCGGCACCAAAGCCCTGTATCCATAAACAAGTATCAGATTAGACTGAGATGTTCCCCAATATGAGCAGTTCTATTATGAGTACAGTATATTTCTGTTTTCATAAAAAAGCGCTAAAGACGAAGACGAAGTCGAAGGAACACATACGAGAGGACTGGCGTATGTGTTCTCGCCCAAATCAAGGTATTGCTGTATACTACCATTTTTCGCTTTCAGTTGATTCAATCCCGACCGAATATCCTGGCTCGCGCACATGCATTTAGTGGGTCCAAATGTTCTTTATTTCGATCCTAAACTTGGCCTCTGCCGGATAATTCAAACTTGGCCAGTCGGCATGCAAATGCCTGATCCCTATCGTGACACCAACAGCGACCCCTTTACTGGCAATGTCTGTCTCGGCAGAGCTTAGGGGACAGTGATTGTGCTGAACACAGGTAATAGAATCTACCATCGAAAACGCCTATTTTCATCCAGCCTTAGGAAGATTTTCAAGCAATGACTAGCTCACAAGTCTGATTACAGTATTTAGTTGATTCTAAAGCATCTTTTTCTTTTTATCATAGAAATTGAACTAAAAGCCACGTTTGCGATGTTTGTATGCTTTGCCGCATAACACAACTGTATTGCGAAAAAGCTGACTCAAAACCGCTCGGCGAAGCTGACTTTAGGTAGCCTGTCGCCCCTGTGCAACACATATTATACCCTTGACACACGGGCACTCTAAAGTCCTTTAGGTAAGGGGACATCTACCGGAAAGGCGTTCAAGTGCAGTGACACACGACAAAGGAGTATCTCCTTTGCGGCAAAGTTCCTTTTCGGGAAAGGAGATCGGGCAACTACTTTTCGAGCGGAAAAGGAGTTACTCTCGCACACAGCGTGCACAACTCGTCAATAGAAGGAAACCTGCCACACAACTACGGTGCCCATAGGTATTTTTTTTACCTTGCGAAAATGTTTTAATTGTTAGCGGTAATACAATTTGTCGAATAGTGAAGATTTCCTCTAGCTATACTCTCAAACGCTCGCATAACGTCGCTAGTGCCGCCATGTTGAATTCCGGCAGTGTCGTCGTTGTTTGCGGCGCGCATGTGGTGTGTTCACGTCACGAGATGGAGACTGCACAATCAGCGCCCACAGGAAATACCCAGAAGAAACCACAGTTGTTGGAATAACATATTGAATAAAACGCATTACGCCTGCGCGCACAAAGGAAGGGACGACAAAGACGTGAAAAAGGACGACAGAAACGTGGGCATCACCAGAATAAACAGCACGCACAGCAAAACACCAGCTGCACTTAGTTGCTAGACCAAGTTAAATGGCAGCTAACAACGCAAAAACGCGAATAAAATAAACGACTATAAGCATTATTAGCCATCAACAATGAAAAAAAAAATATTTTTAGGTTCTACAGTAGCTAAGTGTAATTAAATACGCAGCTTTTTAAGAATGTTTTCTCTCTTGTGGCTTTAACAGCCAGTGCTATTTTTCTTGCGGCGTTCATCTGAGGAACTACCTAAAGAAGTTCAGTGCGGTGCCGTGTGTCATCGGCGCAACTCCTTTCTGCAAAGGGTCCTTCAGAGTAGCAAAAGGGGTTTACTGGAAAGGACTTTACTTTTGCCCGTGTGTCAGGGGTATTAGACCTTGCCAATATTTCTTGCTAAAAAATCAGGTGCGCATTAGATTTCTACTTTGCTTAGAAGCTATAATGTTATCTTTACGTTAGTTTTCTACTTTGTTCCCAGAGAAGGCGGGCGCGCATTTGATTCGGGGCATGTTAAAATTGAGCGAATCCTACCAAATTAATTTAACAGAGGTGTGTTTAGATGTTTTTTTCTGCATTTTGTTTAATTCGACTCGCCGGATAATTCACTCAATAGCTCCCTAACTATCGTCAGCGATTTCTACTATAATGAGTTGCTCTAGAAGCATGTCTACACTCTAGTTCTCCTTGGTAGAGGCTGAAAGTGCCTGATTATAAATAATACACCTGGCAGCATTGTAGGTTAGGCATCACCAATGACAGATGTAATGCTAGGAGACACGAAGAGGCCTGTATGCATAAGAGAGCAAATGTGAGTGGCTGATATACTAATAAAAGTAAGGAGGAAGAGATGGAGCTGGGGGCAGATCGTGTAATACGTGATGAAGATAACAGACGGTTGGTAAGAGTAGCTGAATAGGTGCCACAAGAGTGGAAGCGCAGCCGAGGAAGGCAGAGATTTAGGTGGTGCGATGAAATCAGGAAATTCAGGGGGCACAGAATGAAGTTAGCCATGTGACGACGTGAAATGGGTAAGTGGAAACTGCTGAGAGACACCATTGTCCTGTAGTGGGCATAAAGTGGACTCGATGACAATCACTGGTGAGCATTATGACATTATGACTGACCCCAGTTACTACTTTGCCCAAGGGACACTTCGAACAAGACAGGAACGATAGAGGCATAAGTTACCTCAATATGCAGAAAAAAAGTTCAGAGGATTTTAGTACCACATGTTATCCCTTCAGCTATGTATAATGCTTGCCTTTGGTGTCCCTTTCAAGTCATTGGTGCACAAAATGTGCCCCGCTTTGAACAAGCGGGTTACAAACAAGGTGGCCAAATTGCACCTGTACTCAATACAGTGATGTAGAAGAAAGAAGAAATAATAAAAACGAGTTGTTCCTGCCATGCCAAGGAAACACACCTGAACATTTTCCCGCAGGGTGTGGTTGTCCTTTGTCAGGGTCTCTGCCTCGGCCCCTTGGGCGGCCAAACCACCGAGCTGTGCCTCGACCGTCCTCTTCTCCTCCCGAGCCTGCCTCAGCTGCTCGCCTAGATCCTGCAAGGTCGAAGAAGGTCCAGAAAGACAAGAGAATCGGACAGGTTATTGGTGATTGGAACAGGGTGATGGGGCCAGAATCAACAAAAGTAGGCAACAACACACAGTGCCAATTGATGACTGAAATTTAAAATAAACCAAGAACAGTAGAACAGTAATCAATTATGAAACAAGGTGTCACAAGATCGTAATCCAAAAAATTGATGTTACACGAAGTCATCAAATTGCACATGAAAGGAAACAAATGTACAGTGGGCTTGAAATTCAAACAAAAAACAAGAACAGTGAAAGACAGGAGCAAGAAAATGTGGCCGGTTTTTCTGCTTTTCTTTCCTTTCACCTTTCTTTCATCTTTCTTTTGGTGAATTCTTGTTTTGACTTTTGTTTTATAAGGTTTAGAACAAGGTTATGCATGCTATTAATGTTCAGGCACAGAATAATCAGCACCAGTTGTCTGGAATTATTTACATTTCTGATTCAACATTAGCCACTAAAGGTGCCCATGTGCAAACTGGTGGTGAAGCACTTCCTGGAAGAGCCACCCCCCACAACACCTCCGATAACCCTAAAATTTTCTGGTTGGAACCCTTGTGCACACCTATTTTTAACACCACTGAGCCTCCACAGTTATTTATCAAGCGAGGGTGCTTACAGCTGTTAAATATGGTTAGTTGTAGTCCACTTGTATATCTCACCAAAAGGCAAAGTATGAATTTCCCCGACAACTTCTAGTTTCACAACCTGTTGAGTGTGCGTCAAACAGATGAAGCAACCAAAATTTAAAAATTGCCAGTGGCTTAGCTCGGCTATGCCAGGATATACGTAGCGAAAGCTAAGGCATAGCATGGTTAGCCTTGGTTAATCTTGATTGCAATTCCAGGTTAGTCTGGTTATGTAGCTATGCTGCAGCCTTCAGCCTGTCGTATGGCGCGCTGTTCGTCTGTTTCCCGAGCGATTCGCTTCCTCTTCATCTCGTTCCGATGTTGATTCCAGGCCTCCTCCTGCTTATCAGAATTGTCGCCATCCATACTGCTTAAATGATATTGCGTGACATAAAAACGACACGGACGTGAAAGAAGACGACACACCAAGCGCTTGGTGTGTCGTCTTCTTTCACGTCCGTGTCGTTTTTATGTCGCGCAATATCATTTAAGCAATGGATTACCAACTTGCCCGGAATGCTGCTCTCATTCACATCCACACTGCCACCTCAACTGTGGTTGTGGCGCACACGAGCTCTCCTTTTCAATCCTCCGATATGTTATCAGGCATGCGACGCAGCTGGCAAAGCGAGCGGAGGCGAGCGCAACGATGAGGAACGCAGTGTGACGTCATACCAAACGGCAGCGGCGAGAAGATGCCGCACTGCGCAGCAGCGAAACACCTGTGGCTCGGTGCTACTAGTGGCGCATGCGTAGTAGTGACTAGGGAGCAAGAGAGAGAGAAATATCCGTGGCGAGGCACACATTGTGATGTCATGCGCTTCCTCGGAGCACTGCCATGGCGAAATCGCAAATTCGCGGCCAGTAAAGCTTTTGCTTTAAAATGTAAGAACAGCAAAATAGCAAAGGATGTTAAGGTCCTGGGGAACAACTCACCTGACGTACTTTCTCGGCACCCTCTGCAGCCACCTTTGCTGATGAAAGCTGCTTCTCGATGTCTGCTTTCTGCAAGCAACACACAATGTTAATAATCACCATCAACTTTTAAACATGCTATTTGGGCATGTTTTTCAACTGGCAGCGTCAACTGTAACGCGCTCAATATGAGCAAAGTGCTCTGTAAAGGCACATGGGATGCTAGCTTACATTTCCCAGAATTCTTTTACCTCAGTTCTTCCGTTGTTTTTCACAATGTTTTAAATCAAGCATATTTTCCAAGCGGCTGGATGGGCGCTTCCCGATTATGCCAGAAAACAAATAGGTGATGTTCTCATATGTGATGTTCCTGCAGAGATTTCTCTCATGGAGTCCACATTCTATATACCTGACAAACCACCTCTGTAAAATTCAAAATTCCTAACCCGCTCTGCAGCTGTACAGCAAAGCCTCTATTTTGGATTTCATGGAATCGGAAGAAATGTCCAAATTAATCAAACAGAATTATCAATGGCATCAAAAAAAGGAAAACAGTAAACAAATGCTTACTACGTCAACACGCTTTTATTTACTGAATGAGTCGGCAAGTCCCGTTTCTATTTTGCATCCCGTTTCTATTTTGCACAAAAGCAGTGGGGAAGCTGCAATTCTCATCATGTCACGACTGATTAGTCCTTGCAGTGGTGAAGGCCTCGCGACTTCCTTTGCAGCGCAACCGGGGTGTGCGTTTCCATCCGACACACGCTTTCCGATCAGGTGCACATCCCGATTATTTTTACACCAGTGAGACAGTCACCAACAAATCACCCATCCATCACAATATAGCCGGTGCTCTTCATCCTCAACAGCTTCGACTGTGCTTGTGACATCGCGCACAGTCATTGCACTGAGTCAAAATGAAACTACTGTTTGCCGCAACCACAGCAGACAAAGTCACTGTCGCTATCGACGTGTTCATGGACGGTGACCATGCCGTTCGGAAGGCAACGTGGCCAGCAGTGTTATGCGCCGTGGTAAATGAAAGAATAAAGGCTATAAAGACACAAATAGGCACGAAGCACTTCTGCATTCCTGTTGTTCACGTTTTACTGTAATTACTCGATTTTAACATGAGTTCATTTTTCATCATTTTCGTTGCTCGAACTTGACCCTCACGTTATATTCAAATGAAGGCAAAATTGACTATACTAAAACAAATATTCTAAATCCTGCTGTTCTTAGAGTTACGTAGGCATTTACGTCTCGATCCAATCCATTGAGAAGTTGATCAAAGTCAAAACTTGATTTCTGTTTGAATTGACTCCATTTTCATTGCGCTTGTGATATGCTTACCAATGCTACAGTACCCTACGGCCTTTCATACTTCAACTCCGTTTATTCATGATGCCATGGCGATACAGCACGCTCAGTATGACACCCACTTCGAGAGACAAGCAATTTTGATGGCTGAAGAGCTGGGAAACTCCAACGCGGCTCGGTGGCTCCACATCAATTCGTGGATGATGGGAGCAGTGGAAGGCCCACTTCAATCAATTTTTCTAACATGCAAAGGGGTCGCAGAATTTTACGAATTATCGGGCAATCAAAAAAAGCAAATCTGAATGAGAAAACAATTCATTTGGATGAATTTAGGAGTCGGTGATGAATTATATATGGTTTCATGCCACGTCGACAATATCCTCACACAGGCGGTACGAATTAAGAGAAGCCAGCCACGCTGTTGCGTGCACTCCGCCCCCGTGGCTGACAGCGTCACCCACACTGGGACGATGCTATCACGAAAAGCGCCGGCAGGAGGGAGCCAAATGCTTTGTCTGCCTCTTGCTCCAACGGGTCACCAAAAACCGAGATTACGCAACCTCTAATACTAACTGCGTGGGAAGACAGCTTACATGACGCCACGCAGTCTCGGCATGCCCTCTCTTTGCACACGTGGCAGATTACCTCTAAGCCAGGATGCGCGGCTGCACATGCACTCAGCCGCACTTACAGCCATGCGCAGCCACAGCCAAGATGCGCGCCACAAATCGTGACATGGGCCAACTTCCTATACCCGCCCTGCCCCTCGCGCGCGCTTGATTGCATTACTACAAGCTCGCTCCCCTCCCCCTTTCCCTTTTATCGCGCAGGAAGGTGGTACTCGTGGGTGAAGCCACCATTTTTCTTGCCTCACCCTTGCACACTTTCACTCACACCTACGAAGTGTGCGGGGCGTGATAGGGTCTTATCACAGTTCACACGGACAATGATGTGACTCCACTTCTGCGGTCTCGCTCTTGTCGCGTGGCATACGAGTAGAGAGGTGCATTTGCAAGCAGCCGCTTGTAATTCAATGATTTCACCACCGGTGTCAGCGGGAGTTTCCATTTATCATCTCACACTCTTTTGCTGCGGAAGTGAAATTTCGTTATATTGAAATCGCACGCAAACACACTTCCTTATATTGAGGTTCTAATTACATGGTGTTCTACGGACAAGAGGTAACGAAAAGTTAAATCATTTGTTATATTGAGAATTTAGTTACACTGAAGTTCATTGGATTGAGGCTTAACTATATTTCTGCTCGTGACTATGGTGATTCAGACTCCGCCGCTTCATTTCAGTTGGGTGCTAGAGCCGCTGTTGCTCTACTGCATCGCACATTTGAGGCTCTCCACACTCGCTGAGCTCCGAGAGTTGTCCGAATTAACCTGTGTATGGTCAAATACGTCCGAATTAATGAGAGTTTGATTCCATTAAATAATGCATATGCCTGCTGAGACCAAAGGACGAGCCCGAATTATCCAGTTTTCTTAATCAACGAGGGTTGCATTTCTCAATTCTGAAGACAAAAAAGTTATGGTGAAATTTTCTGTGGACTGAATTAATTGGCACCTGAAGGGGATAACCAGCTAGCCCACGCAACAGCATTGCTGGCCGGTAAGCCAGCATTTCATGATACTAGCTCTACGGAAGGCCAATTAAAGAAATAGTAAAGAAATGAACTGAATCTATATAAGATTGTTAGATTACCCTTTTAGAAACTCCCTACTATTTTCTTCTTGTGCGAGAATGGCTAGATGCATTGCAAAGAGGCGAATGAAGGACACGTGAAATATGTGGTGTTAAAATCACGCTGTGTACTAGCGTATTGTAGGTGTTGGAAGTGCTTACGGTTTACAATCTATTACTTAACCGTCACGTTAATGCCTGCCTGCAGTGCTCTTTTAAAGGTATTTGCAGCACGAGGAATTAAGCAAAGATATACAAATACAGAAACAATCAGATCGATGCAGCAGTGAAAGGTCACTGACCGCCCTCAGGAGGACAATGTGCTCCTCCCGAAGCTTGTTGTAGACTTCCTTCATTTTGTGGAACTTCTCCTCATTGCTCTTGGCCTTCTCTGTGGACAGAGAGAAGCGCAAAGCAGGGATCAGCAGAAAATTCTGGCAACAGCGAGATCCAGAACAATTATCACACTCAAGCAAGTACCAGAAGGAGCAAACAGTCCCTCACAGCGCTTAAATGTCCCGACTTTATACGCACCATATGGGAAATTGTGACGTCAAAGTTTCCCTTAGTCACAGACTGCAATTGTGAGTCCCATGCCATTAGCTCTCTAGAACACAGGCTGCAAGTCAAAAATGCCCGTTCATCATCACCACAACTGAAGTACCACCCACTGCAAGATATTTGATGCCCGACTGCCTAAAGATACTGACACAAGCCACCCTCACCCAGTTACGACGTACAAATCTCATTTCGCCTTTCTACCTAGCTCTCTGTCTTTCAGCACTTCATCCTCCTAGACTCGCCCTTCTGTTCCTTGATTTGCTCAGTAAGTACCCTGTCCTTACTTTTAAAGCAAAGTGAAATGCCGTATTTTCTGGTGGGTAAGACATGTTTCTTTTCTTCCCCGAAATTTTCGTCAGGGTTTCTTGTACAACAGTTTATCTTATACGTGCATAAAACCAAGTGCGCTGGTGCACACAATATATGCACGTTTTCCAGAGGACAAGAAATTGTGTGCGGGAGCATTCTGAAAGAAATCAAATCTTGTCTAAACAGTGGAGCGACCGTGGCGACAGATGCCAGCTCCGAGGACTTTGCCATGTAGGCAGCCCAGCTACTGTAGTGCGGCCTCCGTGATGAAGGTGCTCCCATGGTCTGAGGTCACGTCTGCTAGTTTGCTGTCATAATGTACTTTTTTTAAAGAAGTCTGGTCTAACGCGATAAATAAGAAAAAGGTACCACAATTTTTCACTGTCACGGTGTGGTGACAGACATAGGCCCGTGAAAAAAAAAGGAAAGAAGAAAAAAAGACAATGTAAAAATGAAAGAAAGAAGAACAATGTCATTATCATTACCATCAATCACCCAAGCAAGATGTCTTGTTCACCAGTCCAGCAGTAGTCTATAGTCACCGTGCTTCCAGCTTCCGATCGACTCTTAGCTGTTGTATGTGTTTCAGGCTCGTGATCATTATCTGTGTGTTCAGCATGAGCACGCCATGGAGGCAATGCACTTACGACGTCGTGCAGAAGTTATTCAGAGGCCGCGACCGTAACCCAGCGATGCTGCTAGCTTAGGTTGCTTTACTTTTTGACAGTGTACCGGCAGATGAGGCCTTTGATTACTTCGAGTTAGGTGCAATAAATTCCAGCTTCCTGCACCTAAGAGAAGCATTGGCTCAAGTTTTATTCCGCAAGAATTTACAGCTCATAAAAATTTTGTTTATGGAAACTTAGTGTCCCGAAATGAGTGAGTACAACATTTCACAATGAGTGTACAAACATGTATAACCATATCTGACCATGCCAACTGAGCTAAAATTGGTGCACCTCATACACAGGTGCGTCTTATATATAAATTTGTCTGCATGGAAACAAAGCGCTGCATGAGCGGAGGTCTGTCTGCGGCGGCTGCTGTGAATTGCACCCATGCAGCACAATTAGCGAGGCAGTCGCACCCCATTTCGCTTCATTTGCAAAGTGCTGCACGAGACAGACTGTCCGTGCCAGCCAATACATCACGGAATGAAAACACGTAGCTGCGCTCAAATTTCGCATTGGGGGGGTATCGCAATCGTGGGTGAATTTTTTTTTCTCTGAAAGTCGCAAAAAGTGGGGACTGCGTCTTATACAAAAGTACGACTAATACATGAAAAAATATGGTAAGTACCCTGTCTCTATTTTTAAAAAATAAAAGAGTTACGTTTTTCTAGTACTTATAGATACGAATATAAAAGATTTCCTTCTTCCTCCAAAGAAGAAAAATAGGATAATGAAACTGATTGCCAGCAGTGCCTGTAGAATAATTCTTTTAATTTAACTTTACTAGTTGCATCCTCAGATACATTCACACATGCATGTACGCATGCACACATGCTGGAAGCTTGCAAGACAAAGAGAACAGACAGATTCCAAGCTCTTACTCTCAGCCTCCTCGGCTTTCTTGGATGCTTCACTACCTGATGAGGCTGTTGTCTGCAATGCCTCCGTCTCCTGCATGAGAAAAGGCCACACATCCATCTCCCTGACAACAGTGTTCCAATAATGACCACAATCCACTGAATTCATTTATCTATTACATGCACAGTAGCAGCCAGAAGCACAAAGAGCAGTAGTGCATAGGAAAGGGGAAGATAGTGAAAAAGACACCAGAGCAAGAGGAGCAATGTAAAGATGGTTACAATGATGGGAAGTTGAAAAGCACTACACCATTCTACACTATGTTCTGTACATGTGCCATTCATCAGACATCCTACTGCAAATATTACCCAGTTTTATGTGAATTAGATAAAATGAAATCTGATAATAGGTGTTCTGACATCTAACTTCAACAAACTGACAAAGCTACGTTTCTGTTGAAACAACCTTCACATTCCTTATCCCTGACAGGTAATAAGATTATTGCATGATCACTGTCACAGGAAATCGTGCAATCTACAAGATTCCCACCTCTATAAATAGTTCTCAAGAGTGCATGCGTCAGTTTTCTGCAGTATATATTGATCACAGCAAATACTTTCTACAACTCCAGATGCCATACACAGTAGAACCTTGTTCATACATTCTGTAAAAAAAAAAAAATGAGATAAAAAAAAAAAAACTTACTAACTGGGAAAACGTAGGATCTGAAGTCACTAAAAATTTGGAAGACTTAACTGTAGTCAGCATCTACAAATGCAAAGCATTGGTGCGTGAGACGGCAATGCACACCGATTTGGTGGGAGTTGAGGGGTCTGAGATGCTCGTAGTTTTTGTGGCTTTCGCAAGCTTACGCGCGTTCCTCGAACTTGGCCTGGGTCAGCAGCTCCTTGGGGTGGAGCATTTTGGTTATGATGTGCGCACTTGGCGAGAATCATTGCAGCACGAGACGCTGACGTGCACCGAGCTCATGGGGCCCAAGCAACCCAACCCGAGACGGGCGTTGTCATTTTAATGCGGGGATGGGAAACCGAAACAAAATTGAGCTGGTGGGCAATACCAGAACACAATGCCATAATGCCGTTGCCAGTGCAAAACATGGCACTCACTTCACGCCACATGCAGCAGGGAATGGCAGCAAGTTTAGGTTATCGCCTATTATAAGCCTGCAGCACGCTTCCTACGTCACACGTGCTGTAAAATAGATAGCTGAAGATGCTAATCGCAATGGGTTGGCAGCGATAACTGCGAATGGCAATGTGCAACAACCCGTGTGGAATACTGGAATAGGAAACCGAATAGGAATAAGAAATTGAGTGTGTGCTGGCATTTTCACATGACACAGGCCGGCGAGAATTGCAGCAAAACTGCAATTAAGGTCATCTACTGCTCTAGATCGCACATACCTTGCATGTTTACTTGTTTACATGGAGTCTAGTGGCCAGGAAACTTATCACCTGATCGCACTTTGGCAACAGTGAAACCCCGTTCATACGTTTTTCACCGGACTGAGGAAAAAGAACGTAACAGCCGGGAAAACGCAACAGTGAGGAAAGCTCCGAAAATGAATGAAAAAAGTGCAGCTTCAACTATAGACAATTTATTTCCATAGAGTGCGCTTAGGACTTAAAAAAGTCTAGAATGGTGGCTTGCCATTTCTTTCGCTCGCTAAAAATCACCACACATTTCTCAATAGCCTGGAAGGCCGCATTACTGTCAGCGTCGCTGTGAGGTGCGACGTACCTGCAGAGGAGGTCCAGAGCCGCGACCACTTCTCCAAAGCTAGGATTTGGCAACTCCCCGGCATCATGCGGCTTGTGCTCCTCGTCGTCACCGCGCCACGGCAATGGCAACGGACGAAGGAATATCCGCGGGAAATTTTGCCCTCTTTGGCGTAATCATGCTAACGTGGTAACGATTGTTTAGTATTGCTGCGGAGCGCACGCGTCTGAGCAGCCCGGTTGCGCGCAGCGCGGCGTGGTTTCGCAAGAAATGTAAACAAGAGAGGAGAGCTGGCCCGATAGGCGGAGCAACGCCAACTTCCGGCTTCCCTTTAGCTATAGGTTTGTTCGATTCAGAAAAAATGTGCACGGCACCACAAACGAAAAGGTGCAGGGGGTGCCTGGCTGCACCCACTCGCTGCAAGGTTCAAGGGTGCAGTGCACCGCGGCGGCACCTTGCCTTGCACCCCGTTCAATCGAGCACGGGGGTGCAGAGTGCGCTGCTGCACCTCTGGGAATCGAGGGTCTAGGTGCAGTGCACCGTGAATAGGTGCAGAAGGTGCAGAGAAACTTGGCTGAATCGAATAGACCTATAGCTTCACAAAGAGTGACGTCAGGGCCTCTCCCGAGTTTCCTTCCTCCGTGAGTTGACCCGTCCAACAAACCATGCTGTGACCGTAATCACAGTGATGATAGTGAGAGCATTTTTCACGAATGGCCGCCTAGTAGTGGCCTCTCGAACTGGCGTGCGGCTTCTTGCAGCCAGTTCCATAGCCAAGCCCGATCAAAACTCGTTAAAAGCCAAAATGGCGGTTGGAGCGCGTTGCCTACTTTAGCCCAGGCGTGTTCGGGTGGCGACGCATCATGCGGGAACGTTTTCACAGCTACTACGTAACAGCGGGGTTCCTTATACATTGGATCCTATGGAAGCTATGCCGGGACCGGATGAAAACGACGTAGAAGCCGGGAAAACGCAGCAGTGAGGAACGTAACAGCGGGGTTCTACTGTATACCGTATTTATTCGCATAATGATCACACCTTTCTGTAAAAAAAATTTACGCAAATTCAGGGGTGCGATCAACACGGGTTAAATTTCCTGCGAAATTTTTTCATCCCGCGTTTGTTGCGGGATAAGAACAGGTCAACAAACAGGCGGCTGCCGCTGTATGTAGTGCGGGTCACCAAAACAAAAATGGCGGCCGGCGGAGCAAGCTGAATGTGCTGAATGCGATTTTTTCTTCTCGTGAGTACATTATGTGCATTGAAACAGTTTCTTCCGTATCAGTAATCAATAATATCATTAATATCTGCAAGTTTGTGGCAATAACGTAGCCATGTCCACTTTGAGGGGACGAAAACAGATGGGCGCGCTTAGCTGCCAGCGCCATAGAAACACATGGCCGGCATGCTGCGGAAACTGCGGCATCTGTCTTCACTACTATCCTAATACGGCACGTTTCCGTTAAGAGTGGGCGAATATCTTAGCTGTGTTATAAGCGTCAACTTATGCATAGGGTACACTTCTAATGCATCAGTGTACAGTCGAACCTGACTATATCGAACCCGTTTACATCGAATTATGCCATATATCGAACAATTTCTGGGCACGGTATAGTTACAATGAGTATATATAGCAAAAATTACGCATACATCGAACAAAACTAGTAGCGACTCCCGATATATCGAACGTCAAGCGGCGGAAAGTGCCCCCGGAAGTTGGCTTTCCCTCGCGGTGACTGGAAATCCCGGCGGCGCGGCTCCATCCAACCGCTCTCCCTACGTGACCGCGCTACCTCGGAGCCGCCGACACCCCCCTACAAAAAATGATCCTGGCCCGCCCGCCCGCAGCGCTTGCTCAGACAGCCAATCAGAAGCTCTTGTGCCCTCGTCGTGCAAGATGGCGTAAGTGTGAGTTGTCTCGCTGCTTATCTGACTCATTGTGTGCGCCTTCTCCCGCAGTGTTGCCGTGATGAAGCGGCAGAACTCGCCTTTCGTCGTGAAGCTCGAAATCATAAACCGGGTCGAACGTGGCGACAAGTAGGACGTCCCCGCAACGTACAAGATTCCGAGGTGCACTCTCGGCACGATCTTGAAGGGGGAAATTAGGGCTAAAGCGGCCTAACTCGCGACCCGGTGCCCGTAGTGCCCGTGGCGCCCGACGCGTACGCACGGCCGTGTGCGAGTGGTTCATCCAAAATAGCTTCAGCCGTACCGACTTCCGCGTGCTCGGTGATGACTGTAAATTCTGATTAATGCGACGAAGCCGTTGTCGTTGTTGCCGAAGTTTGGAGCGAGCTGTCAGAATTTCCGGAAGCTGTTGACAAATCAACGGTGGACGAGTTTGTGAGCGCAAATGATGGTGTCGCGACCACGGGAGAGCCCGGAAACGAAGACTACATTGCCGACATCGTGCCGAGCACAAGTGAAAATGGGCACTACGAGGAAAGCAACGACCGTCTTTGGCCCACATCCTCCGAAGTGATTGGTGCACTCGCACTAGTCCGGTGCTTCTGCGCGAATGCGGAATGTTGCGGCCTCAGCTGCTCCGACTCCTTAGACAACGTGGGGAAGTGCGTGCCTCGCACGCAGCGAAATTGCCCAAGCAGAAGAATATGCAGGACTATTTCGTGCGAAACTAAGCTAGTTTCATCAATAAAGTGATTTTATAAATGGTATGTGGTTTTATGACATCCAATTATTTAGCAGGCTTATATCGAATTATGCTCTATATCGAACTGATAGGCGTTTTTTTGCGAGTTTGATATAGCCGGGTTCGACTGTAAATGTGGCTACTATCGTTGCCGCTCGCGATTTGTTGCGTGCCCACGAGTGCAGATGAGAAGACTCGAAAGGCACTTTTCTTTGTTGTTATTGTTGACCACAACCTTTATAAAGCCTACACTTAATAAAGGCAAGTTTGGTTGTACCTCTTTTTGTCATGGACGAGCGGAAAGTGATGAAAGTCATGAAATGGGGCATCTACTTAAGAATGTTTGGTGCTTGCAGACCGCTTGGTTTGTCTTAAAGAGTCGTTCACGCAGCATTCGACAGATGGTGAGCGCGATCATTATTAGCTAGACTTGGAACACGACATATCGCTGCAGCAAGTTCGGGGTGCATTCATTATACGGGAAACAAAAAAATAAATTTTGACGACAAAATTTAGGGGTGTGATCATTAAGCGAATGCGATCATTATGCGAGTAAATACGGTACTGGATGTTGGTACCAAAAGATTTGTGTTTTCTGGCAACGCATAAACTGGCGAAAATGAAGCGGAACTGTACTGGATAACTGTTTGCATTCTCAACCGCGAACACTGGCACCGGGAAATAATATGAAACGAGATTGTACCAACAAGGTTCTACTGCAGTACCCATTTTTTTTTTTTTAACTGATGATGAGGACACCCCACGTTCAAATGCATGCTGATTCAATGAGTATCGCAGGAGACTGTCTTTTGCAGATCTATCTAAAGTGAGTGCAAACAGACCCACAAGACACATTAACCAGCATTGCTACAGAGCAGTTTATAATGGTAATGCTCATCAAAACCGTAACAAAGAGCTAGGCAGTTCCCTAGAAGCTCAGTGACACAGCATGACACTTCTGCAAGTGCAGTAAAATGTTTGCACGATGTGGCATGCGATACAGCAGATCGGACATTGTTGGGAAATTCAGCAATCCTAACAAAAGAAAAAAAAAAGGCTTCCAAAGTGAAAGTGCATGGAGAACGCGTGGGAAGTGGTAGTCAAGCGTTTGCACCTTGTTCAGTTGCCGGATGGTGCGCTCGTGCTCGGCCACCTGTGCCTCGAGGGCCACCACGTGCCGCTTGAGGTCGTCTATGTACCGCTGGTCCTCCAGCTGGACCCGCTGCAGCTCCATCCGTAGCTCAGAGTTCTCACGGAGTAGCCGCGCTATCAGCCGATCCCTGCATGGCAGGACACGAAGGTGTCGGCACTTCACACGTCACCCTACAGTTTAGGCGTGCAACATGCACCATCACGAACGACCGAAAAACGAGCCGAAAAATAAGAAGTGGAAAAGCTATTACAAGATATAGCTAGAGAATAAGACTTTGCATCACTACAGTGAAACCACGTTGATATGATTCTGCTTAATGCGGTTTTAGGGATAGTATGTCCTTTCTTCTTTCCAGCCAACATCCTGTAAGAGCAATGTATCTTAATATGGTTATTTTGATCACATTTTCACCTGAAACTGGATAATATTACTGCAGAAGTGGGCTTTTACTAGCATTTACAAAACTCATAGCTTCATATTCCAGTGTACTAGCTTAAATAACATTCCAACGACACATAAACAATGTGTTAAGCCCCAGCCACACTGGAGGAAAAACATGCGCAGCGCACCGCTGGCAGTAAAACGCTGATGCGGCAGTGCAGCGACATTGACAGGTGGCGCAATGCTCCTCAGTAGAGCGAGGAAACATCGCACCTTCCTTTTTTTAACTTCCAGACAAACTTTTTTATGGACATTAAAAAGAAGAAAGTTCAGCATACGCTGACGAGCTATTTCAACGTTGCCGAATAAAACTGCGTTGGCTGTGGTTTGCATGGCGTCGAGCGATGCTGCTCCTCATAATGTGTTATGTGGAGCAATATCGCTCAACGCCACACGAACCTTTGCTATTGAGTTTGTCACCAAGTACGTTTATTATCATACATTTTGGCGCTTGCTTTGGGTAATATACGATTTTCAAATGATACGTTTTATTTTCCAGTTCCCGTGAAGATTGTATCAATGAGATTCCATTGCACTTATCCTGTCCTAAAAGATGCTGTAATGCTCAAAATAAGCAAAAAAGTCAAAATTGTGCCGACATCGTACAAGCAGCTATGAGATTTTGCAATGGTATATCACCATGCAAACAGCAACATCTAATGCCAATTCTAATGTTAACAGCCTAAGTACTGCATTTAAAATGTGAATTCCTGTAAGTAGCACTGATCATGTTTCAGCCTTAGCTGAATGTAGTAAGGGACAGGTAATATTATACTACCGTAGCCAAGCAGTACGTGAACAAACAGGCTTTATGCAGCCAGTGTGCCTCTGGCAAAACAGGGCACGTCGATCATGCGTGCCCTGACTTGGTTAACAAGTCAGATACTCAGTTCATGCTGACAGTGAGACAGCCCTACAGCAGCCTTGGGGCAAAAAAAAAAAAAAAAAATTAGGCCTGCATACTCTAGATGTGAGAACAACTCCAGCTTTAGGTGTCCTGGCTAACATGGCTCTTCTAAGTGTGCAGGGTGAATAATGGTGCCATGAACTTGTTAAAATGACTAAGCAAGTTTTCAGCTGCAGAATTAAAAATAAAACACAGTGACCATCCTCTGGAGCAGTGGTTCTCAAATGTGGTTTCCAGTTGTCACAGTCCGACTGCCTAGCTCAAGCTCATAATGCACTCAAGGAGCCATTTGAGCAAGCTTCTCTTTCCGTTACACAAAAGCAAACAGAAAACCCCATTTCACTCTAAATATATGTAGTATTCACAGCTGTCTAGATTATATTACAGATCTGTGCATTCCTAATTAATCAAATGAAAAAGATGGAACTGCAGATGGGAAACGAAGGTGACATCACATTCAGTTGAAGACAGCTGACGTTGGAGACTCAGTTTATGACCAACTATGTCTAATGTCTCTGATGCAATCTCAACCAGCTCAGAGAACGCAGTTACATTGCACACAACATTGTAAGTGCCCCATCAGACATTCTGCTCATTCCTTAAGTGGGATAATGCCCATCAAGCTTTCATAGAGTGACCAGCAGAGTGCAAGCATTGCCTTGTATCCTACCTGCTTAACAACAATGGACCTGCTGCAGCTGTTATGCAAACGTCAGTTGTTTCAGACCCATGTGTACTGTCTCAAGTCTATAAGACTGCATACAGTCTCACGCAAGTCTGGTAGTTCGAGAAACACTGCTCTTGAGTCACAGTGGAATACAAGCTAGATGGTCACACTAGGTATGAAAGCTTGCCCAATTTGCAATGATTTCAAAGCTGCGGTTTGGTGATCACCCATGTTCCTTGGCTCCACTTACTTCTCGGCCTCATCGCTTGTGGAGTTGTTCAGGTCAGCCCTGTCTCCTGCAGCACCAAACATCTGCAATGACGAAGCAATGTGCAGGTCACAGAGAACACTCAGTCCCATAAAACAATGTGCGGCGAGATTTCTGGCAAACAACTTAGCTCTGTTTCAACTCGACTGAGCAGTTCATGCCTATCTTCTTTTTTTGCACGTGCAGTTGCCAACCGCCAAGTCAGAATTGCCCCTTCCCACTCTTAGTATGCTTCATGGCGTAACACTTCTGTATTGAGGCGAAGATGATTTTCCGGAACCGGTATTATGAACGCGCTGTACTTTCCGAGGTTCAAAGCCATTGGCGAGTAATACAAAGGCGGAGCTGGCACTATTGCTAACAGCTGCGAATTCTTTCAATGAAAAAAATTCGCAGTTCCGCCCGAAAGGCGAAGCACCAATTGCGATAGAAAATTAGTAGATTGCTGTACCAAGTAAGGATAGTAGTTTTATTGGCCGTATAAGCTTGTAAACAATGGCTCGTAAAGCAGCTTGTAAACAAATGGCAGGGCGATCCATACGGATCTAAGCTTTGGATCCATACGGACCCATATGGCTAAGCTTTTCTTTCAAGAAATCCGTACGGGTTTCTTTTGTAGCAATTGGTACGATTGGATGGATGTCTCATATTCCCTTAATTAATGACTTAATTAATTAATGACATTGCGGGCTTCCACAGAACTATTACGTCAATGGCTTACTAAATAAATTAACAATGATAGAATGTGTAAGCATGACTCAACAAGGACGTAGAAAGAAACAGACGCACAGAGACAGCGCTGTCTTTGTGTGTCTGCTTCTTTCTACGTCCTTGTTCAGTCCTGTTTGCACATTCTATCATGGATTCAAACCAACTAGCCCGCCAACGTGTTCTAACTAAATTAACCAGCATGGTGTCACATGCCCACAGGTAAACATGAACACATCTCGCTTGATGATAGTGGAAACTGTCTGCGAAAACGCGAGTTAGGAATCGTGGCAGCAGCCGTGAGCCAATTGACCTTTGTGCATCTGTCGCTTCAACGCGAACGAAGCGTCGAAAGTACAGCGCATACGAAGCTACCAGCACTATGCGCTAGGCTTGTGTGAATATTCAATATTTTCGTATAGTTGAACGAATAATGTGCTATTCGATATTCGCTTCGATTCGAATTTTGTTATTCGGAAATTTCGAAGCATTCGGCTCAAACGAATAGCCGCACTCAGCAGGCAGAAGGCGTTTTCGGAAGTTTCAGTTTTGGATTCAGTAATACTTTTCCCAATCCAATCCAAACCAAGCCAGGAAAACAGAACTATACTCACAACAAAGGCATACAAAAACGCATCTCGTCGGCGTAGTGGTGTGGTCGATTGCATTTAGTGGGCGACTCTGTCTCTGCCACGGCGGCATTTGATCAATCCCAGCCGCCTTGGACCACTCCAGAGAGTACCATTGGGGACTTGCATGCGGCCAGCAATCTGATTTGGAACTTTCTTGTAAAGATTCCACTGGGAACTGAAGCTCGATGTCTTAAATGCAAGGCAGTCCTGAAGACCGCGACAAGTACGACAACAACCCTAGCAACGCATTTAAGGAGACACCCGGACTTGCAAAAGGACTACAAAGAGAGGCGGGATGCACGCGAAAGGCCATCCAAGCTCAAGGGGCAAGCAAGGCAAGTGGTCAACAGCCACCAACAGCCGACAGTTTCGAGCCGAAAATGAAAGTGTTGGCCCTGAAGGCCCAACAGATGACAAAAATGATAGCTCGCTTCGTAGCTCGTGGTATGCACCCGTACAACGAAGAACAGGGTTTCCTCGACATGATGAAGTTCGCTATGCCGGAATATGCCGTGCCGTCTCGGACAATGTTCTCGAGAGCCATTATTCCGGACCTCTACACATCAAGCAAAGAGAAGGTGAAAAAGAAGCTTGGGGACATTTTTGCAAGCGGAGTGGAGTCACCTTCAATCACAATTGATGGTTGGACAGCGCGGGCAAATGACAACTACGTTTGTGTAACTTGTCACGTCATGGACGGTGACTTTGTGCAACACGTGCATGCATTGGCTTGCACGGAGACGACAGACTCTCACACTGCAGAAAACCTGGAGCTATTTATTGCAGGTGTCATCGAGCAGTGAGAACTTCCAGCCCATGATACTGTGCTGATCTTCGTTGTTACAGATAATGGAAGGAACTTTACTTCTGCAGTAGTGCGGTTGTTCTGGGGTGGTGTGCAGTGTTTCGGACACACCCTTCAGTTGTGTGTCAGTGACGCCAAAAGAGAAGTGTCAGGGTTTTTGCAGCTCTGTGCTAAGGTCAGAGCAATTGTGGCTAGATACAAACGGAGTGCCAAGCCCCGAGTACGGCTTCAGGAAATTCAGAGAAACATGCAGCTGGACCCTCTCGAGGTTATACAAGACGTCCCGACGCAATGGAACAGTGAGCATGCCATGATGGCTAGGCTCACGAAGCTCCGTACATACGGTCATCACTGTAGAACTTTCAGAATTTGGCGCAGTTCTAAACTTGAACGCAAGTGAGTGGAAGCTTATGAATGCAGCAGTGCAAGTCTTGAAGCCACTTGACCATGCCACAACTGAACTGTCAGGGGACAGATATCCTACGCTGTCACAAGTCATTCCCCTGTTGCAGTGTATCGAGGTGTTTCTAGCTGAACATGTTTCCGAAGGTGGTGAGGCAGCATTTGCTTGCCTCAAGCCTTTTGCGCAGCATCAAGCCGAGGTTCCCTGATATCAAGATGTCACGCCTTCCTGTATAGGCAATGTTGGTCGATCCTATATACAAAGATGTCTGGTATGCTGAACGACCCGCAAAGCAATGGGCGTTCACTCTACTCACAACGACAGCAGAAGAGACTGTGCCAGTTGATCAACATGGTACAGCAACAAGTGAGAACAGCACCTGCTCTGCAGACGCATCAGGGGACTCTGTGTCGAGTGCTTTTACACACATTAGTTCGCGTGCACATCATCAGTCAAGCCGTACAATCTTGGATGAGGCTGCTTGGTACTTGAAGGCCCCCCTTCTTTCCCGGTCCGAAGAGCCCCTTGTGTGGTGGAAAAGCAAAGGCAGCCATCTTTACCCAACCCTGGTTGCAGCTGCCCGTAGGTATCTTTCGATACCAGCCACCCAGACAAGAAGTGAAAGGCTTTTTTCGACAGCAGGAGCTGTTGTAAGCTGCAGAAGGGAGCACCTCAAACCCCAGCATGTGGAACAGCTAGTATTTTTGCACGAAAATTTTTAGATTTTCGTAAATAATCAAGTTGCTTACTTAAATAATCCCAGACCTTAGCCCTCTGCCATTTTTTTTTTTTACTTGCTACTATTCGAAGTATTCGCTTCGAAATTATTCGAGAAGAATTACTATTCGCTTCAGACCAAAAAAGCACTATATTGCACAAGCCTACTACGCGCACTCTGCAAACATCGCAGATCACTTTTAAGATGAGGACCGCCCGGGCATGCACTTTGGCCATGTCGCAGATCGCTTTTAAGACACATAAACGCCAGCAACGTGTCCCTACGGTGTCCGCGATTCATGTGGCCAACGCCGTAGTAGATGCCATAGATGTCTCCACTCTGTACAGAGCAACAGGCAAGGAGAACATCGAGGCACCCTAGCAGCCGCCGCCAGAGAAGAACGACCCTCCTTCCTCACCTGAATCCCTGCCTCGCGTGCCACAGGAGAGGAAACGCATCTGGGCAGCGTTCCTTGCTCACGCATGATAGAGTGAACCGCACTCGCCGGCTCACCCTCACACGCTTTCACTCATACGGAACCTCACGGTGACAGCAGAAATGCACCTAAGTGTCCATATAATTGCTATCGCAATAAAACATGGCACTGAACGGCATGAAACTTGGTAGCAAAGGTCGAAGCAAGTAGGCCCAGAGTTGCCATGGTGGTGGCTACGGCTGCCAGCGGATCTACGTGCAAAAGCACCGGTTCTAGGTGGTGAGATTATCAAAATGGCAGCTGTGTTGGTTTCGATTAATGCTGTTTCAGACCTGCGGTCATGGCAAAAAAGTTAGGAAAATCGGACAGCAGAGGTTTTTTATGCATTGACTCAATGGGGTACATGGTGGTGCCGCAAAGGCGTCTGAATTATCGGGCACATCCGAAAAATCGGCCGACCACAAAATCGGTCGTTGAATGTAAAAGGAAATGAAATGACAGACGTTCAGTGCAGTCAGTATTTCTAAAAGAGCGCTGATGGAATATATAAATCCCAACTGGTGGCCTAATTAAACTTTTGATTATGTCTACTGCCCATTAAGGAAAAATTTGTTATCGTGTCACATTACATGCGCCGTCAATAGTAGCGCAAAATGCGCAATGTGCTGAATTGCACTTGCAAATGAGAAAGAATTTAATCAGTTCATGCATAGATGCATTGACAATGCCAATATTGTAGCAGTGTAACAGAAAAACAAAACTGAAAAATTAGGTTACACCTTTGGACCTCTCCTATTGTGGCCTGACACAATGCAAAAGGACAGGTGACCAGTTAGTAATCACTACAGCGCAACCCTCTGCGCTGAGGGGTGTCTCCCACCTGCTGCAGCTTGTCCGGGGGCGGTGGCACAGACGTGTCCACCAGGGTGGCATCCACCGGTTCATTCTCGGGCGTCTCGTTCTGGGGTGGCAACACCACCACAGGGCTCACGTGAGAGCTCAGGTCTGATGCTATGAGGAAGTTGGGTGGGTTCTGCAACAAGCGAGAGAACATACTGCAATAGTAGGGCAAGTTGGGTGGGTTTGGTTTTCATTTATGATGAATGTACAGAGCACATGTGTGTGGCGACATGTACATCATAGTTACTCGTGTAAGGCCCGTACTTTTCTTTCTTTACAGGGTGCACGCCTTACATCAAGCAGGCTTATGGCTACTCACTGAAGACTCAAACTGTACTTGGAATGCTATTGAGAATAGCACAACCACCAGTGACAAACTGTAAACACTTTTATTCAATCATCCTTGTCATCTGACGGGCTTGCCTCATAGGCGCTACTCCAAAGCTGGTTATTCTCCGTGCCTTTTGTGCCTGAAATTCTCCTCGCCTTGAAGCTCTTGACGACAGTCTTGAATGAAAATTCATGCCCCACGCTCAAAATGCACACGCACGCTTCTTGCAGCGATGCCCTCTTATTGCACCCAAAAGCACACTGCAGCTAAGCCTGCTATACAACCTGCCTCAGCAAAGCTAATACCATTAAGCACATTGGACGATGGACCTATGCTGTGTGATGCGTGATTGCGAATGGGCAGGATACAGTGATGATGAGGAGGATGACGGCAGGACAGTAACCAGTGCATCTAGCAGTGGCTTGTGGAAACTAACCAAGATGCCTGCGTAGCCTCCAAATTCGCGTCACATTGGTATGATCTCGAAGGCTACGTGTGTGGATACACACGTGCAATGCTTAGTGAAACTTTGTTTTCGCCCACATTTTAGCCTTAGAAAGCAGGGGTGCAGGCCTTACACAATGACAGGCTTTACATGAGCAAATACACTATATGACACAATTACCCGATAAACTTTGATTTGTTAGTCTGCGCTCATCCAGTCTTCAATCTTGTCCTTGTATATTTTTGCGCCCTGTACATTCATCACTAAGAGAGAGAGTGCCAAGTGAAAAGGACAGCGACTCAACATCGATCAGCAAGCTATCAGTAGCACTGTGAAACATGGTAACAGTGCTAAAAATGATGAAGGGACAAACACGAGCTGAACAGGAATGGTGCTGGCTATCAACTGGCTTTACTGGCTGCACAATGCATGACATGCCCACTTGCATCAAAATTTGAGAATAATGAGCAATTGTGCACTTGCATCATGTGCCGTTCGTGTTTGTGCCTTACTCGTTCTTAGAGATGTAATCACCATATTTTTGTGCGTATAATCCACACACGCAATCCACACACGCGAGCCTGGAAAAAAAAAATTTATAAATATTCCCGTGTATAATCCGCGAAGGCAACTGCATACAACATTGATCAAATCTTTGCAAAAACAGTCTCCATTCGCGAATGCATGACTCGTCTATGTCGTATCTTCAGCCAGCGGCTCTGCTTCCCCATTCTTCGGCGATGCTGACAAAGCTGGATTCACATGCTGGACATTACCATGGACAAATCAGTCCCACGATAGCTGATGCGAATCGGATCACTTCACAGCTAGCACTTGCACTACAGCAGACGACAGCGCGGATCGAGAAGCACTAGCATCAGCAATGGCGACAAAGCAAACGCAACCGAACCGAAAATCCCAAAGGTGACTTGGCTCCCCATCTTATCGCTAAGCTCTTTGCGCAGACTGAGGGAGCACCACGGAAACGGGTGACGTACGAGTTACTGGCGCCGTGTGCGCTATTCGCTAACTACTAAACGCAAGATGGCGACCCGTAAAGCAGAGGGGAATGGGCGACCGTGAAAGAGGGGACAAGGGAGCTTCAACATGCAGGGCTGGGGAGGAGGTAGAGTTCCCTAAGAGATAACGAAACTTTGAATGGCGGAAAACCTTGCCTTGAGGTATGGCTTCACAGCAGCGTGCACCGTGCTGCCATGAAATTAAATGAAATGTTTTCGACCTGGGAACAACTCACCTCTGGTAGGAGGGGAACCTGGATGAGGTGCTTGAAGTACTGCAGGTTCACTGAATTTAGGTAGAACTGCTGCAACCTGAAAAGTGTCGGGACCAGGCATACACTGTACACGTAGGCATCGCGCTTCAGCTCCCAAGTCCCCTGATACAAATGCTGCTCATTTAATGCATCACACGCACTACCATTTATACACATGTTGCTTGTCAATGACACGTCGTGTTCCACAACGAAAACACAACAGATCTCCCGTATGCAGGTGTCACTAAGGGAGCCAAGTATGAACAGCTATTAATATAACATGGCTTAAAGAACAACGCAAACTTAAAGTACCATGTGAAATGCTTACTGTTAAGAGTTATAACAAATATGTTTATTAGTAAGTGGCCAGCCTCCTCAGCTGGCCATACCGAACTGTAAGCTCCCTGCCCAGTGTTCCTTGATACAGGTCGGTCAATCGCAAACCCCCTGATGATTATGATGATGACAATGATTTCTTTGCATCCCCTTTGGAACGGGGCAGTGACATATAGTCCCCTAGTCCGCTTGAGTTAATCGGGTATGGTGAACATGCTTTTCATTCTAGCATTTTAGAGCGGGAGGTGAAAGACTGGGATAGCAAAGAAAGCACGAGGAGGAATGCGGAGGAGAAGGGTATGGGGAAAGGGTGAGAAGTGTAGTGCCGAGCAAGGCGGGCTTTGCGGTGACTATGGCTACGAGATGGTGTCAGAGTAGCGCGCATCGTCTGTGTGAAAACAAAGTGCTGCATGGGCGGAAGTCTGTATTCGGTGGCTGCCGTGAATCACACCTACATGTCACCCATGGGCTTCTCTTGCGACGTCCCAATTAATAAAATGAAAATGAGACATCCACCCAATCTTAGCAATTGCTACAAAGGAAACCCATATGGGTTCCTCAAAAAAAATAAAAATAAAAATATAAAGCCCTACAGTTGAAGTTCCTTTTTTTTTTCTTTAACTGCGGGCCTTCTCTTGCAAAGAACCCGTATGGGTTTCCTTTGTGGCAATTGCTAAGATTGGGTGGATGTCTCATTTTCACTTTATTAATTACTTCTCTCCAACTTGCGGGTTTCCACAGAACTATTATGTCAAAGATCTCCCAATTAGCGAGGCAGTCGCACCACACATCACTCCATTTGCAACATGCCACACAAGACAGATTGCCCGTGCCAGCCAATAGACTGCGAAATGAAAGCTTGCATACAGGTGCGCTCAAATTTTGCATTGGGAAGTATCGTAACTGTCGGTGTTGTTTATTGTATACTTCTCCTTAATCTTTTTTCTCTTCCTCAAAACTTTCCTATCTACCTTGCACCACTACCTATGCCTGTACTGGACACGGTCTGCAGGTTTAGTGGCATCTGTAATCATCCTCATTAAATGATTGAGAACACAACAGCAGAAGAGCATATTCTCCTAGTTCTGTCCTGCTGTGCCCCTCATGTATTGGAACTACCAATTTCTGGCACAGTTAAGACATATCTCTTCATGCCCTTTACAATGCACAGACAATTGCTGGCCCCTCGAATTCTTCAAAGTGCTGTTTTAACCCTATACTTAATTACACAACGCCCGGTTAGGCCTACATATACACAAGTTTGCAGTACAATATACTTCCTTATATCTCTATAACACATTTCCCCGTAACATCTGTGAGCATACTGTGATCCGCTGGAAACAGCTCAATTACTGCAATAAAAAGGTTTGAATAAGACACCATGTGCTGTGCATATGCACCTTTCAACACGGTATTCTTTTTTGTGTGTAGCCTAAGGTGCATGACCTAAGACAATTTAAGTGGAACAAAAATTTTGATACCCAAAAAAAAGATGACAAGAGGACAAAGTGTGCCCTTAGCTGCCTTGAAGAAGGCTGTTTGTTCAATTCAGAAACTCTTGCGAACATTTTGATAGCTCAGAAGACAGCGATATAAAGCTTTCCTATACAGAGGCCTAGAGTCTCTAACGTTGTTTCTCAACGAGCCATTCATCAGACAACTTTCTTGAGTAGCCCTTTTCTTGAGGCATGGGTGCGTAATACGCATGATCATTACACATTATATGTCAACAACCCTTTTGAATAAAATATCTACAAACTCTTTTTCTGCAAGATTGCGGTGACTACAAGCCACCATAAGCTTGGAAAGCCCTCCAGAAATGTGTAGCAACACCAAAATATCCCTGAAGCAAAAACAGTCAACTAGCACCACCTGGTGAGAAAATATTCAACTCAAGAAAAAATAAAGTTTGTAGGTCGATGAGAAGTTACCGGTTGCCCCCAAATACTCAATAACTTCGTGCAGGCCACCTTTATGCAGGCTTATCTATTTTGGTCTCTCTACCTCAGGCCAGTGAGTTCCAGGCTGTGGAATAGAATGGATTAAATAAAGCCTATGCGCCACAAGCAAATGTGCTAAAATGAAAGCTGAGAAAAGATACTCAACAGTTTGAACTGCTTGAGGAAGCGCTCTCTGTGGCCGAGGAGGGTATCGCCTGGCAGGGCTGCAGGTGTCGTGGTAGAGGGACCAGGTGTGGGAAAAGGAAAAAGAACAGAATTTGGTCACTGGGGGTAGCAAGCTGGTGTCCCAAAGTGTTCATTTACTGTACCCCAGTTCATACTTAGCAGGCAACGTTGTGGAAACTGCTCAAGTAGTGCAATCATATAAGTCTCAATCTTTTATGTCTTGCACCGCAATTTGTTTCTGATCTGTGGTGCTTTCTACAAAAGCTTACAATTAGTGCCCCGGTATTGACAGCTGTGAACACAGGATATTTCTGATGGCTCAATTTAAAACATAGAATGTCTCTCGGATATACGTGAGCAAAGTTTCAAGTGCAAATTGTTGAGCTGTTTTCTTAAACAGCAATTTTAAAATTTATTTCACTGTTTGAAGGAGCTTTTCAGGGGCTCCAGCGGCACTTTGGAAATTGTCTAGAGTACCCCCCCCCCTCCCCCATCCATGTCAGCTTTGGCATTGTTACTGCATGTTTCTCACTAGAGACGCCTTATTCCTATCAAGTTTCACCTTCGTATGCCTGATAGCTCCAAAACAACACACTGCTCAATACTTCCCAGTGCTCAAAAATTTAATCAACAGAACGTTGGTAATTTGTAACTTTGGTCATGCATCACAAGTAACGTGCCCAATGTCATCTTCATATTTTGTCGTACTAGTTCTAAAGGTTCTTTCAGTCCATTTTTAATGACTTTCGGAACACTTTTAGGGGAGGACATCTTACGCCACATCTAGCCAACACACTAACAACTTCTTTGTAAAAGGTGATTTAAATGAAACATCATCATCATGGAGAACTTTATATAAAGCAAATGAAATGCACCCTATGGTTTGCATATGATGGGAGCTGCCTGTACAAATGCAAACGAAGCCAAGTACAGCGTGGGGGTGAAAAAGTGGCAGGTCGGGGGCAGGAGACAGTGAAGACAGTTTTCTGCTGCATAGTGTCAGCACAAATTACAGGCTTGGCACTGAATGTGGAGGAATTAGCAGCTGTTCGCCACATAAATGGCACATTATTCGAATTTTTAAATGCTCATCACGGAAATAAGTATTTGACATTTTCCTGCATGTAGCTCAGAGCTATGCAGCTAGTTCATACACCATTCTTTTCTTTTAATTGAGAAATTTAGCTTGCATGTAAACATATTGCCCTTCACGGAACAATAGGTCAATGGAGACATTTACGGAAGAAACCGTGTTGGTGGCGCCATCTTCTCGCACAGGCTTTCAGATAGGACACCCAGAAATTATTTCTGTAAGCAACCATATTGTACTTGGCTGCTGGTGCAAAGCTTCGGCAACAACGTAATTATTAATATGCAGTCCTTCATTTATTTTTCTTTTGACGTAAACACTCATGGAACACAAAAATGTTTCAAACGCGTTGTAGTTGGACAATAACTCGCAAGATGTTCCTACTACTGCTCAAGGGGGTGGTAACTCAGTTAAACCTCGTTATAACAAACTTCAATATAACAAAATTGTCAAATGATATTGTTACGGTGAAGGGAACGAAGAAGTTGGAGTGGACTAGACGAAGACAAAGTCTGGCAGTTGCCTGAACGCCATATACGCCAGTTGTAAATATACGTTATTTTACACTCGTGGGCCTGCTTTCTTCCTGCAAAATTTTGGTGGAAGGTGCGGGGTACAATCACGGAACTTCGCAGCGGGCGTCATCTACCTGCCGCCACAATGGCACATCAACTGACACAAGCGACAACGCCTCAGCAGCCCGTGCCAACGGTCATCCTCACTCATCCGCGGGACCCAGGGACATTTTGTGGCACGGACAACGCCGACGTCGAGGACTGGCTTACCATATACGAAAGAGTGTGCGACAACAACAGGTGGGATCCAACAATCATGCTAGCAAACGTCATATTTTACCTAAGAGGAACTGCGAGGCAATGGTACGACACACACGAAGCTGACCTAACGAGCTGGGATGTGTGCAAAGAAAAAATGCGAGACCTGTTTGGCAGACCTGTCGGTCGTCAGCTGGCAGCAAAAAAAGAACTTGCGTGTCGCATTCAAACGTCCACAGAATCCTATGTCGTCTACATACAGGATGTGCTGGCCCTCTGTCGCAAGGCTGATAAGAACATGACCGAGGCAGACGAGATTGGTCACAAATTGAATTGAAAGGTATTGCAGACGATGTCTTCAATCTCCTGATGTGCAAGGATTGTGCCACTGTGGATGCAATTATAAAGAAGTGCCGGCGCTTCGAACAAGCCAAGGGCCGCCGCGTCGCTCAGACTTTCGACCGATTGCCCAATACCACCGCGACATCTTGCGAAGACCCGCCGCGCTTCGTTCAGCCCACAGGACCGGAAGAAACCACGCGCATCGTTTGCCGTGAGCTTGAGGCCATGGCTCCGGCTCCAGTCCGTTCTGACTGTCGGGAAAGCGTGCCCGCTATCTCCCTTATGCAAGCGGTCGTTGGGGAGGAAATAGCAAGTTTGGGCATTCCATCTCTCTGCTCAGTCCGCCATACAAATACCTACCAGATTTCTCCGGCCGCTCGCTCCCAGACGCAAAGCTTTCCACCCCCTCGTCGCAACCCAGCTGACTGGCGCACAGCAGATGATAAACCTATCTGTTTTAATTGTTCCGGTATTGGACACATCGCCCATCATTGCCGCAACCATTGGTCGTCGCCTCCTCGGTGGTCGTCTCCGAGTCACTACCGCCAAGTACCAGACAATCGTACTTTCTCGCCCTATACGCCGACTAGGAACATCAACGCCGACAGTGCTCCACCAAGATCCAGCCGCTCCCCATCTCCGCAAGGTCGTAGGTCCCGTTCGCCTCTCGTTCACCGCTCTTCGTCCCCTTCTGCAACCGGTCGCTTCGCTTCGGGAAACTAGGCGGTACAGCTCCCGGAGGTGAAGCTGCAACACCGACCCGGCCCGCAAATCCTCTGTTGACCCTGCCTACATGTGGAAATCTACTGGACATTGAAGTTGATGGCGTTCCTGTTCGATCTCTCGTTGACACAGGAGCGCAGCTTTCAGTTATGAGCACTGCTCTCCGCCGAAGGCACAAAAAGGTTCTGACACCCGCCGTACCGTGCACTGTGCGAGTCGCCCATGGGAGTACTTCACCTGTCCTTGGAATGTGCACAGCACGTGTGACCATTGGGGGCCATTATGCCGTTGTTCTATTAATCGTCCTTGAACACTGTCCACACGACCTAATTCTTGGCCTCGACTTCCTTTCGAAACACTCTGCCCAAATTGACTGCTCCGCAGGTGTTGTACAGTTGGATCTGTCGCTTCCTGCCGACGCAACAACTTGTGTTTCACACCGCTTATGTTCTGCTAAGTTTGCAAGGCTGCCTCCACAAGCGGCTATAAATGTCCTCCTGACGTCCTGTCCTCCCGTACCTGATGGCGAGTACGTCGTGTCGCCGCTTGCTGACGTGGTTTTGTCGCGCAATATTGCCCTACCGAGCACCTTAATCCGGATCCGCGAAAACTGCGCTCGCGTGCCCATCCTCAATTTTGGATTTTCATCGCACGTGCTACCACACGGTATCGCCATAGTGCACATCACTCCTTTGGAAGAATTTGAGATTTCTTCTTTGACCTCTGAATCCTTCGTCAGTACCAACGGGCCTTTGTCACCCACTTCTCCGTACTCGACGCCTGCGGACGATGTTTCTAAGATGATCGCCCCTGACCATCCTTCTGAGCAAACAACAGCTCTTCGTCACCTCCTGTCATCTTTTCGGGACATCTTTGATTTGGACGACCGTCCACTTGGCCAGACATCTGTTGTCACGCATCGCATCAACACCGGTGACGCCAGCCCCATTCATAGGCGGCCATATCGTGTCTCCGCAACAGAAAGGGCCATCATACAGACAGAAGTAGACAGGATGATGGACAAGGACATCATTGAACCTTCCAGTAGCCCGTGGGCATCACCGGTTGTCTTAGTAAAGAAAAAAGACAACTCGTGGCGCTTCTGCGTTGACTGCCGTCACCTCAACAGGATAACAAAGAAAGATGTTGATCCCCTGCCGCGCATTGATGATGCTCTTGACTGCCTTCACGGAGCCCAATACTTTTCATCGATTGACCTCCGCTCCGGCTATTGGCAGATTAGTGTCGCTTATGATGCTATTGACTTAGCCGCCCAGGCCCGAGATGTCGCCCGTCATAGCCTCACAGCCTCGCAAGCTTCTCAAAAGCGATGATACGACCTTCGGCACCGAGACTACCATTTTTCACCTGCTTCCCTTGTCCTTCTCTGGACGCCTTCACGTCGCGTCGGCTTGTCGGAAAAACTACTTTCCCGGTATTCTGGTCCGTACCAGATCTTACGCCAACTGTCCGACGTGACTTACGAGATCGCCCCAGTCGGTCAGCCTTCAGTGCATCGCAACGTCACCAGCGATGTTGTTCACGTCGCCAGGCTTAAGCCCTATGTCCCCCCATTAAGTGAGGCTCTATAATCTGCTCCTGGACGGAGCTACTCCACCGGGAGGGTGATGTTACGGTGAAGGGAACGAAGAAGTTGGATTGGACTAGACGAAGACGAAGTCTGGCAGTTGCCTGAACGCCATATACGCCAGTTGTAAATATACGTTATTTTATTAATATAATGAAGTATTAAACTACACATAACCTCTTTTCTATAGAACACCATGCATTTAAATCTCAATATAACGAAGTGTGTTTGTATGCGATTTTATCATCATCATCATCATCAGCCTATTTTATGTCTCCAGCAGGACGAAGGCTCTCCCTGTTATCTCCAATTACCCTAGTCCTGAGCCAACCTATTCCAACTAGCACCCGCTGATTTCCTAATTTCATCACTCCACCTAGTCTTCTGCCTTCCTCTATTGCACTTCCCTTCTGTTGGTACCCATTGAGTAACCCTAATGGTCCAACGGTTATCTAACCTGCGCATTACATAACCTGCCCAGCGCCATTTTTTTCTCTTAATGTCAATTTCTCAATATCATGAAGTTTCACTGCCGCAGCAAACGAATGCCAAGACAATAAACGGAAACTTTTGCGGTTTCGGATGGTCAAATGATTGAATTACAAGCGGCTGCTTCCAAACGCACTTCTCAAATTGCGCGCCGTGCAATAGGAGCCACACCCGAAGTGGAGCTGGACCATGTTCTGTATAAAGTCCAAGTGCGATAAGATCCTATCGCGCCCTGCCCTGCCCAATGTGTGCTTTATGTGCGAGTGAATGTGTGCGAAGGTGAGACAAGAAAGATGGCGGCGTCATGAGTGCTGCCTTTCTGCACGAGCAAGGAGAAAGAGAAGGAGGGGAGCGAGCTCAAGCTCGAGGTAATGCGATCAAGTGCATGCGAGGGAGTGGGGGGTAAGTTGGGGCATGTCTTGATTTCTGGTGCGCCTCTCAGCCATGGCTGCACATGGCTGTAAGGGTGGATGAGCACATACGCAGCTGTGCCCCCTGCTATAGAGGTGCGTGGCTGGCAAAAGCGTGGCTGGCTTCACTTAATTCATACCCCCGATGTAAAGATATTGTTGACATGGCATGAAACCATATCAGTCATCGCCGACTCCCACATTCATCAAAATTAACTGCTTTGTCATTCAAATTTGCTTTTTTCGACTGCCTGATAATTAGAAAAATTCTGCGGCCCCTTTCTGCATAAAAAATATCGATTTGTGATTGTACTTATTTGCATAAAAGGTCTAATTTCGATACAAAATTTTGATATAACGAAGGAAATTGATGACTTTACCAACTTTGTTATATCAAGATTGAACTTATTTCGTCAAGGATAATGCATTCACAAGCAAGTTAAAACTCCACAATAATGCTTCAGTTCAAAATTTGTCCTTCTTGCATTTGACCGTAGCACTCCACCTCTACAGCGCAGTCATTTGACCGAGTAGGCTAATCAGGATGCTAGCATGAGCAAAGGTCAAGGGTGTTCTTGAATCAACCACCACCTTGCATGTATCCACACAATTTAATTGGTCAATATTCCCATGCCCACGATTTCACTTGTCAATTAATTCGTGCTTCCAGTTTTAGCTGCTTCCTTGTCAGCTCAGTTGTGAAACTAACTGTGGTAGGTCTAATGCCCAGACTGTGGCAAATTTTCTTCATAACTGTGAAGCTTTTGTTCTAAAGCACCCACATGGCTTTCTTTTGTAGTTTTGTACTAGTTGGATGCCAAATTTGCCTTTTCCCATGCAAACATTGGGCTGATCGTAGCGGCTACAACAAGCAACTTGCAACACTAGCATTCCTACAGACTTCAGAGCTGTATTCCATTTCCTATGTAGGAGATAATGTTGTGAATGCTATAGAGATGGTCTTTATAGATTGCATTTATGACTAATACTATAAAGCTCGTCACATATGAAAGGAAGACACAGAGGTATGCATCACATAATTCAATGTAACTGTGTCATAATTTCGTGCCGCGAAATATGATGTAATTATTGCATGTAAAGCGTCGCTGACATGAACCTATTTACCACTGAGTGAGCAGAGCAGCACGTTTCTGGGACCAGTGGCCACAGCACACCACTTGCTCCCATAACCAATATGTAGTGCGCTGCACACAGGAAGCACAAAGGTGCACAAATAATAACGTGATTTGACGTAGCCTCACATCCGCAAGTTTTCACTGCAATGTATGAAGTATGCAGTTATTCCCTAGAAAGCATCACAGATGAAAAGCTGCATAGCCAAGAGAGTGGAGTAAGACTTCTATGACCACACCACTTGCGTTGGCTGATGAAACGGAGTACGCTTTGCTGCAAAACCATTTCCACTCAGTTCACAATCACGACACCCAGTGACAATGCAAGGCAAGCAGAGCTGGAAGCATACCGGCATGCAGCTTGAAGAGGACCTTGACGGTGTAGTCATACAGCTGGCTCGAGTCCTGGATGCAGGGGATCAAGGGCGCCAGGCGGCACTGACCCGAGTTGGTCATGGAGTTGGAGCGCGCCATGTCCAGCGAACCAAACACTGCATGTGCACAGGGAACACAGACGCATTGTAGGAGCAACAGAACTCCACACTGCCAAGAAAGGTCACGAGGCATGCATGCTAATGGGCAGACCTTGCAACCTAACCTCCATTGCCTGGAACTAGAAAGGTAGAAAAACCCAACAGTTGTAGTTTCTAATGGAACAAATGGCAATTATAATTGCGAACATTTTCTTTGACAAGTGTGTTTTGTGGGTGTTAGTTTTTAGCAATTGTATGCAAAAACAAAAAGAAACTGACTTCCCTAAAAGCACTGCATAGCGCGCATGCAGCAATCAATGCCACAAATGCTGAAGAATCTCAACAGAACTGCAAGGACATGACTGGAGAAGGCATCCTTTTGAAGCACTAAGCTTTGGAGGCATTGTAAATGCATTAATACATTGATAAATTAGCTCCCACAATGAACCATATCAATAATTTATACTAACAGGTGCAGCTGCTTGCAAATTGTCAGGTAATAGGCCTTCATACTTCCTTAACATTAATGCAATTAAACACTCCCAAACATCATTACACTAGCATGAACTAAATAATGCTAATGGCAAAAACACCACACACCTGCCTGCTGAAGGGCAAGGATCTCATCCATGTAGTCAAACATCTCACACGTCAGTTGGAAGCTGAATGAAAAAAGAAAGGAAAGTCATTTACATTTAGCATGTTCTGCCAATTAACATCATCATCCATCCATTTGGGGTCTACTGCAAAAAGGCCTCTTCCGCAACCTACAATCATCCCTGTCCTGAGCCACCAGACTCCATCCTTTGCCTGCAAAATGTGTTATCTCATGTGTCCCTCTAATGTCCTACCATCCTTGACTGCATTTCCCTTCCCTTGGCCCCCACAGTGTCAATTTAAAAGATCACGGATTATGTACCTGCTCTACACACTGCATTATACGTCCAACTTCAGTTCTACCTTTTATCACACAGTCGTAATACCAGCTACCTTTATTTATCTATTGTTAATCCATACTGCTAATTGTGATGTTGAACACGCGAGACTAGGTGCCTCTGTGTTACAGAGTGTGTCCCTGTCAAGAGATTGCACCACTAGTGCACGTGTATCTCCCGAGACCCGGGATGCATTTGGGTGCACAGATTTTTCCCAAACTTTCAGAATAAATCAGTAGGGTTATGAAGGTGAAAAGTGTTAAATAGTTTTTCAATAGCCCTGATAGTTTCAGCTCAGCGCGATGTCCAATATATTGGACACTGGGATGCTACCTGGTCTTTTTTCACCCAGCGCGCACGTAATGACGTACCGCAGATATTGCGCTCAAACTCGTGTGCAAAAATATTTTAATAAGTTGAAAGGCAAAGTAGTGAATAAGGTACAGTACATAAAAAGAACATTCCTCTGCTCAACAAAAATACTTCTCTTGTGTTCACTTCCTGTGGGCAATTTCAATACACCTTTTTGTCCTTGGTGATGCAGCAGTAGAGCCGACATTTGGTGCAAAATAACGACATTTGGTGCAATAATAATGTCGCAGCCCTGTAGTCTGCAACGGGCAGCGTTTGCAGTGCCTGCCACCATTGAGCAGTGCATAGTGCTCTTTTCTTTGGTTTCTCCAGGAGACAGTCAAGCCTGCTTTGATGGCGGATGCCACTGGGCTTCGTTCTCACTCTCCGTTTCATCCTGCTTCTTCCCTTGAGCCACAAGAGTCTCAGCAACAGATTGCATGGCGGAACTGCATACATTTGAGTATTTCTTTCCGCTGTTTCTTTAGGGAGCGTATGTCCCGCGTCTACCTCACCCAGGTGTTGTTGAGGGCAATGTCGAAGAAGCAAAAGATGGCTCTGGTTGTTCACTTGTTGACACGTGCTTTAATCCTGTAGTAACTTATCATTCAGTCTGCTTTGTCAACACCATCCATGTTGACGTTGTACATGCAAACAATATCTGGTAGAGGGATATCGATATGCTTTTCCCTTACGAGACCACCTGCGACAGCTGGTGTCTTGCGGGTCCAAGCAATGGATTGAAAAAAGTTATCGGCTTAATTCATCCGACACGCAACGCCGGTCCCCTAAAGAAAAAAGAGACGCGATCTCATCCACAAGCCGCTAAATGCCAACAGTACTCGCCTGCTGTTCATAACAAGGCCATGGCAAAAGTGCGGTCAAACTAACCGAGTTGAGTCCTAGCGTCCAACGTAATGGACACACGAAATCAAAGGAAGCGTAAAAAAACGTGAGCACACGAACAGTTTAAATTTTGTATTGTGCGCGTACGCTGTTATATTAACTTTAATAGAAAATCAAAGATATGCCCAAAAAGCAGGTAGAAATGCGAGAAACGGTGCTTACTTCTCCGGCAGCTGCCGTAAAACGCCGCGCCGCTGAATGCCGCCATTGTGGAACTGTTTCGGCGGGAATTTGAACGATGTATTTTCATCAATGCTGCATAGATGGCGCAAGCAGGTGTCCAATAATTTGGACAGCGCGGTTTTATGAGGATGGAAGCCTTGTCACAGGAGTACTGTCTCATATCTGAATGTCCAATATATTGGACAAATCCCCATAGCGGGTTTGCCAAAGGCCGACGGGGCGGCCGGACGTGAGGCCTAACAAGTGAGGCCTAAAGGGTGCGCCACAGAAGGAAACGGCAACCTGCTCCTTCGAGGGCCGACCATGAAATGATTTATTTAAAATTGGAGAGAGAAGAGGGATTACAAAGTGTTGCTAAACTTGACTGCTGCAGTACAAGATTGAGTGTATTGTGGCGCTGCTAGCAGTCGGACACCTTGAAACCAAGAGTGGCAATATCACATACATACGAGAGTTGTTTGAAATAAAGGCCGCCTTCAGCTGGTGACGGGCTTGGAGCAAGTATGTAACTTGAGACACAACTTAGCAACGAGGGTGGGACTACACTAGAAATACGTGTACCATCCAGCAGCCTCTTAGAACAACCGGTAGTGTGTGACACTGCTTACTGTACCTCGGCAGCACAGGCGCGCAGGATACGCTGCCTGCTCAATTGTGCTGCACGAAGCAGGACAGAAATTGACAACCTCCTCGCACTTGAAGGAATTGTGTGCCACAACAACAGTTAAGCTCATACTCAGAGTTGCATTACAACTCCAAGTGTCACGGGTGTCAAAAACCTTGGGGATAAAATAGCCCATGTGCATCTGAATTCATTACAGTAGTACTGTCATGGCCTAGCTTTGTTATATGCGTTACGCTTGCAGACCTGCTCTTCAGGTTATAATCGCATTGCAACCAGACACATCACTCTAACAAGCAAATATTTTGTGCTAAACTGTCAGTTTAATTTCTTCCCTAACACTGTTATTGGAGGCTGTTGCGTAAATGTACAGAAAACAGGGGTAAAGAAATGTCTTCCAGGACAAAAACGTGCTTCATTCTATACACGTATGTAGAGAAAAAAGAAATGCTAATTCAGCCATGATCAAGTCAGATGTGCTGTGCACCTATTACTTTATGCTGAAAATATGTTTATCTAAACACTCTCAACTCCATTTCCAGCACAACTCTTCTTGTACATTTGTTTGCCTCAAAGAGGAAACATTGGTAAGCTTACACGTAAATGTTCAAATTGAAAGGTTTTAAGCTTGCTAAATTTCAGGGTGCTTTTTTCCTGTATTAACTCCTATGCTTCATGAGCATCTAGCCATGTGCAATGACAGTTTTCTTGCAGACAACATATTTACTCGTGTAGGGCCTCTTTATCTTGGAACTTCCAATTTGAAAAACAAAGGCTTCACAAAGGGGCACTTGTGTCAAAATCTGTGTCACAGTAGACTAAATTCAGAAAGAGCAATGATAAAAATGACACAGGCGACTTAATAAAGGTGTTCCCTGCAAGTCATCAGTGCTTGTAGACTATTCAAGTTGCAGTACAAAGTGTCTGCAGATAGTAGCAAGAGCAGTTGTCAAAGATCCATACCCCTGTCTAAACTGCAAATTAAAAAAAAAGCAACACAACTTCCACACGAGTAAGTAAAATGCATAACGAGGCTACTCACAAAACGTTGACATCTCCTTCGCCTATGTCATCCAAGGCTTCATCTGTTACTGTTAAGTTACCTGGAAACTTTGGATTCTGTGTGGAGAAGAGAGTCGAGGAGGAAAGGCTGATTTGTATGAGCTTTTACATTTGCACTAGATAGCCACATGACCAAGAGAATGAGAAAACAACAACTTCACAGTCGAACTCCCAATATAATATGCATGGACATAATGAAGTAAATTTAAGACATTTCTCATCGATACCAGTATGTAACAAATATATGCTTATTTTAGATGTAACATTTCAGAATGGTGCAATATAAGAGAATGCTCCTGAACATGGAAAAAAGTGTTATTTTACAAATTACATGCAGAAAAAAGACATTAATGCATGCTTATAAGATAGCTTCATCAGATTTACAAGAAGTTACGAACTACAAGCACTCGGGAGCCACCATTACTAACAATCTATCATCAAAGATTTGTATAGGCAACGTATGCGCAACATCTTTCATAAACCCTCTCTACTTGGCTACAAATTAACATCCTTTATTCAGCCGATGCTTAAGTATGCATGCATAGTATAGTATCCCTATACAGAGCTTAACATTAAAAAGCTTGAAAGAGTGCAGAGAAAAGCAGTTAGATTTTTTAAAAATTTTTACAGTATGATTATTTTTAAGAACTTATGGTAACTAATGGTATACAGTTGCTAGCTTTATAAAGAAAAAACTCGCACCTTAACTTTTTTGCTGCATTTATTAGTAATAAATTAATTATTCAGCCATCAATATACATTAAACCCTTAACAACTAGGCAGATACAGCACCACCAACCCCACATTTTAGCCCTATATTTTGGATGTACTAAAGTGTTCTAGTATTCCTTTTTCCCCATGAGCTATTAACTAGTGCAACTCAATGCCGAACCCAATACAACCTAATACTGATTGACATGTGCTACATTTTTGTTGTTTCCTACTCAAATGCTTTTGTATCCACCCTGCTTGGACCGGTGCAAAGTCTGCATTACTGTATAAATAACAATTAAAATAAGGAATAACAGACATAAAGGTATTTTTGTAATGTCCACTTCGTTATAGTGAGATTTTATTGTAACAACACACTACAATAAAAGAGAACAACACAGTATGAAGCAATGCAGAAACTTCATCATAAGCGATGTTACTCTGTACAACACCACTATGCCACAGCTAGGTATATTGAAGAGGAAAAAAAAATGAAAGAAAGGAAGCTGAGCTTGCACTATTAAGCTTCAAGCAAAAAATTTCAAAATATGACAGCTGCGCTCCTCTAGAGGCAGAGTAACTGGACAAAGGCATCCTCTTCTTGCCAACTTGAAATGATCTAATGAAACTTTTCTTTTCCTTTCTCTTTCTTTTTATTTCTGAATGTTGTCTAGACCTCTAGAGATACCTCAAATCTCTTTTATCTTGTGTTCTCTGGAAAACAAATACACTGCCAAGACAAATACACCCTGATGTGCGCACACTTTGTTTATGCACACGCCACACAAGTATGGATGAATGAAACTGAACAGAATAATCTTAAAACTTTTTAAATGTCTCAAGCGTTGACCTAGCTTAAGATATGTCCTTGTTTCATCCCAATACACTGAGCACAACAGGCGATGCCACGCGAGTAACTCGGTGTACAAGGCGAGGGCCAGGCGAACATGTAGGGAACGGGCAAGACAGGCCCATCCTCTCCCCAAGTCGGTGCCTCTGCTCTGTCCAGACTACTGGACACTTGTACAGCTAAAATTGAACACTTGCAATTCCTGTGACTCGTGTCTTCTCGTAAAAAAAAATTTTCACAACATTCTGTTTGCGGTACACAAAAAAAATTAAAATAAAACAAGCAAAGCAACGTTTGTATGCATTCACAAACAATGATGGTCTCATCCGCTAGAGGTCTGTACGCATCTACATAGCTGAAAGTAGTGACTACTACTACTACTACTATTGTAGTGAAGCTGGGGAGGCACCAGGCCCAGTAACTTCCTTAATTTATTTGCACTTCAATGCAAACTACTTCTGCCAAATATGAAGCACCCATTCCAGCACTCCGATTGATGCATTGACAAGCTTTCAATGCATATGGAAAAATGTATACTGTGAAACAAAACCAACACGCATTTTGCGGTGTGACATTGCAGTGCCCACAACCAAGCATTTTACTCATGCATAAAAATGCTCACCCTGTAGTGAAAATTGAGCTTTGCTACGATGAGGCGACAGTAGCACTGGATCAGCTTTCCGTAGCCTTCTTTGAGCAGGCCCTGCAAATTTATTTAACACAACAAAAGTAATGTTGCCATTTCACTTGTCATTTGTATACAGGGTGCTTTCTTTTAGATCATACAGAATTATTAATGATCGCCTGTGGCAGATAACCCAATTGTAGTCCTGGAATTTTTTTTTTAATTGTGGGGTTTTACGTGCCAAAACCACGATATGTTTGTGAGACGCACCATAGTGGGGGATTCAAGATTAATTTTGACCACTTGGGTTCCTCAACGTGCACGCAATGCATGGTACACAGGCATTTTTTTGTTTCACCCCCGTCGAAATGTGGCTGCAAGGGTCGCGATTTGATCCCGTGCACTCAAACTTAGCAGCTTGATTACTCAAAGCAGTGGACATCTCTCTCGCATGAGAAATTCGAATGCATTATCTACTAATTAGACAATACACTAATTAACTTTATCATTCATTAGAGCATGTATTGCAATTTAGGAATAGAAGCCAGCGAGTTTAAAGGCACACCGACTTGGCAAAAATTCTAAGGATCACACGGATTTTGAGTTATATGCCATGATACTGATGCCATGAGTTCGCATATAAGGATGCTATGCAATGACCTTTCTAAATCTGTCAGTATCATTACCAGGATAACCCAGCTGATTCCGCTTTGGCTCAAACAACAGTTATACAATACTCTCCTTTACTCTGAACTCTGCTACGGGGTCCTGGTTTGGGGTACAACGTCAAAAACGAACAACAACAAATTAATTCTTTTACAGAAGCGAATCCTTCGTATATACTGCAATTACCATGGCCGTTTTGTAGACCTTGAAACAGCTACATTATTTCAACGCTACTCCCTTCTTCGAGCAGACAGAATATATTATAAGAAACTGCTGATGACCACACACAAACAAAAATTATTCACCAAGATAGACAACGATAAAATACCTCGTTATTCACTGCGCCGGAATACCAGACAATTAACGAAAACAAGAACAAATTATGGTAAACAAACATTCATATATCAGTCAACAGAAATAGTAAACAAGGTAGGAGAACTGTTAAACTTTAGTGCTTCAGAAAGCTCCTACAAAAGACAGCTTAATACATTATTACTCGCCGATGACATTTGCTTTCACTAATTATTAACATTTTCATTTTATTGCATCTGTGTGTAGGCATGTATGACCTAACAAAGGGTGCATACTGATAGAATTTGTGCTAATGTTTGTGCGGCTTACTGGTTCTAACGAACAAATATTGCAATAATTTTTGTTACTGAAATTATGATCTCTTGTGCGAAATGTACGTACGTTATATGTGTATAAATTTGTACTGATTTTATCCGCTGTTGTAACCGTGGGGTCTAGGACCTCTGTCAGGCCTTCGTGCCTTTAGTCCCAGTCTCCCCTCACTCGGACGAGAAATAAAGTACATATGATGATGATGATGATGATGATACTTGCAGTAGAAATGCACTATTGTCCCACTGACATAAAAAAAAGGACTTTCATGCACTGAAGCACAAAAGTAACTGGAATGCCGAGGTATTTCATAGCACACTTTGGGAATGCATACCTCGAAACTAGTGTCATCCTGAAAACTTGTCCAAAGCGGATATGTCTTGCGAACTCATTAATTGCAATTTGTAAATTGTGCCACAAAGAAATTCCTGTGAGAGCTCATTAGTGAATTTTTAAAGTTAGTCAATTATGCATTTTGATGTCTCGCCCAAGTAATGTCTGCCTCATTGAGTTATACAGCACAATAACTAGAATCCTGCTATCTGCCACAGGTACCATTTAAAAATTCTGTATGGTCTGAGAAAATACCTGGTATGAAATATAACATAAAGAAAAAGGTATATATCTAATGAAATACGAAAAAGGAATGCAGTCTTCGTACTACGAAGCTGAAATAAGCATGAGCAATATAACTTCACACTGAGAAATGTACTTATAACAAACCGATGCACACATTTGCCACAAATGAAGCTGGTGTGTTAGAAAAAGCACCCATTTGCAGTGCATAAATGCTGCACGGGGACTGGCAGATAAGGCAGCATGTGAATGCCAAATTTTGATTGACAGCTATTGATGATGCTGGATCACAACAAAAACTCAGAGTGAATAAAAATGCACATGTGATTCAAGAAGCAAGAAGCTATGTCTTACTTGTGTCTTACCAATGCCACATCTCTTTACAGTCTAGAAAGATTGAGGAAGCAACAGAGCCATGAGAATTATTAGAAGTAGTGCTACTGTACTGACCTTCTGCAATGCCAAAGTGAAGCGTTTTCATAAAAATGAAAAATTACAGCATACCTGGCACAACCTCTCTTGAGTTGCTAGTGCACTCAACATAAGGCATTTGCAGAACTCTAAATGAACCCCCCTCCCACTCTTACACACAAGCACATGCACATAGACACTATAATGTATGGAAAGTAAGGAGGAAATGAGTACAAACTGAAATTTTTAGAAGACAAAGGCCTTACTGTAGGGATGAAATGGTGAGCAGCAAAGGACCATCTCTATTACTCAGGCTAAATAATTCAGAAACCCTACTAATACATTATATGAGCCATAACACTGCCAAGGGCCTGTCCTTGTGGTGCTAATGGTGTTCTAGTGTAATAACACCCTTGCCTAATACATTTCATTTCTGCAGTCTCGTAAAAATATATTAGGGGAGTCTTAGTTCACTCTGCACTCTGTTAATCACAGAACGCTGCCACACAAAGGCTGACCCGAACACAGCAGTAGTGTCTCCTATTCTGACGAGTAACTTTCTAAAGCCTTGTAACATATGATCAATTGATCGATCGATCGATCAATCAATCAATCAAATTATATGAGTATGCAGCCTTACAATTTCTTTCAATCAACATCCCTTAATGTGTTTTCTTATTGTGTGCGATTAATATTTTAAAAAGAAATCAAGCGACCATTTTCAGGAGATGTCAGTTACCCGCACTCACCCAAAGTTTGCCGTACTCCAGGAATGTCTGGCGATAGCGGAGGGAGTCGGGAATTGCCTGCAGTAAGCAACAGAGGTCACTCGCATCTCTCCAGCATACAATTAAGAAACGAAACATGCAAATGAAAATCGTGTGAACCCTTCGAGGAGTTAAAATCTGGGCCCAATACATCTTACAGCCATACTATAAGCTTGCACCGCATGTTGTGCAAGAAAAGCACGGCAGGCGTAAACAGCTCCTCTGCCTATTTCTTCCATGCTCAAATTTTGCACCAAGGTTGTACTTTGCAGTACACTTTGTTTACACCAGGAGCAAAACAAAAAAATGTTATGGTCTCAGTGAGGAGCATGGTGGTGTTGTTTTTCACCGTTAGGGCAAACCACAGCATGCGCTGTCTCTCACCAGTACGTGGAGAGACATGCCAGCTTTGAGTTGTAAAAATATGCATCTCTACGTTGGCATCATTGCAGATGATGTGCAAAAATTTAATTGTGGGGTTTGCCGTTTCAAAGCTACTCCCTGACAATGACTGATTCTGTAGCTGGGGGGAAGGAACGCTAAAGCAGTTTAAACCAACAAGGGTTCTTCAGAACGCACCCAAAGCATGGTACACGAGCATTTTTGCATGCTGCCTCCATCAAAATGTGGCGGCCATAAGCCATGAATTGATCCCGCGACCTCGTGCTCCAGTAACAGGCACATAGGGTACACAAAGAGGAAACAGAGCGCAAACAGTCAAGAATGCATAACATACACTTGGTTTTAGAAAATGAAGTTTTAGAGAAAAGTTTTAGAAAATCAACACCATGCTGTTGGTGGACAGGCCATAATTGCTTATCTTAAAATCCCACCTGCATTACGTTAGTAGCTATTAAATACCTTGAGCTAACAGAGCGCGGAAATTTCTGAGGTGGTTCTACTTCCGGGAAATATAGTGGTAGTGTCATGCAATCAGCAATGAGCACTTAACAAAAATGCACCGGCACCCTCTGAATGCTGCCCGATTATACATACAAACAAAAAATCCCTCCCACGTTAGGCAAATTATACTTTTGAAATTTTTATTTGTAAACAGTGAATCATGCTTTTTTTTCTTGTTCGCACTCTTTCGTGTTACCTTGTCTGAACCCTCTTGCATTTCACGTCCAATGATGCAAAAAAGATCAAAAGATGTGCACTGAAACCTTCGAGCAACAGCCATTGTTCACCGAGATCATGCTAGATGGTGCTATAACAAAAAAAGACCACACGAACGTGCATAGCGTCTGTGCCTTGTTAGCACAACTTCGTCAATCTGCAGCTGCGGTGGCTACTGACGGGCACGAGCACTCTGCAGCGTCAGAACTTGAGTCCTTCCACATGCAGTTTCGTGCAACGAGCCTTTAGGCTCTTTTTTATAGTTATGAATTCACTGTGAAACACGTTTAGCTTTCTAATTGAATTAACGAAATGATTATGCTTCTTTTGATTAAAAATCGGGCCCCTCAGTTCTCTTTCTTCTCGTTTAGCTTGCTTTTGTGATTTGTCAGCAAGCTTATATTTTTTATTCCATGCCATAGCTCACTTTTACAGGCCAAACCTCGAAAGCACAAGGGCAAGTTGAGAAGGACAAAATGCCCCGCCATCCACCCACCCGGTGGTATCCCTCGCGGAGCAGCTTATGCACCACGTGGCAGCATTTCCAGCAGACGATGGGGTTCTCCTGCAATGGGAGCTTCATCACCAGGCTCCAGAAGGTGTGGGCACCTTTCTCGTGGAATGTGCCAATTATCAGGCCTGGGAATTATCGTGGCGCTCAGGAAAATAGCCAAACCCAGAGGAATGGCAAAGGCACCACCAACTGGACTCCGAAAACAAATACTCGGACTAAGAGTTATTTGTTTAAAAAATTTAAAGATTTCCTCTCTCTATCTCTCCAAATTCGATGTCTATCAGATAAATGGGACAGCATAATGTACAATTGAACCATAGCACCAAGTCCACGTAATAGCCCTTCCATCTAGTCAGCAAACAACTGCAAGAAAACAACAGAGAAATGTAACTCCATGTCTAATCCCCGATAATGACAGTACCAGTTCCTGTAATGTGCGTTTTTCATCTCCACTCATACCAGTTTTATGCACTCTTGTCTGTCCTGCAATTCTTTTTGCTTGACTTCAAGAAAGAGAGAGAAAAAAAGAAAAAGAGAAAGAACCTGGAGATGGCTTCCAAAAAATTAAAGTACTACGAGATAATACAAAACCATTAAATAGACACTCTTCCACAGAAGCCTTTGAAATCTGTTTTGCATCAACATACTCTGATTATGTGCATAGTACTCATAATTCCTTCCCCTGAATGTGCACCTTGGGAGTCTGAGTGTTTTCTGAAATCCCAATCCTGCAGACCATTGCACATCTCAGGTTTACTGATCAGCTAGATCAGTGCATGGCAGAGGTCTTGGAAGCAAACAGAGGTCAGTGGGGCACAAATTAAATCCTTCTTACAAGCAACAAAATTAGAGGAGCTGTCACAGCATGTGCCGAGTGTATGCGAGAGAAGCACAGGTGCTTAGCCAAGAGCCAGGACGCCTGAATACCTGCTGATGCTTCAAAACTACAGAGAAATGGAAACTGTCGTTCTCAACAAGAGGGCTAGGCAGTCAACAGGAGCCACACTAAATGACTAAGTAGCAGCTTCGGTCACAAACACCAACAGAAATTTAATTAAAACAATAACTTTCAAGAACTCCTACCAACATGCGTGACTGTGCAAGGACACAACAGACAAAGTTGAAGTTCAAGCTTCACGAATTAATCTGTAACTAACGTGTATATTTGAATAATTTATTTCCAATAGACAAGCAGCTACTGTGATTCCCTTACTGCATCTGCTAGCTCTATTTCATCATCATCATCATCATCATTATTGGCCTATTTTTTTTTTATGCCCACTGCAGGACGAAAGCCTCTCACAGTGATCTTCAATTACCTCTGTCTTGCACTAGCCAATTCCAACTAGTGCCTGCGAATTTCCTAATTTCATCACCCCACCTAATTTTCTGCAGTCTTCGACTGTGCATCCATTCCCTCGGCACCCATTCTGTAATTCTAGTAGTCGCCAGTTACCTGCCCTATGAATTAGATTGGCCTGCCCCCAACTCCATATTTTTTCTCTTAATATCAATTGGAAACAGCTATATAAATTTGCTCTTCGATCCACACTGCTCTCTTCCCGTCTCTTAACGTTACGCCTAACATTTTTCGTTCCACTTTTCCTTTCAACGACCGACAGCAGTAAGCTCCCAGTCAGGATTTGGCAATGCCAGCCGTATGCACTCACCCAACTTTTATTCTTTTGTAAATTTCCTTCTCATGATCAGGGTCCCCTACGAGTAATTGACCTAGATAAACATACTCCTCCAGAGACTCTAGAGGCTAACTGGCAATCATGAATTCTGTTCCCTTGCCAGGATGTTGAAGATTACCTTTGCCTACTGCATATTAATTTTCAACCGTACTCTAACACTTTCTCAGTTAAGGAGTTCAATCATTCGTTGCGATTCATCCCCAGTGTCACTGAACAGTACAATGAGCAAAACGAACACAAGGTGAAAGCCGGAGCTAACATTTCAACAAAGACTTGTCTTTTTCAAGATAGAAAAAGACAAGTACACTCGTCAAAACATTGGCTTTGGCTTTCCCCTCGCTCTCATTTTGCTCATCGTCTTGAATTTTCATCTCCCACCTTCCCCTCATTTTCCCTGAACAGGACAATGTCATCTGCAAAATTAAGGTTCTTGAGATATTTACTGTTGATCTTCACTTCTAATCTATGCTAGCCTAATAGTGCCATTAGCTCAATTTAGGATGCCACAATGTTGAAGTCTGCAATTTATAATAAACAACTTGCTGTTTATATGCTATTGACTCGTGTTGCTGCTTTCCATTCCCTTCTGCACCATCCGAATGGCCCTTAAAGCAAATAAAATGAAATGCGCTACTTTTGACAAAGACTGTACAGTCAGTAAAAGTGTTTCTCAATACTGTCCGTAACGCCTCAAGGTTCACAGAGAAGGCTGACTAAAGTCCGTGCAAAGATTAGAGAGGCACTAGTGATAAGCATTGTCTATCAATATAAGCAAACAAATGTATACAACGGCATTTGCAACAATGATAGTTGCGTTTATCTCTGTTTAAACTGCATGCGTACACTTGAGATAGCTTTGCTGAAGAATGCCAATCTTGACCGTTTGTTGTGAGCAACCTAGAGAAGACAGAGAGGGTTCCCTGGCGAAAGAAACTTCACTTTCTCATTGACTGACAAAGAGCAGCACATTATGCCTGTTGCATTTACATTTTCAAGGTGCTGTTCTGTGTTTGTGTCTGCAGGAGGGAATGCACTGCGGAGGATGTGGGCAGACTTTCTCGAAAGACCTGGCAGAGCAGACGCTGCACCTTTTCACTGCAATGCTTCTTTGCAGTGTTTTGTATTAGTAACCCAGAATATGGATTCCTTTATCACTTCCCTTTAAATCGAGTTTTGTGCTGTTAGTCGCCAACGGCAAGAACATCACTTCATTTAAGGCATGAACAAGAGGAAAAAAGACAGACGGAACTGATATTAAACCAGACTTCGAATTTAATTTCGGGAGCCATTTTCTTCTTTGTTTTCTACAAATATTTTCAGCAGGCCTTCAATTTATTTACGTTTGCTTAGGGCATGCAATACATATTTCTTTTTCACTGCTCATACGTTACAAATAAAGTAAAAGGCATCTAAAACATAGCTCATTAATTCACAGAATCACAGAAGCACAGCTCAGTGTGTCGAGCGAGGGTAATGCCGCAACCACAAAGTTCCTCTGAACAAAGGCCAGCAACATGCAGATGCTGATGTGAATAATGCTATTTGAGAAAAATTTAGGACACAAAGGAAAAAAAGAAGGATACTCCTGACGTGCTTCTCTTTCACTGGGCATTCCTGGGAGTTCACAGCTTTGCTGATGCTGACAGCCTGCAGAGAAAGAGAGAGTGGAAACTTGTTTACCAAAGCTGTACAGGGACAACTTTCTCTCTTGCGACAGAGTGCTTCTCTATTAAAAAGAAAATAATGTCGCAGACTTAAATGCAAGCGCCTTGCTTTCACAAGAACGTAAATCTAGATTCCACAGCTGGCAGCTCATTAAGACTACTAAACTGAACTGTGTGTGCTTTCTAAGTCAAGACCTAGCAATGCTTTGTTCTCTCTCACGCATCTATACTTAGTTGAACATGAACTTGGTTCTCACATATACCTGGTGGAGCTACCGCTCTGAATGGTGGTCAAGTGCAAGGAAAAAAATGGGACAAGAGTGATGTTTGGTCTGCAGTCTCCTCTGCAGTCAACCCATTCAGTCAACTCTGACCCTTGCTTTTCCTATGCTAGAAGCTTTTTCTACATAAAATCTGAGCTGGTTTCTTTTGCAGCTTTTTGATGCATTCACACGGCTACCTAATTTTGATTAAAAGAACTCACTTCCACCATGCAGATTTTGCTGAACAGATTTGCTTAACATGTCCCACAAAGCAAAAGTGCAATTGTGATGGTAATTACAGAGTTTATCCCTGATTATCACCAAAAGTGCTGCATTGGCTGGTTCAAGTGAAGCTTGCATTCAAAAATTTGTTTTAAATATCTATGGCACTGCCTTTTGCAATTTTTCACAATGTTTTCATATTTATCAGGTACCATGAACAGAGCTACCTAGCTATGCCTGTTTCCAATAAGCAGAACAATGGTGCATAAGAGGGTTAACTTATCTGAGAGACACATATTTCCACAGGCACCAAGCAGTGCTCCGCACTAGAGATACCACAAAGCACTCGCGACATGGAAGCATAACTGAGATAGTGCAAAGCCATTTGGCAGAGGTTGCGTTGCAGTGACCCAAAACACGCCTATTCCATGAAAGCAGGATTTCGTAAATGTCACAGTTCTTGTTAATGATGAACCAGAGCAATGTGCTGTACTGCAGCATGTAATGAGAGGCACACTCTGCTTTGTTCATCCCATACACATGAAAGCTGTGAGCAGAACCTTTTTTTACCATTTGGCAGATCTCTTCCTTTACTGCAGGAGCAGTTAAGAGCTCGGAACTAGGTTTGCTTTATTCAATCATCTGTCCTTTTCACTACAATTGACGATGACCATTGCTGTAATCTATGTTATTGTGTCCTCATTTCACTACATCATCATACTTAACCTCAACATTGCCACAGGGCAAATAAAGGAAGGGAAAACTGTCGAACAATGCCCCTACATTTTTACGCTTCAGACAAAGTAGCTGGGCTCTTTACACAAGTACCAGAGAGTTGGCCTACATAGAATGGAATTGTGACACTAACAGTGTTGCCAGTGAGTCTGTGTCTGTCCTGCATAATCCAATAGCTTACTAGAGGATACATAATGCAGTCACCTCATAGGTTACGTTTCTCTAAATAACAACGACCTGCTAATATAGCAATGGATCATAATAACACTTTCATTATAAAGGTGGAGCATCTAAGTCGTTGCAGCACATCAGGTGGTATACAATAACACACGAAAAATGTGCAGACGGTAGTCAAATAAATGCTTAGAACTGCCTACCGCCTACTACCACTGGTATTCAAACTTGTATAACCACTGCACATGACGTCTGGTAATACGTGTGAGGTTTGGCTCTCCACACGAACTCTGAGAGCGGTGCTGCCTGTGCATGTATTTTGGAGCCCCCAACAGGCAACACTGCAGTAGAGAACGATGGCATCATGTGCATCACGTAGAAGTTGTTCTCAGGAACGTAGCAGTGCATTGGTGGGCAATCATTTGACATTGTGGTTGTGAAAATAGCGTCGACAGCACAAATAAGGTATCTATGACAATTATAATGAGCTGCAAACATGGCACATACCCAGAACAGCGAATGTGCCAAAAATCCCGCAGCTGGCAGAGAACAACACTGGAGGCATCAAAGGCATCACTGCCAAACACAACACTGCAACAACAACAACACCATTGCTTTTACATATTAGCTGACATGGTTCCCAGCAACCGAGGTACCATTGTGTCAGCACTGCAAGTGTTGAGGAAAAAGTTAATCCTTTTGTGAAAATTTTATAGGTAGCATTGCTTCATTTGACTTGGGATGGCCCCAGCAAGGTACTTCAAGATAACTCATCAAGGCTTCTGAAAAGCATAACGCCTTAAACACAGCAACTTGTGAAAGGATGTGGCCTATACTGTTCATGCCAGGCATATTTACTGTCAATTACTGAATTATTCTTCGCCATAATTTGAGAAACAAGCAGGCAAGTAAGCAAACTTGACGTTGCCTACTATTAGAGGATGCTGCTGTTGCAGTAAACGAGTACAGAGCTAATGAAATCACTGAAGTCTGCCGTTTTTGTGATGAAAATTCAACTACTGCAGAAATGTACGAGCCACAATTATGTTAAACACCCTGTTGGGCCTATGATAAATTTCTGAACTTGTTTCCTTAAGTTTTTTGTAACAGTTCTCAAATGTGATGTGTGGACATTCCCTTCGGAGGCGGAGTTTTGTAACATCTACATGACCACAGGATTGGCAAATTAGGACATGAACTGTTTACCTAGCAAGTGACCTAGGGAAGACAGATGGGATTTAAGGAGTCACCTTGCGAGCTGGTACATATGCTCAGCCAGAATGTAGATGTGTGCTCAGACAGAATGTAGTGTGCTCCGAGAATGATGTAGCTGTGCGCTACGATGTAACATGTACGGCGTTAGAATTCGAACAAGTATCTTATGCCTTCCCTGTAAATAAGTTTGCCTTAATTCTTCTATGTGAGTAAATCCGTTCTTGTAATTCCTGAACTGTGCAGAAGGATTAAATATTTATTGCAGGGAAGTAAATTTGTCCTCAAACAAAAATAACATATATATAGGGTAATATCAATAGGCATCTTAGAGTAAGGTTTTTGTTATGAAAGTGTGAGAGCATTCGATAAAGTGGTATGGCAGCACCTTGAACATGGTAAATGAAACCTGAACAGATGATAAACAATGTACCAATAAACATTTTAGCCAAATGATACTCCTGTTGATGCAACAGTGAGAGTGCCTGTGAAATTTTCTTAAAGGTTGTCTTGCTCTTCCTACCTTCAACTTTTTTTAAATCCTCGCCCTTGCTCACGTGTATTGCGACACATTAATAAGCATGATGACTTTCGGTTTAATATTTTACGGTGTCACCACTAAGCAGTTCTGACATGACCGCAAACATACAGATTTGACAACTGATATTACAGTGGTGACAGAGAACAATGCCGATATTATGGCCTCTGAGATTGTGTGGGCCACCAATCTTGGGGCCATGCTGATATTGAAGCTGAGTATGTGCCATAGAGATGCCATCTTGTTTTGTTGTCAGTTTAGAGCTTACAGCTGACTGTTATGCATGGCTGGCATCTTTCCTGGGGCAGCCAGATTGCCAGTGGCAATGCCATTAAATTGCTAGGTGGTTTGTAAGTAGTGGTAACCTGTAATTCAGTGCTCACGGATGTTTTATTTTGTTAGTTTGTGGCTGACTGGGATGAGCATTTGTTTTCATGATTTAGTGCATGTTTGTTATTCAGAAGTGATTGTAATAATTTTATCTTGAACTTATTCTTTGCAGTAACCAGGTACCACTAGGCATCACAAGCTTAGCGCTTTCCACTGTAGCCAATGCCTATGTGTGGGATGTATACTTTTCATTGTTTCTTCCATGCATGTTGGCAACATTTGTAATTTTGTTATGGCTAACCACAAGCAAGCCTATTTCTGCCCTTTCTTTTCACAATTTAAACTTCACCTGAAGGAATAAGTATTCTTCAACAAGGCTGCAAGAAATGTTTGCAAATTGATGTCTGCGAAAGCCTTATTTTTGCCTGTTTAAATTTGGGCATATTTCTTTTGAGACAAATTCTCGTATTGTTGGCAACGACAAATTGGAAAGATAATATCTAAAAAATCATTATTTCTACCAATTTTGTCTAAAAGTATTTTGAGGTGTTTGAGATTAGGAATATTCAAGATTTTCATGGCAGTGACCTGAGGAAATATTGACAGCTTTAATGCAGTTAGCATTCTTGGAGTACTTCGCACAGTTTTCAGGGTTAGACTGTCTGTATGTATGTATGTAACTAACTGTTTTCCTGCTAACTTGGGTCACTGCAGGGTAGCCCATGGTCTAATGGGTTGAGCATTGGGCTGCTATGACGAGGCAGTTGGGTTCGAAACCAATCGTGTGGCCAACTTTGGTCACTGAGTACGTGACATAGCATATGTGCCCGTGATCAATTAACCTGTTTACTCCAACATGTGTTACTATGGAGGTGCCACTGCTTATGTACCGCTCTTCAATGAACCTCTTTCAACCCAACTTGGGTCACTGAAACCTGAAACCAAACATGCGCCACACTTCAATGAACCTCTTTGATGTCAATTTGTGTCACTGGGCATGCAAAGCTCGGTATGTGCCGCTCTTCAAGAAACCTGTTCCATGTAAACTTGAATATGTGCTGTTGGGTTCGGGTGTCGTGGTCTCGGTGACGAGTGTCATACAAATGGTCTCACTCTAGCCTATGCCACCGATGTGTCTCGAAAAAGAGTAGCTGGCCTGCGCTACTGGGGTGTCACGTGAAGGCCTAGCAGGCCCACGCAGTCATCCGTGCATTCTTGACGGGTGTTTCTTGCTTACTGATGAGTATGAGGTCAGGAGGTTGGAAAAATGAAATAGAACAAGATGCAATATTTTTTTATTTGTGCAAATGACTGATGAATTTGTAAAGCAATGCCATGCATAAAAGCTGCATGAAAATGGCACAGTTAAGTTTTTCTTTTTACTATGAGACTGTAACAGAATGTGTGTTTGACTGAACAATAATTACCTTTCTATATTATACAACATAAATAGGTTTACATAATCACGTCTTGTACAAACGTATAGACTTTTGTGGAAGCAGCATTAATTACTGCACTATTCTGTTCTTGGGGAGGCTTGTTTTCCATTCTTGTTGGCAATTAACAGAAACATGGTACTGCACACAAGACTATGCGGCAGCCAAAGGCAGTCACGGATCAAAGAATTCAAATAGATGGTTGGATTTTATTATCATTCCTTTGAAATGGACTTGTGGCTGGAGACCCCGAGCTCACTGCCTCTACTTTTCTCGCGTTTTTTTACCGGCCTTTAAGATCCATCCTAAGATCAAACATTAAAGAAGTTTACTAGCCTAAGATAATAATGTCTGTAGTGTCTTTTATTGTTGTGCGTGCTCCCTAACTTAACACTACTCCAGCCATCTTTTATTATTCTCCACAACAGATGCATTCACCTTTTGCCTAGGTCTCTGACAGTGGCTCCCTTCACCACTTGGTGCTGTTACAGAGAAGTGCAGAACAACAGATGAGTTCAAGCCATCTTCAGGACTGTATTGAAAGTCAAAGCGTCTTTGCACAAGCCAGTTCGTGTTCCCTAGTTCCAGCAAGTAAATGTTCTTCAGCGAAACAAAGAATCGGGTGAGATGGTAAAGGTTGACCATAATACTACAAAACAGTTACACCCATTGACCGAGAGCAACTCTAACTTAATATAACAATATTCAACTGCAGCGAAAAAAAAAAAAAAACACAATCGAGCAGAACAAAGACGCACCACAAGCGCTACTGAATCAGATCTATCCTTCAGTAAAACTGTAAAGTACACTTTTAGTTTGTAGAGCTAATTTTTGTTTCATCTTACAGTAGTAACTATTGTCAAATAAAGTAATAGTTCAATGAGCTTGGTTCATCCTCCATACAGAAACGGTTAACACCTTATTAGCAGCCTTTAGCTTCAAGTGCTCCTCCTGTGCCTCATTTTGAAATCCGATTCTTACATTTTTTAAAAATAATAATAAATAAATGAAAGGCTGTTCTCAATGGAGAGAATGTCAGTCTAGTGACCCTGTTTGTATTGTAAGGCAAAATATATTCCCTGTTTGTGAGAATTGAATCATGATATGAATAGAATAGAATTCAATAGAATAGAATATTCAATAGAATTCAATCGAATAGTATGGAACTCAATAGAATAGAATTCAAGCATGATATGATATATATATATATGATATATCGACCTTAGTGAGATTAGAAGAACTAGTGAGGCTTACACATTGCTGAATAATTCCCATGTCCTCTGCCATAGAGGTCTCCAAGATAAGAAGCAATATGGGGTAGGATTCCTAATCCATAAGGACACTGCAAGCAACAATGACGAATTCTACAGCATTAATGAGAGGGTAGCTGCTGTCATAATCAAACTTTATAAGAGGTATAGATTAAAAGTAGTACCAGCCTACGCTCCAACATCCAGTCACGATGATGAAGTAGATCAGTTTTATGATGATGTTGAATTAGCGATGAGAAAAGTGCAAACTCCGTATACTGTAAATGGGCAACTTCAATGCAAAAGTGCAGAAAAAGCAGGCTAGTGAGCAAGCAATTGACAACTATGGTGTCGATTCTAGGAACGCTGAGGAGAGATGTTGCTGGAATTCGCAGAAAGGGATAAGCTTTGAATAATGAACACCTTTTCCAGGAAGCTTAGCAACAGGAAGTGGACCTTGTGGGGATTTGGGGAATTCGACGCGCCATTGCATGGGCGCATTTCACCTGTTCCTGCAATCCCTCCGCCTCACTGCCGCCTCACTGTGAACCAGTTGTCAGTGGTGGCTCTCCACTCGCCATGGTTCGCAGTGAGGGCAGAGCTACGACGTCATGAAGTGGCCCCTAGTGGCTACTGTCATGACGGTAACGTGTCTCTTTTTCTTTGGGACTGCGCCAGGTATGTGCATGGTTCCTCTCGTCCGCCGACACCTTTGCGACTAGGACTGAGCTCACGCACGGTGCCTTTGCCCGTGTGGGGAGTGCGTACCTCATGTTGATCCTGTCCGGACGCTAAGCCAAAGGACGGGTGCCTAGTGCTCACGCGAGGTCGTACCACGCCGAGCTGCACTACTTATCGGAGGCCCAAGCCGAAGGAGATTGCCCGAGCTCTCGCGAGTTGGCCCATTGGTTATCGCGAGAACAAGTAGCATAGCTGCCAGGACGTTTCCCAGCGGCATGTCCCAGCTTGAGCCTGTGATCTCGCAGCGACGTGTTAGAAGTGCCCCTGACTGTGTTTTTCGCCCTGGGTGCAGGACCCCTTTGGTCCCCACCGCCCCGGGAGCGTGGTGTTCGTGCAGTGTTGGGTGCCGTCGGATACAATAAACGGTTTCCGTCAACTCAGGACAATACTGTGTTCTTCCATGGGTCGCTCGGTAGTTCTTTGCGGCCTGAGCCTGCGCGCAGCGGCACTAGAGGCTGACAGCTGACGCGGCCCTGTGGCTCACTAAGTGCGAACCCACGGTGGTCGGTACTTCTGTGAGACACGAAGACACCACAACCTGGAAAAGCCCTAATGGTGAAACAAGAAATGAAACTGATTTCATACTTCCTGCTGATCCAAGTATAGTGCAGGATGTAGAAGTGATAGGGAGGGTAAAGTGCAGTGATCGTAGGTTAGTGTGGGCTAGGATTCACCTCGATTTGAAAAGAGAAAGAGTAAAATTGGTCAAGAAAAAACAGGTCAACCTAGAAGCAGTAAAGGTAAAAGCAGACAAATTCAGGCTGGTACTTGCAAACAATTATGCAGCCTTGAAACAGAGAGATGAAGATGACATAGAGATAATGAATGAAATCGTAACTAGGCTGGCTTGAGAGGCAGCAACTGAAGTAGGAGGCAAGGCATCAAGGCAACCAGTAGGCAAGCTCTCCCAAGTAACAAAGGACCTAATAAAGAAACGACAAAAAAAAGTGTCCAACTCAAGAGATAAGATACAATCTGCAGAATTGTTAAAACTGATCAACAAGGCGAAAATAAGTGATATTCAAAACTATAATGTGAGAAAGATTGAAGAAGCCGTAAAAAGTGGTCGCAGCCTGAAAACGGTGAGATAGAAACTTGGCATAGGATAAACCGAGATGTATGCACTGAAAGATTAGCAAGGTAATATCATCAGCAATCCCAAAGATATAGTAAAAGCAGCGGAAGAATACTATACTGACCTGTACAGTACCCAGCGGAGTCAGGATACCTCCATTAGCAACAGTATTGAACAGGATACAGAAACTCCTCCTATAACTAGCAACGAGGTCAGAAGGGCCTTGCAAGACATGAAACGAGGAAGATTGGCAGAAGAAGATAGAACAACAGTCGATTTAATCAAAGAAGGAAGAGACATAATGCTTGGAAAACTGGAAGAATGCAAACATTATACTAATCCACACAAAGGGAGACATTAAAGAATTGAAAAATTATAAGCCCACTAGCTTACTCCCAGTATTATATAAATCTCCAATAGAATAAGGGCAACGCTGGACTTTAGTCAACCAAGGGAACAACTAGGTGGGCTTCAGGAAGGGATACTCTACAATTGATCACATCCACGTCATTAATCAGGTTATCGATAAATCCGCAGAGTACAATAAGCCTCTGTATATGGTTTTCATAGATTACGAAAATGCATTTTATTCAGTAGAGAAACCAGCAGTCATAGAGACATTACGTAATCAAGGAGTACAGAACGCTCACGTAAATACCTTGGAAAATATCTACAGAAGTTCTACAGCTACCCTAATTTCAGACAAGAAAAGCAGGAAGGTACCCATAAAGAAAGGGGTCAGACAGGAAGACACAATCTCTCCAATGCTATTCACTGCGCGCTTGGAAGAAGTATTCAAGCTATTAAACTGGGGGAAGGCTTAGGAGTAAGCGTCGATGGCGAATATCTCGGCAACCTCCGGTTTGCCCATGACATTGTTCTATTCACCAACAATGCAGACGAGTTACAACAAATGATTGCAGACCTTAACAGGGAGAATGTAAGAGTGGGGTTGAAGGTTAATATGCAGAAGACAAGGATAAGGATGAATAGCCGGGCAAAGGAACAAGAGTTCAGGATCGCCAGTTAGCCTCTACAGTCTGTGAAGGAGTACGTTTACCTAGGTCAATTAAACACAGGGAACGCTGATCATGAGAAGGAAATTCATAGCAGAATAAAAATGGGTTGGATCGCATACGGCAGACATTGTCAGCTCCTGACTGGAAGCTTACCCTTATTGAAAAGGGAGGTGTATAATCGGTGCATTCTACCGGTGCTGACATATGGGGCAGAGACTTGGAGACTGACAAAGAAGCTTGAGAACAAGTTAATGACCGCACAAAGAGTGACAGAACAAAGAATGCTAGGCATAACATTGAGAGACATAAAGAGAACAGTTTGGATCAGAGAGCAAGCAGGGTATAGATGATATTCTAATTGACATGAAGAGAAAAAGACGTAGTTCGGTAGGTCATGTAATGCACCGGCTAGATAACCGTCGGACCATTAGGGTTACGGAATGGGTACCAAGAGAAGGGAAACTCAGTTAAGGACACCAGAAGACTAGACGGAGTGATGAAATTAGGAAATTCGCAAGCGCTAGTTGGAATCGGTTGGCGCAGGACGGGGTAATTGGAGATCGCATTGAGAGAACTTCGTCCTGCAGTGGACATGAGATATGCTGATGACATATATATATGACGTTTGGAAAGCTCCCCCCCTCCCCCACCGGGAATAATGAAAACTCTCCGCCTATGGACTCACTGATTCGAAGTTCGAATGCCCATTCAAAATGATGAATTTTTCTTTCCTCTCCATGACACGTGCTGACCACAATACCACTTTTTTTTTTACAACTTGCGAGCACAAAGCTAAATAACGGGAAGAAAAAAAATTACAACCGCATTCCAGCCATTCCGAGATGTAACTTCCGAGACGTAAACACACCGGTTTATCAAATTTAAGAATTTCTGCTATTGCTCTTGGTGACCCAACTTGGGTGTCTGGCAGCAACCCAGCTGGGAGAAAAAAAAAGTCCATAAAAGAACGCCGCCTGCACTGCCTCCATGCATCGTTACGTCGATAGGGTGCTTCGTTTCCACCCATAAAACCCTTTCAAAGTGAAGATTTTTTTTTTTTTTGCATAAGATAGCGATCTCAATCAAAGAAAGAGGGTCAAACGCGCGACATTCTTTTATGAACAGGCCGATTGCGTTCGGCGCGTGCTCAAGACGTCGCACTTACTCGATCGTCTCACGGTATACGCCTTTGCGTATATCCTCCTATCAACACGCAGTCGGCGAACGGACTGAGTGATAGAGCGCGCCGATTGCCACATAACCGCACAAACGGCACGGCATGCACAAGAAAAAAAAGAAACCGCGTGCGACCGCCGCGGCCGTTCTACCCTCGCCACGGTCATTTCACAGCGCAGTCAACGCGCGCGTTCGCACGCGCGTGGCTCGCGGGTGCGTGAAACGCCCGCGCGCCCACGACGAGACTGTTCACCCCGTCGGCCGCACCCCGGCTCGTGTCGCCGACCCCCCGAAATAGCGACGGGCGTTCAGGCGGCGACGATATCCACCGAGGCACTCCGCTCCTCGGAAACGTATTCCGCACACGCACCAAGCAAGCGTGCGCGCAACCTACGTTGAAAAGAAGTGCCGCGAAACGAGGAAAAATAAAGCGCGACCCGGTCGGCTGAAGCCCGATCGCTCGACGCGGACGGCGATAGTCATGCACGGCCGAGACATCCTAAATGTTCGTGCCTGAGCGAAGATGCAGTAGAAGAGGGAGTGTCTGCAGACGCCCACGCGCGCGTATTGTAGTACAGCTGCCCGATTGTTCCCCGCGGGAGCTCTGCGAAGGACGGGTGTTGAGCGTAGAGGAATGACAAACCATACATCATCTCTTCTGGCAGGCACAGCGGCTTTCATGTTGCTCGATATGACTCGCGCGCGTTTGTCTGCGCTAGCGGCAGCAATCGCGACCACACACACACACACACACACACACACACACACACACACACACACACACATATATATATCGCACGAAGCCGCGACGTAAACAACATGATTGACGTAGCGCATCCGCTCCACCAAACAAAACGGCCCCCGGCGTGCGGAAGTCACACCGCCTCCGCAGCATTGAGTTTCACGCTGACCCCGAAAACAAGCAAAACCGCTGCTGCCCAGCTCATTCTCCACTGGGCGTCATGCTCGACCGGCAAAACGCAACCGAGAATGGACGGAACCCAATCGCGGGGTCCGTGTTTCCGCAAATCGAGCAACGGCGAGACTCACTTGGGACTTCTCGAAGTTCTCTTTCTCCTGATCCAAACTGTTGGTCCTGCGCTGCGTCAGCGCCTTGGGCAGCGGTAGCGTAGACATGGTGGAGTGGAAACTGGGCTCGTTTCGGGAGCCCCGGCCGTCTGTGTGCACTTTATCCTCGAGCCGCAGACAGTCGCGGTGTCGTTCTGTCTTTTTTGTCAGTCGCCCGGAGACGGACGGTCGCAACACAACCACTACCGCCTCCACAAACACACGGACCGCACCACAGCAGCTGCCTAGCAGCAGCGGCAGTAGCCGAAAGTTGTTACTGGCGCTGATGACGATGGCCGTGCCGCTGTCGCCGCCGGATCGCTGCGTGCGCGTACGAACGCCTACGCTCGGCAGCGGAGAACGCATCGCCGCTGGGGCGAGAAAGAAAACTGCGGAAAGCCGTTTTGATATTTTCATGTTATTTCCCTCTCGCGCAGTCGACGCCCCGAGTTGGGCGAGCGCGGGTGTTTAGACGCTCTGATTCACACAGTTAACGCGAAGACAGCGGTGCGCGCGCGCATACCACACATGCGAGGCCGCGCCTTTCAAACGAGCGTGATCAGCATAATATGGCCACGCTTGCGAAAGTCGCGCATCGGAGCGTAGTGTTTATACACACAGCCGCGTTTCGCAGCCTGCCGTTCAGCGCTGCGCTTAGCGTACGAATAATCGTTAACGACCTTGAACCACATTTACTAACGGATCATCTGCATGTCTCCCTTCATCAGGTCAGGAGGGGGGACGAGGGAGGCTCATAAGGTGTACTCACACCTACACACTCATATATATATATGCATATTTATCAGTGAAGCGTTGAATAACAGGATTCGGCAGTAAAACAGGTCAAATAATAGAAGCATATGTAGGAAAATTATGCAGATCCATTGCACTGTGGGAATCAAGTAGGTAAGCGAAACTTTCCATGCTGGATGCTTTGACGATAATTAGCGGTGATGTTGACGGAAAAGCTTAATTTCTTCAACGTTTAGACTAACACGAGAGTGGCGAGTTGATGTACGTTACATTGCGTGCACCACTGCTGTTTGTCTGTGTAGTACACAGAACACAAAGGGAGAGGTGTTTGCTTGAGGCGTTGTGCGCATTTTCCTTACTACCGATCGAGAGGGTTGAGCATATGTAATTGCCTCACATGGCACATCCCACCATGGCAGAAGTATTAAACTTGAATTGGATTATGGGGCTGTACGTGCCAAAACCACAATCGTGTTATGAGGCACGCCGTCGTGGCTGACTCCGGATTACTTTTGACACCGTGATGTTCAGCTGTAACGTGTCCCAAAATCTACATGCACGCGCGTTTTCTATTTCGCCCCCGTCGAAATGCAGGTGGTGGTGGTGATAACTTTATTGCACACAGGGGAGTTGCGCACACGCAGGTCCTTGGGCCCCCGCACGGCCCCACTGCACTCAAACGTTCATGTCCCAGAGACTCATGACGCTGGCAGCCCGGCCTGTGGCGATGGCTTGCTTGGCCGGGTCCTCGGAGCGCAGTAGGGTCTCCCAAGCCTCCCAAGTAGTAAGGTGCTCTAGGCCCCCGCGGAGGAGGATCCGCCGGGCAGAGGAAGAGGATGTGATCGAGAGTGGCTTTGGGGTGGAGGCAGAGGGTACAGGACGGGTCGGTGTGGACGTGGTGGTAGCGCGAGCATATATAAGGGGAGGGTACGGTGCGTGTTTGGAGCCGCCTCCTAAGTGTTTGGTGATAATTGTCGAGGGAGGGACGGGGTGGGGGGTAGAGTCGACGCTCGGCTTTGCAGGCTTGTGTCAGTTCAGTGAATGAATGCATGCGCTCCCGTGAGAACCCTGGATCGGAGGCCGCCGGTGCCCGGTTGAGAGAACCTCGGGCTAAAGCGTTGGCAGCCTCGTTTCCAGGATTCCCAGAGTGGGCAGGCACCCATATGAGCTCTATGTGGCGGGGCGGGTGCGCAGCGTGGGAGTTCAGTATGCGAAATGCAGGGACGTGAACTCTCCCGCGAGCAAAATTTAGTATCGCAGTTTTAGAGTCCGATAATATATACCGGGCCTTCGTGCGCGTAATAGCTAGGGCAATAGCGGCCTCTTCAGCCTCCTCCGAAGTGGCAGTTGGGGATATGTGAAGGGTGGTAATCGGTTGTAGGGAGGGGTTCGTGATGGCAACAACCGCGTCCTCACCTGTGCATGCGGCATCCACTCACACAGCATCCGGTTCCGTGCCATAGTGTTTGTGGAGCGCCCGTGCGCGAGCTCTGCGGCGGGGTTCGTGGTAGGTGGGGTGCATGTTTTTAGGGAGAGGTTTAATAAGAAGTTCGCGGTGAATGTGGTGGGGGACCTGGAGCTGTGTGGGATCCGTGGCTGGTATCCTGATACCGAGGGTGTGTAGGATGTGTCTGCCGGTGGTGGTTCTCGCGAGACGTATGTATTGTGTATGCGATGGGCCTCAATAAGCTCACCTATCGTGTTATGTAGGCCTAGCTGGAGGAGTTTTTCGGTGGAGGTATCTAGGGGTAGGTGCAGTGCTGTCTTAAATTCGAAATGCAGCTGCCACGGTTGGTATCAAATCACCGACCTCTAGCAAAGCCATAGCCGCAAAGCTACCACTGCGGGCAAAGAATTGTGTTGATTTGACGGTTGACCGCTTCCGTAGTGTCGCCTGGACCCTAGCTGCGGTGCACTTTGATTAATGCGGATCTGCTTCTGCACGCCCTGCGTAGTTTGTCCACTTGACATATTTGCATGCTGTTTATTTTTCAGAAATAGCAGCAACGTACTGTACCGAATCTTGAACTTAATTAAGCTTATCTGGTTCCTTGTCTTCTCGCGTTACCTTCCCCCTCCCTTGTATGGGAACTGCCTCTTCTCCTGCCTTCTCTCTGTATACAATTCCATCTACGTCCCCTCTGAACTCATACGTTAGTAGAAATGGAAGCGCTGCAGCTTCTGCAATGCAACGTGAGAGGCGATTGGAAGATTGGTGGAAGTAGGGAAACGACAAAAAACGGAGACGTGCAAAAGCAAAGTTCGCAATAGGGGGTCAGAAAATTTGGTTGCGGGAGTTCTTAGTAGTTTTTTTTTCTTTTTTAACCTAGGTAGGACATTAGGCAGTACAATAGCAAGAGCTTGGTGGCGCAATTACCCACCGCCTGGTTCCAACAGGTCCCCTTTGGAACGGAGCGCAAATCAAAGCGCACCGCAGCTCGGGTCCAGGCGACACTATGGAAGCGGTCAACCGTCAAATCAACACAATTCTTTGCCCGCTGCGGTAGCTTTGCGGCTTTGGCATTGCTAGAGGTCAGTGATTTGATAACAACCAGCCGCATTTCGACGGGGGTGAAATAAAAAACGCACGTGCATGTAGATTTTGGGACACGTTACAGAACGTCACGGTGCCAAAGTAATTCGGAGTCAGCCACTCCGGATTACTCATAACATCCATCTATCCATGCTTTTGAGGGGGGTCATAGATAATTAAAGCTGTTAAACGGCTCGTGTGGCGACGATCAGGTAGCTACAGAGGGCATTGTGAACATTCGACGCGGTGGGGTGAGAACGAGTTTCTCACGTCGCCTTTCCTCTCTGACTCGCTCCTGTCATGTAGAGACACGCTCTGAACCATCCCCGACGTGGTGTGCCGGACAGCAGTAGCAGCTGCAATGGGAAAGTCGAAGGAAGAGGCAAACTTCCCTTTAAAAAACACCAGGATTTCACTGACGTTTCGGCCGGTGGCCAGCCCTCAGTCGGAGTCGGAGTGCATGCGTGATCACTCTGATGAAGGCAGGATCATCTGCCGAAATTTCAGTAAATTTATCTTTCCCAAGTTTGCTTTTATATAAAGTCATGCCAGAGGAAGCCAACAATGTTGGGCGTGGACAGCATAGGAGAAATATATGTAGCTTTTAATTGAATTAAAGGAATGATAGATCAATGAAAATGAACGTGGATGAAAAAACTGGCCGCAGCTGCGATAGGGACTATTTCTGCAATCGGAAGTACCCCAGGTCTCCGCATTGCGCGTGCGCGATGCTCTTACTATTAGCATCGCCCGCGGCCTGGCTGCATGCAAACGAGTGAATTTTATTTACTTGTTTGTCTGTACATATGAACTTATTACGCACAAGCGTAACTGACCAGCTCGTGAAATCGGCGGTTTCTGCCTGAAGCCGCGAAGCAAGCGAACGAGGAAGGCGCCTGAAGGTGGAGAGATTCGCGCGCCGGGGTAAGCACGAAGGAGCGCACCGAGCACGCGAGTGTCGCTGTATATGCTATACAGGAACAATAGAGCGCACTAAAACCCCTTGATAATTAAAGTTCCTCAAATTTCGTAAAGTACTGCCACGCTTTGAAGAATGCCGCCTCCTGCTCGCGCGCTCTGGCCGACGCCGCGTCGCTATTGGCCAAATAGCATCACGTGGGTCCTCGCGCCGTGTATTAGCGCCATTTTTGCTCGAGGAGCGTCTACGGAGTGGCGAGGTAGCGCATGTTGGCGCCGTTGCTACGCTCGAGCAGTGTAGGCGGCGCCACGGTCGAGGAGGGAACGTGAAAGAGAGGAGAAACGAGTGAAGGCGGAGGAGGAGAGTGTCGCTACTTTACGAATTTAAGTTTAAGGGGTTTTATTGATAATTTGAAAGTACCGACACTCTCCTCCCCGCGGCGCTTTCCTCCTCGATTCTCCTCGCGCCCCAGCTGCATGCGCTGCGCACGGCACGCTTTCTCCTTGGGTCCCGCGGACGGGCCGCAGCATTTTAAGGTGGCGTATGATTTTGGACCAGTTGCGCGCCCCAGTGGTGTAGAAACTTTGAGAAATGCTGATACCACCATCGATAAAGCTGAAGGCAACGTTTATGAGGAGGTTGGTCTTTTCTTAAAGCCGTATGAACAGGGTATACTGATGTAGAATGATCGAGCTTTGAGGCGAGTTCTATAATCCAGATATTTTTTCTGCCACACAAGATGATTTACTTTGTGCATTTGATCTAATATTGCTTGTGGCACATCCATCTTTGACTTTTTTTTCTTTCCTGTGCGCACACGTGCTACGCAGGTATTAGGTTCAACGTGCCTTCTTACAACGAATTAGTCGTAATTACGTGCATCGTCTGTCCATGTGTTTGTCTTCTCAATGTGCAATATTAATGCGAGCAAGCGTTCGCGATCGTGTGAACATACTCAGCACATTGCTTGTATCTGTGCGAAAACCAAATAATAATAATCACCCACTTATGCGCGCATGGCAGCCCAATTCAAAGCATATTCAAGAACTGAAAAACACGCAATACGTGCGCTAGCTAGCAATGAACTGAAGCCGTGTGTGTTACCGGGCTAGTCGGTATTCCATGCTGAAGTGACTAGCGCAAGAGTAGACGCGGGGTACAAAAGGGCACTTGTCCTTGCCGCCCTTTTGTGCCCCGTGTCTTCTCTTGCGCTAGTCACTTCAGCACGCAAGCTAGCGCTCGTGACCCGTAATACCACGGGTATACTTGCCGTTAATTTTTTTCAAGGCCTGCATTCTTTGTATCTAAGCGACTGACACACATCCAAGTAACCTGGAAAGAAAGCTCCTCTACAAGTCGCTATTTCGATTTTCAGTAAAAGAGACAACGGATCTTAACAATCATGAAAAGTGCGATCAATTATCTTCGCACATAATTGTTCACAGCTGAATGCACGAACTATAGTGCTGCCTTTCCGACTGAATAACAGTCGTCGACGTGCGAGGTGAGAGAGCCCCAGCAGAATATTCAGCATACCGAGGACGACGCCATTTTTATGCAACTAGCAAATTGTTGCAGTAAAAACGCCGATGAGCGGGTCGGAATGATGAAATAAATGCGGCATTAGCAGATGCTTCGACACGAGCAATAAGGCGCCTTAACTCGCAAACAACACTGCTTGTAGGAACAAAGTTCTTTCGGCCAATGTTGCTCAAACCATCACGCTTTCCTTATGGGTATCATAAAAAGAATGCAGAAACTCCCCTGGATTTATTCAAGTATGCGCAAGCATACCCCCAAATTTAAGTTGGCCCACAAACAGATTTGAAGTTGGCAAGCCCCAAATTTCAAGTTGACCCACCCCAAATTTCAGTTTGGACCACTCCCAAGTTTAAGTTGGTTAGCCCATGTTCAAATTTCAAGTTGGCCTACACCCTAATTTAATTGGCCCATGTCTAAATTTCAAGTGGGTCCACCCCAAAATTTAAGTTGGCCCGTCCTTCAAATTTCAGTTTGCCCATCCCCCATTTCAAGTTGACCCACCCTCAAATTTCAGTTGGCCCACCGTTATTATAAGCTTCCCCCTTCACTTTCTTGGAGCACTATTTATCCATGTGGGTATTCTTTTTTTTTAGTTTAGATTTGTTCCTTATCGCGGATGAAGTCATCAATCATTTACATTTACACCACTATAACGATTCAAGTGTCCCAGCTTTGCAAATTACGCATTCTTGTGCTGACGCAAGTCATTACACTTTTCGCGTGACGGGGCTGGGGTACTCGCCAAAGAATGCTTTCGCATTAAAACTGTATAACCCTTGTCAGGCTTGTTGCTGCAGTTATATGCGCTACAGCCCAGCACATCGCTACCACAGCACTGCAGGAAACAGCAGCAACGTTCGCTGCGCCGAGATAGCAAAGCCAAGGAGAAAAATGGCGCCGACGAAAAACAAACACAAGCAAAACGCAAGATCCGCGTGTTTCCATGGGCAACGACAGGGAAACCAATCATTGTGTAGAAAAACGGGAGCAAAACCCGTTTCAGCGAATGGGACGGGCGAGGAGGATGCGCGGCGGCGGCAGAGTGGCGGTACTTCCAAATTATCAAGGGATTTCAAAGCGCGCGGCAATGTAACGTCACCTAGAGGAATGTGTAGGTAGCGTTGAGCAAAGTGGGGATGGAGAAACGAGGCGAAACGTCAGGAGGCGTGCTGGGTTGACCTTCTCTGGCAGTTAATTGCTACAGTTTTTCTTTGCGCTACATACGTACCGGGTCCGTCTCGCGATGAGATCGTCCTCGCGCGCCATTCCCCGTACGTGTGCGCGAGTGAAAGCGTGCAACGGTGAGCCCACGGTAGCGGCTCAATCTCGCGTTCATAAGAGGAGGAAGCGCGCCGCATTTCGTCGCGCGCATGGCACTGGGGAGCGTTGCTCTTCGGCCGCGCGCAGTCACGAGGGCTTTATCTTGAAAGCGATCTGCTTTGGCGGCCCATAGTCTAGGTGGGCCGACGGCTCGTACCTTTGCGTGCGTTGTATGTTCACCGCTCAGCTTGCGTTGTAGCGATAGACAGCACGAGTCACTTCGCTCGCTGCTGCTGCCGCGATTCCTCACGCCAGCATTTTGACGGCCAGAGTCCGCGGTCATCGAGTGCGGAGTGCTCATGTTTGCCTGTGCGCGCTGACACCATGCCAGGTAATTTAATGTTTACAACGGGTGGTTCTACATATGGCTGCTGCTGCTGCGTAGGCGCCGGCGCGGCTGTGCGAGCCCTAGTCTTGAATACGATCTGCGATGTGGACAGTAGAGAGTTTTAGAATATGGGCCCCTATTCGTCGAATAGCGTCGAAGCCACTGCGCATGCGCGAGACGCAAACTGCATTTGGGTTTTGCGTCGGGCATGCTGTACGTTTCACTGATTTAGCGGGAGCCTCAAAAGTTGCCCCAAAAGATTTGCGTAAGCAAACATGATGGCACCCATCGTGGTAACGTGTGAAGTTTGCAAGCTAGGACAAGTGACTGCGGTTATCGTTTTCTCTCAACTAGCATGTGTTATGAAGATTGATTCATTAGACACCGCCGATTCCGAATTCGATTGTGGACATTAGGCTCGTAGGCCTAACACGGCGTAGCTACTAATTGTGTGCTGTGTAAGGAAGAAGTGCGCCGTGCAGAGCTCTGCAGCCGGATCGCCAGCGTTACTGAAGTGGGGCTCGGGCTAGATGCTGTTAATGTGTGACTGGCTAAGCCTACGCTGTTGCGTCTTCCTGTAGGCATCCTTTGTGTCGTCCACAGTCGTGTCGGATTTGCCATAATTGGTGGAGGTTTGCTGGGTCTCCTGCAATCCTGGAATTGCGCAGCCGGATTCTCCCTGGCATCATGACCACTGAAAGCACCACGAGTCCACCGTATGCCCCGACACATTCCGCCAGCGGGACCCCCCTATCTTCAGTGGCACTGAAAACCACAACGTAGATGATTGGCTCTCATCATAGGAACGTGTCAGTCTGAACAACAAATGGGATGACATCACTAAATTGATCACCGTCCCTTTCTACTTCACCGGAATTGCCCACTTGTGGTTTCAGTACCACGAAAGCGAAGCCCCAAGCTGGACTGTGTTCAAGACAAAGCTCAGCGAGGTCTTCAGCCACCCTGGTGTTCAAAAGCTTCGTGCCGAACAGCGTCTGCAGCCGCGCTCTCAGCAGCCTGGTGATAACTTTACCAGCTACATCGAAGATGTCATTGATCTCTGTAAACGTGTCGATGCATCCATGACTGAGGGAAATAAAATCAAGCATATAATGAAGGGTATCGACGAGGACGCGTTTCAGATGCTCATTTCAAAAAGCCCCTCTACTGTTGCCCAAGTTATTGAATTGTGCCAAAGCTATGACGAGCTCCGCCGTTAACGCCTCCTCACCCGCCGTTTTGTTCCCCATCAGGAATCGTCCAGCTTGACCTCTCCTTTTCTAGATTCCACCCTCCTCTCGCAAATCAAGGCTTTCGTCCGGGAAGAAGTTGCTCGCCAGCTCTCCCTTATCTCCAACCCGCCGGAGTCAAGTTCGTCCCTTTGTCCGACCCTACGAAACGTTATAGAAGAACAAGTGCCCAAGGTCCTTCCTCTGGAATGGGCGCCTCAACTTACCGCCCCATTCACTTACGCCGATGCCGTCGCATGACCATGACCACCAACCACGGTTAGGCATTGGAGGCGGAGCTCGATGCCTAGCCGTGTTTTTACCCCCACGCCGCCACGACCTCCAGTCCATCGAGTAATTAATCCCTGGTGCACAGCGGACAATCAGTCCATCTGCTATTCATGCGGTATTCCTGGTCACGTTGCAAGCCTGTGCCGCTACCGTCCACTTCATCCACGTGACAACCCACGCACAGCCGCCTATGACCATCCGTTTCCTTTCGCTCCAGATAGCGATTTACCCCTTCGCCGCCCAAGCCTTCGCCAAGTTTCTGACCGCCATTCTCCTTCTCCTCGTCATCGCTCGCTCTCCCCGATGCATCGACGTCCCTCTTCTGCTGACACGGAAAACTAAGTGGCGCAGTTCCTGAGGCAAGAACGGCGTCATCGCTGCAACGCTTAAGCCCTCTTCTTTAGCCGCCCAACGTTATTGATGCCGCTGTTGAAGGCGTCTCTGTGCTTGCCCTCATTGACACAGGTGCCACCATATCTGTGATTGCCGAAAAAATATGCCGCTCAATATGAAAAGTCATGACGCCTTTCTTCGGTCCTTTACTCCGCATGGCCACAGCACAGCACGCCCAGCCGGTGGCTGCGTGCACCACCAGACTTCAAATTCAAGGAGTGCTCTAGACAGTCGAGTTCGTCGTTCTTCCCCACTGTTTCCACGATATTATTTTAGGTTGGGATTTTCTCTCCCGTCACCAAACTGTCATTGATTGCTCCTGTGCAGAAGTTGCCTTCTCTTCGCTTGGCAATGCCATATCTGATGACGTTTCGCTTTCCTGCACCGAGTTGTCCCTCACCGACGACATCCAAATACCTCTGCACGCATCCATTCTGGCACCTGTATCCTGTTCCGTTGCCTCCGACTCTACTGTACTCTTCACACCTTCGACTGCTTTCGTTCATCGCCACCTCTCACCACTCCCAACTGCGCTGCTTGGCCTTCAAGGGACCCTGAAACGATTTTGACGATTTTCTACAAACGTACTGAGTCGTTAGAGTAGGTCCTTCTGATCATTAATTGACACATCTAAGTGCTCCGCGTAAAGCCCGTAATTTATTATAAGGCTTTAAAAATGTACATCGCTGCTGATCGCAGCACAATGCTCGGCGAAATTTTAAGCCGCCCCTACCCATACGACCGAAATCACCCATATGACGACAGTGGGGCGAGCTATCCGATTGGCTGACTAGGGCGCGTGATCGATAAATTTTCTAACTTTATGGTAAACAAATGATGTTTGTAATAGTTGGAATGTTAGTTAATTTGCTTTTGTAACAAGAAAGTAACATAAAGAGAATGCACAAGAACAATTTTTCAGTACACTTAAGCACTTCCTGCACACAGCAAGTGTCGTCTGCTTGTGTTACATGTTCTGTCTTTGACGAGAGCTCCGCCGTCGGTGTCGGTTTGTGTTTTCGCGAGCGCTATGATTTGACTTTGTTGCGTTGTGGACTGCAAACGTAGCGACTGGCAATATGCCAAGCTGCGACATCGTGTCCCTCTGCAAGCCAGTAGACGAGCGGACTGGCTGCAGTGCATCGGACTGCCGCTATCCGATCGGTGCCAGGATTTGTGCGATTGCGGCCGTCACTTTACACCGGAAGATTACTAATGCAATAGCGTTTTGCGAGTCCGGTATTAGGGTAAACGCAAGTGCAAGGGGACAGGGCCTGGCAGTGTCCCCTTGTGTGTGGTTTCAGGGGATGAACAGAAGTGCAAATGTGAATGGTCTGCACGGTGCAGCCACCTGGTGGCATAGAGCTCAACCACACACAGTAGCAGTAACAAAATGTAATCTTCTTGGCAGCTGGTGTAAATTTTTCGCAGGAGTGTAATCGTTAACACGTTGTTTTTGTAAATGTTTAAAATGTTTTACACTTGGTTAGAGCAATATTAGCTCTTTCTTTGGCTGGTTAAGCTCTGCACCAGTGGGTGGCTGGACCGTGGAGACCGATCAGGCAGCTCACGTACGTCTACGCTTAAGTTCCTTCATCAACTTGAGTTTATGCCTCGATCGTTCCGTCTAAATATTCAGGTAGTGCGTGATTACCGGAATACCAGACACGTTCGGCGCTACGACAGAATGTTCGCAATGCACACTGCTTCGATAGCTCTCGCTTGGGGTCGATGGCCAAACGGCTAGCGGAGAGGTTTCTCGTGGGCGGGCTCCAAAACAACCGGAAATGGACGATGTGACGTCGCATTGTGACGCAGGACCAGTGAAGGCGGAGCTTAGCCCTGATCGCTCGGCGAACGAGTTGTGAAGGAAAAGCATGGCTAGGGAGGAGGGTAACTTGTAATCGCTTGTAACTCCATTAATACGTAACGCTTCACTTAAATTATGGTGCGAATGTTCTACTTAAGCTGCACCCTACGCTTCTACAAAATTTGTCCGAACCGTTTCAGGGGCCCTTTCAGGCTGGCGCGACTCACCTTCCTGTATACAACCACTTCCCATTCCCGATTATGTTGCTTCACAGTGAATCTCTCGGCACTGTGGAGCCTTACGACACCATTACCATGTTTGAACTTTCTATTGGATCGTCAGAGGTCAACGCCCTCTACTGTAGTCCCGTGACTGCCACATCCCCTGAAGACGTTTTCAACCATGTCATTGACAACGCCTTAAACCCCAAGCAACGCCATGACCTTCTTCGTCTCCTAGAGAAATGTCGCCCTGCTTTTGACAGCCATACCACTTCCCTGGGCCGAACGACAACTGTATGTCACTGGATTGACACCGGTTCTCACTCACCGCTACGGCAGCGACCATACCGTGCATCGTCGACAGAATGACGCGTCATTGATGAGCAAGTAAGTGACATGCTAAAGTGTGGTGCCATTGAACTATACGACAGCCCATGGGCATCGCCAGTTGTTTCAGTTGAAAAGAAGGATGGCTCGATCTGCTTTTGCGTGGATTACTGTCGCCTAAACAAAATAACCCAAAAAGATGTTTATCCATTGCAGCGTATCGACGACGCCCTAGACTGCTTACAAGGTGCAGAGTTCTTTTCCTCCCTCGATCTACGCTCTGGTTATTGGTAGGTGCCTATGGCTGCAGACGATAAACCTAAAACTGCTTTCATTACACCAGATGGCTTATACGAATTTCGTGTGATGCCATTCGGACTTTGCAACGCGCCCACGACTTTTGATCGGATGATGGACACTATTCTTCGAGGCCTCAAATGGAACACGTGTTTGTGTTATTTGGATGATGTAGTAGTGTTTGTACCAGATTTTCCTACTCACCTTCATCGCTTAGAGCAGGTTTTATGCTGTCTCAGTGATGCTGGCCTCCAACTAAACCTGAAAAATGTCCCTTTGGGGCATGCAAGCTGACAATTCGCGGACATGTCGTGTCGAAGGACGGCGTTCTCCCTGATGACGCTACGCTCCATGCTGTTAAAGAATTCCCGAGGCCAACGTCTCTAAAAGACTTGCGCAGTTTCATTGGCCTCTGCTCGTACTTCCACTGCTTTATTCGAAATTTCGCTTCGATTATGGCACCACTGGCAGAGCTTCTTCGGGGAGACCTCAATCTTTCTGCATGGTCCCCGGCTTGCGACAACGCTTTCGTGACGCTACGTCGCCTGCTCACAACACTACCGATACTGCGCCATTTCGATCCAACTGCTCACATGGATATCCATACGGATGCTAGCGGTGTTAGTCTTGGCGCTGTGCTCGCCCAGCGAAAGCCCGGCTGCCAAGAATATGTTGTTGCTTATGCGAGCCGCACTCATGAAAGCTGAAGCGAACTATTCAGTCACGGAAAAAGAATGTCTAGCGATCATCTGGGCCATCACAAAATTTCGTCCATATCTGTACGGCCGTCCTTCGATGTCGTTACCGATCACCACGAACTTTGCTGGTTGTCGTCTCTCAAGGATCCCTACGGCTGCCTAGCCCGGTGGGCACTGAAGCTCCAAGAGTATGATATCCAGGTTGTCTACCGCTCAGACAAGAAGCAGACCAATGCCGATGCTCTTTCGCGCTCGCCTGTCCACGCCGACATTGTCAGTGTCTCTCTCCTAGTCGACCCACTTCTCCCATTTGCTTGTATAGCTTTGGAGCAGCGCAAGGACTCCTGGATTTCATCTTTGATAGATTACATCTCTGATTCACCTACACGCTCACCATCCCGAGCGTTATGCAGACAAGCTTTGCACTTCACCATCTGCGACGTAACTACAGCTCCGACAGCCGCAAATGGCTGCTTGTAATACCCCGGCAGCTTCGAACTGATGTATGTGCCGCTTTCCACACCGACCCTCAGTGCGCACATGCTGGTCTCTTCAAGACCTGCACCAGACTATGTCATAGGTTTTATTGGCGTGGTATGTACACATTTGTGCAAAAGTACATTCGCTCTTGCACAGAATGTCAACGCCACGAGCCCGATCCTTGCCGCCCTTCTGGACCAATGCAACCTTTGCCGTGCCCTTCGCAACCCTTTGACCGGGTTGGGATAGACTTATATGAACCTCTGCCATACACAGCTGCTGGCAATTACTGGGTCATTGTAGCTATAGACCACCTCACAAGGTATGCAAAAACGGCTTCTCTACCAGCTGCGACAACCTGTGACGTTGCCTCCTTCCTGCTTCAACGCTTCGTTCTACATCACGGCGCTCCCCGCGAACTCCTGAGCGACCGAGGCCGCGTCTTTCTCGCTGATGTCATTCAAGAACTTCTCGCTGAATGCCGCGTCATTCATCGCTGTACCACCGCATATCGCCCGCAAACAAACTGATTGACAGAGCGCTTTAACCGAACTCTTGGCGACATGCTTTCGATGTATGTCGCCTCCAACCACACCAACTGGGACCTCATCCTTCCCTATGTCACGTACGCCTACAACACGGCACCCCAGTCAACGAAGGGCTTTTCTCCCTTCTTTCTTCTATATGGCCACAAACCATCATTTCCCATTGACACTAGTCTTCCTTACTGTCCCGGCTTATCAGAGGGTACACCGGTTTCTGAAGCCGACTGGTATGCAGAAGAATGTCGGCAATTAGCTCGCTCCCTTACAACGCAAGAACAAGCACTACAGAAATTTCGTCATAAGGACGGGTGCCTCCACCACCAGTTTTCGCCTGACGCTCTCGTTTGGTTGTTGGTGCCTCCTACTTCGATACAAGGTGTCTCCTCCAAGTTTGTATCCCGATACCACGGGCCTTACCGGGTTCTACGCCAAACTTCTCCGGTGAACTACATGGATGGATGGATGGATGTTATGAGCGTCCCCTTTGGAACGGGGCGGTGGCTTGCGCCACAAAGCTCTTGCTACTATGCTGCCTAATATCCTACCTAGGTTAACCAATGAAAAAAAGAAACACTATGAATTACCACGTCCAAATTTTCTGATACCCTATTGCGAACTGTGCTTTTGTACGTCTCCGTCTTTTGTCGTTTCCCTACTTTTCTTCCACCAATCCTCCAAGCGCCTCTTACTGATGTCTATTGCGGACCTGTTTGCTTTACCACTGCTCCCGCTGAACCCAAGGGCTTCAAGGAGGCGAGTGGTGCTTCAATCGACCGCTGGATAGACGTCTACATTATCGAACCTCTGACGCCCCCTACGGACCTGCGTCGCCGAGGCCGCGAGTCTGTGCACGTAGATCGGCTCAAGCCATATCACGAGCCCTTCGTCCTCACGATGCCTTAGGCCTCCTGTGCGGCTTCGTCTTCAGCGAGGGGGGAAGTTGTAAGGAAGAAGTGCGCTGTGCAGAGTTCCGCAGCTGGATCGCCAGCGCTACTGAAGTGGGGCTCGGGCTAGACGCTGTTCCTGTGTGACTGGCTAAGCCTACACTGTTGCGTCTTCCTGTAGGCGTCCTTCGTGTCGTCCACAGTCGTGTCGGACTTCTTTGCCATAGCTGCTTATAGAATAACTCTTAAACTAATTCAATGCAAAAACATGAAAGTCAAAATTACTATTCTTAATTTAAAATGGTATATTTTATTTAATTATTTCTAATAGATTTTCTTTGATGTAGTAGTGGCGCTGTCAACACAAGATGCTATTGATGCTATCCGCAAACACAAAGCCCTATTCTAAATCTCTGCACTCTTGCATGCCCCAATGCTAATGCCTGCGAAGCTCTTTGGGGCCCCAAACTGTTGGGGCCCTATTATAAAACTCTATAGCATAGGCGTCTAGGCGCACCGAGAGCCGATAGCGCTTGCGCGTCACCCGCGTTCACGTAGTGAAACGTCACTGTGATGCTTTGCGTGCTTGTTTCTGTATGGAGATAGCTAAAGTGGCAAATTTAAAGTCGGAGAAATGTGCTTTCCGATGAGACCAAAATAGCAGCGTTCGGATGTGCGGTTATGCTGAAGAGAGCAGCAAGTTACTGTATGGTAAGTGTGGTAATACCATACCAGCTATAAGGAAAAAAAAAAGAAAAAGAACAAAAACCTTTCATGCACTGAGATTTAGGTGCGTGTTAAGTAACCCCTGGAGATAAAAATTAGTCAATATTCCACCGCTGTGGTGTACCTTGATAACAATTTTGTACTGGCACATAATACCACAGAATTTAATTAATTTTTTAAATTCAGCTGCCATTGTATTCGGCTCGTCGAACAAGATGGGGAAACTTGATGCGCTAATAGCACACGGTGTTCGATGGATGTTTCACTTTCATGCGCGAAAGCTAGCCATGGTGCATAAAATTATGTGTACAAAATAGAGTTTGAGACTACGGTATTCGGGTAAATACAGACGGTCGGGTGTTTTACCAAAGGGGCGCAGCTGACAACTTCGCGTGGCTAGGCCAAACGTGTGTTTCGAACAGCGATCTCCAATCGCGCCCCTGGTGTAAATTTTCGGCAGTGGCGTAATCGTGTTGCCTGCGCTTATCCACTTGCGTTTACCTGAATATCGGACAAGCTAAAAATCATTTTAATCCATTGTGTTTAGCGTAATAGTGGGGTTAGCAGAATAACGGGATCAAAATACGCATGCGCAGAATGCCAAATGACCCATAGCGTCTAGGGTATCCATGCTATTTCTCAGACTTAATGTTACAGTCTTTGTGTGGCTTGCGTAGTTTTACGTAAAACATAGCAGTTATCCTGGCCACCTGCTTCGAACTGAATTTGGTGTTGCTTTTGTAGAATTCACTTCGTTTGAAACATAGGACTGTGTCAATGGCTTTTGCTTAGCCTCAAGCCTCTTCGGCGACAGGGTATTATGGATAACCTTGCAGAGTTTTCGAGATCGGTTCTTGTTTCGACACGTCAAAGCATAATGAGTGAAATTTCTGGGATTGCAGCGCCACCTATCAAGTTAGGAGATCCTGTGGCATTGAGAAATGTCTACCCTGAGTCAAAAGGGATCAGGACTACTCACTTGCTTACTTTTATAGATACATGCGACGGCGTATGGCCTCTGAGATCAGGACTTCTTGGACGCCATGGCTGACAGCTTGTACTGATTTCGCCACATAGAAATAAAACGCCCTCCCGGCGTTTCTTGCGCTGCACCTCACACTTTTCGGATGCACACGCAAAGCATGGCGAATAGATAGAATCACTTAGGTGCACTATGTATGTGAAATTTATAGCGTAATTAAATAGTGTACGTCCTGCACATAAGCTACATGCTTTCGGCAAAGTTAGTTTGCGGAATGGTAACACTACTTCCCTTAACCCCACTATTATGCTAACTTTATATTGCGAAAAATTGTTTTTAGGTGGTTTACACGAAAATTTTCACCAGCTTGGCTAATGCAAAAATATTTAGAGCACTTTTACACGGTTTTCAGTATATCTTGGAATGAGATAGAAAAAATTATACAAACTGAAAATGTGATTTAAAAATAATCGCTGTTATGGCCATTTTTCGAAATGCGATAGCTGCGTCCCTCCTTAAACCATTACATCATTAGTTTTGCAAGAATAAAGAAAAGTAAACAGGAAAAATGATTTTAGTCCAATGCAAAGCTTGCATAATCTAATGCAATTGCCAGAAGCTCGGGTCAAATGCGACAAGCAATGCTGTATTGTGCTAAAATTACTAATTTGTGAAAGCACACAACCAGCTTGTGGCAAATGAACAAACCAAGAAAAAAAAGATATTGCGCTGGCAATCGTCATTTTCTCCTTGGAACAGTGTCAGTGCCCAACTTCTCGAGCGTTGAGGTTCATATCATTTTTGCAATGAAACTGCATCGAATAGCAACAAAAAAAGTTGAAACGTTGGCAAATTAATTTTTGCTGGAGATCACTGTTCCTTTTGCTATGTGTAAATTTAACAGTGCCAGGACTCATTGGTCGTAACAGAAATACTTCTTAGCTATGCAGTACTGTCGCATTGTTTTCTATACCTGGTGTTTCACGAAATGTGCTCGAAATTCTTTAAAAATTGGCAAGACGAGATAATCAAGATTTCCTCTGGATTGCTTTTGCAACAGACACATTGAAAGCGACTCAATGTGATATTTGGGCAAGTAATTATGCAAATTACACTATTAACTTTTTGACCAAGAGAACCCTGTGATTGATTCCGGTAGCAGACTTGAAGAGCGCCACCTGTGGTGCTCACAACCGTTTTCGGAAATGCGAGAAATTGATACTGTTAAAATTTTACAGTGTGATGAATTCCGACCAATGTCACATATGAAAACGAACCTCGACAGACAAAAAGCGCAACTGTGGCGCCACTGAGTGATTTTCAAATGTATGACTCTACTATAAAAGCAGTTCGGAGGAAATCTGTCAATTACCTGATCTTCCCTATTTTTCAGGAATTTTGAATGCATATTGCGGTATACAAGCTGAAGAGAACATTGCAAGCACTTTGATAAGGCACCTTTGCTGTTTTCAGGTCTAATTCTGTTGAGCAAGGCATTCATGAAAGTTCAGTTGTAAAAATTTTGGAAAATTATGTGAAAATTTTCTCTTTGAACATTCAGACACGAAGGCTTATGCTACGCAACGACACCGGGGTCTCGGTGAACTTGAGCCTTAAAATAAAGCTGAAGATCCTTTGAAGGAACCATGTCATTTCATCTTCAAGCAGCACTGCACGATTTCTGCATATTTTATAATCTCTTTTATTTATTCTAATTTTACTTTAGTAGTACCGCCCACTTAAGTGGCCAATCCCCCCTTGTGGCTATGCGCCGTAATATGGAAATGACCATCTTCGTCACCCCCTTGCAATGTCCAATTCATGGCTTATCCTGCATAGTGAATTGCACCATTTCAATTGGGCTAGACCAAACAGAGTATCTATACGGACTGACATCCAGTACGTTGGAGAAGTGAAGGTTTCGGCATTTGTGGAGTGATAAGCTTTCTCATTCCCCAAGGCTGTATTTCTTTGTTTGAATGATACAAAAACCAACATTATGTTAGACAACCATGCAGCAACTTTTGCAGCCCATGCCACCATAAATACAAAGACAGTTATTGGTGTATCAAAGAATAAATTACGTGCCAGTTCACGATTTACCATTCGAGTCCCGACGGCGTAATTTGATATCAGAACAACAATAAAACAGCCAAAAATTGTATTAAGCTATCACTAACTACGAGGTTGCTCATTGCATACAGAACCTTTTTGTAGTTTGCAAGTGCTCTTCCGTGCATTGTACCTTTGCTAAGATACTGGCAGCACCGCTCCTGGTTCAGAAGTGCTGTGTGCACATATTGGAGCTGGTCCCTTCCCGCAAGCTTTCACTACGACAGCCATGTCTACATTTCCCATGTCACAAGACATTCAAACTGTGCTTGCAGCATTGACTGCAAGAATGACTGCCACCATTAGAGTGATGATCTGCTTCACAGGAAAGCTAGTCTTGTAATTATTAAGACAGCCTATTGCAGTCGAACGGAAAATAATGTGTTGGAGGATTTGAAACCTGCTTTTCTAGTTCGAACTATGTTCATTTAGTATGTACACACAAACATGCAGCAAGATCAGTCATTATTCTATTGAAAAACTAATAATTGCGCTTATCATTGCATTGATTTTGTGTGAATTTTGCAAGAAGATACCATATTTTGGTCCAAAATAATTTACAAAAACACTTAACATCCTTCCTTGCTTCATTTGTCTCTGAAAATACAAAAAACACTACATGCGTGCCTTGTTATCAGAGGAGTGAGCAGCTACAGAGGGAAGAGTGACTTTTGCCACCTCTTGGCAACTAAAATTTAGAACCTTAAAATACGATGAGCCTGCCACACCTAAAAGTTACATATGGGATAAGGCCAACAGCTCCTTAAGGGGGCCTTGAACCACTTCTTAAGGAAGTCCGGAAGTACATTTGAATTTAAGATAGATTATTTCAGAAATACTTTGCCACAAAAAGTACTTCAATGCGTTCAGCAGAAGCGGAGTTATTGGAAATCCAGCAACCCATTTGCGGTGCTTTTGCTTCTTCTTCGATGACTTTTACTGTAAAGGCTATGGCAGAGCAGGGCACGCCCACAATGCTTTGCCTGCTCAACGTCACCGTGGCGTACAGCTCAAATTTGATTTTGGATGCTCCTGTGGATGCCACCACTTCAGATTTTGGCACCTACGGCGTGCCAAACGTGGTTGTCCACGGAGAGCCGCAGTGCGCTTAGCCAGCAGACTCGTCGCGGCACCCTGCAGAGGCCGCAGTTATCTACACCCCTTAGCAGACCGCAATGCGTACGTGCAGTGTTTGCTTTGCGCACGACAGGGCTTGAGTGTGCACTCACGCTCATATGTTCCAGTCTGGCCGTGGTATGTGGTGCAGACTGGCTTTGTCCTGCACCAACTTGACCGATAGTAGCCACATGAAACTTGCGCATTTTTGAAGCGCTATCAATTGCGCAATATGAAGCGAAGCCTGCCAAGGCGTCTAACCAGAAGCGGCCAGGAGTAAGCGCACACTGTCAAGCGTCTGTGTTCCGGCCTTAAGCTCTGCGTGGTTGGAGGCTAGTTGAGTGTTAAAAACTAGTTGAAATTATCGAGAGCTGACGTCTACGACACCAGTAACTCCTTCAGGTGCAAATTAATTCTGTCCAACAAAAATTTAGTTTCACATTTCCTGCATCTTCACGATGATGAGAATTGCACAGCTGGATAACGAATAAAAAAATTTCCAATTCTTTAGCGAGTTTTATCACGTTTTCAAACTGTGGACTCCATGCGAAAACCCTCTACAGGAACGTCAGATATGAGAAATTGAACTGTATCGTGTCTAGCATACTTGCAAGAAACCTATCCAGCCACTCAAAAAACATGGCTGGTGTAAAACACTGTGAGAAACAATGAAAGAAGTGAACCAGTTACGTGACAACCTATTGACATTGAGCTCAAACATCCAGCTGTCTACCTTACAACTCGTTTTGCTAAAACTGTTTACACATATTTAAATTTTCACATCAGGTTCAATCAGAAGTGTTTCTACGCATATATTAATAGCAATGATTTTGATCGCTGCTTTTTCTTTTGACATGCTATCTTGGTGTACACAATTATGTACACAGTCCCCAAAGGGGATAAGCAGGGTGGCCAAAGTTTACTTCCTACGCGACCAGTCGCGGTTGAACGTGAGCAGTATTTAGTAATTATCGAAATTCGAAAGCAGACTCTCGCTTATTTCAGCCCATTTATTAAACTGTGTCAGTAAATAGACAGTAAGCGTAGGAAGAAGCGAGCCGATCTAAACAGCCTTCTTGATTGATGTCAGTTATTGGCCAATAGCAGCCGCATATGGGTATCCGCTTTATTAGGAAATAAAGCATCCAGAAAAGAGTGAGGAGTAGGCTTTTGTTGAAAAGAGAGCATTTGGGAGAAAAGTGACTTTGCACACTGCTTGCGAGCTCCATGCGCCACACACGACTGCAAAATTTGCCTGAGGCGTTCACAGTAGCCTATGCTATCTGCGGACTGCTTTTTTCACGAAGCTTGAGGAGTGGTTCAGGACCCCTTTAATAGAAAGGGCAGGCTTCGTTTTAGGGGACACACAAGGCCTTTGAACAAGAGAGCCAGTGCATCGGCTTGTTTTTCTTTTTAATCTCTATTCTGAGCGCATGCTGCATGGGACGCGTGCTTTGTTCATCTCTTCGAACACCACTCTACACCTCTTGCAATGCGGCTACTGTGAGCAGGCACTAGTGATGAAAAACTATCGACTGCACTATAGATACCATCCATAGTTTGGTCCTTACTGATCTATCACTAGTACAAAAACTACCTATAGTACCATCAATAGCAAACTATTGATATTGGTAATACTATCAAGCACACTATCGATACTACTATCGATAATGTAAGATCATGTGATGCACTTCCAGTAAACATTGCAACATAAACTTGGCAAGGTTCCCTGTTTTTGATTGCATGAAGTGAGCATTACGTATAATAGTCAGTTATTGCTAACTTTCTCGTAATGCAATTAAAACTCTATATAAAGAACTTCAATATAATGAAATTATATATACGTATAATTAAGCAGTTACCTCTTTATATCTTCTTGTCCATAGAACACCATGTATTTAGAATCTAATATAGTGAGGTGTTTATACACAATATCAATATAACAAAACTTCCCTGCCAGCACTATTAAAAGAATACACTGAGGAATTATGTGCCAAAACTGCAATTTTATTATGAGGCATGCTGTAGTAGGGGACTCTGGATTAATTCTGACCGATGGGGTTTTTTAATGTGCATGGTACATGAGCATTTTTGCATTTAGCCTCCTTCGGAATGCAGCCGCCACAGTTGGAAGTCGGTCCCACACCCTTCAAATTTCACACTTCCTAGTTCCAAAGCCACTACGCTACCATGGCATGTGACGGCTGCCATGAAAGAATATAGAGGCAATAAATGGAAAATTCCGCGGCTGCAATGGTCAAATAAGTGGCTGCTTGTGAACGCACCTCTGAAATTGCATGCCGTGCGACCAAGAGCGATCGCCGAAGCTGAGCAGCAATGTGTTCCTATAGAGTCCAAGTGTGAGTGATAAGATCTTATTGCATGCTGCATGCTTTGGATGCGAGTGAAGCCTTGCGAGGGTCAGCTGAGAGGAATGGTGGCTTGATGAGCACTGTTTTAAAGTGCGAACAAGGGGAAAGGGGAAGGAGAGCATCTGCGTGAGGAGGCGAGAGGGGCAGGTTGCCAAACGTTTCTATATTTAGCGCATCTGTGGCTTCGCATGGATGTCAGCATGGCCGACTGCCTATGCAGCCCGTGTATCCTGTTTTAGAGGCAATCTGCAGCGTGTGCTAACGTACTGAGATGACGTGGGGCCACGTGCACTGTCTTGCCATGTGTTCAGTACTGGAGGTTGCGTATCTAGAGTTTTGGAGACACGTTGAAGCGAGAGGCAGACAAAGCACTCACTCCCCACTGCCGGCACTTTTCACGATTGTCGTCCGACTGCAGGAGGCACAATCAGCCACGCCGGCAGAGTGGATGTGAAGGCGTGGCTGGCTTTGCATCGTACTGCCGATGCGAAGACATCGTTGGTTCGACATGAAACCGTATCTTTCATGGCCAACTCCCTAATTCAATAAAATGAATTCTTAAAATTCAAACTTGCATTTTCAAGTTGCCAGACAACCTGGGAAATCTTGCTCCTCCTTCTGTGTGAGAAAAATTCATCGGCAACTGTGCTTATCCGCGTAAAAGGTTGCATTCCAATAGTATAACAAAATTTTTATGTAGTAGAGCAAATTCCAGAATTTACAGATCTTGTTATATCAAGATTTAAATGTATCCCTAGCCAAGAATGGAAAAACTATCAATTGCATTGTCAGTGGCAAACTATGGCTGTACTATCAATAGTACTACCGATAGTCAATTCACGAATAATTTTGCATTACTAGCGGGCACACAAACATTTGTGTCCTGATAGCAAACCAGGCAGCATAACTGAATGCTGCACCTCTGGCTAGACTTTATTTGAGCAAAAGTAAGCACTAAATGGAGAAACAGTCTATTACAGCAACTGCTACATGAGCTGGAGCAAAATATGTCGCAGTTAGTGTGAAACATTATATTCTATGGTCAGCTATAACCTAGCAGTTCAGAAGATCCTCCTACAAAAGTATGCCCGCTGGCTTACTCTCCATTTCACTAACTATAGCTGTTATAATATAAAAAACTATTAAACAAGAATAGAAAAATATTAAATTAAATATTTTAGGGCACTTTGAGGTTTGCCAGTATTTTCTAGATTTCAGAGTTTCATTTAACGAAAAGCAATGAGTACAAATATAACAGCAGCACCCCCCCCCCCCCCCCCAAGAAAAAAGTAAGCATGTAACACAGCAAATATTCAGAGTCATGGTTTTCAAAACATAATACTGGCATAATTCTTTTACAAGCCATACCTTTTGAAACACGATTTGGCACATGTCAGGGAGCGACACCGTCACAACAATCTCCTCCAGTAGATCTTTATATCTCTCTTGTGAAGTCAAAGATAGTCATAAAATGAAACTCCTACAAGGCTCCTGAGCCCCAGTCGTTCCTTATATGATCTCCAATTCACTGCTAAGCACTACTGGCGAAGTAGTGCCCGACTGACAGCCAGGCAGCCTTCGTTTCACCATCCACCCACAAAGTGCGCAGACAGCGTGCACGCAGTGTGTGCATGTTCGCGTAGATGTACACGACACCATTCACATGACCGCACTAATTTCACCAAGCTGTCCATGCCACGAGAGCCCTTCAATTGTAGGAGTACTCGACGTCTGACCAGACAGCTTCCACTTCACTTTCTTCAAGTTCATTCTGAAATGAAATGAAGAAGGAAAAGCAGTAAAATGATTGCTGTGTGAATGATAAATGCCATTTACAAGCACAAGATAACAAAGTAACACTTGGCAACGACGTGGTTGACCGGAAAGGTGACGACAGAGATGTGGATTACAATGACGATGATTCAATTCCAGTCTGACTATTTCTGGCCATGGTCGACGCCTGACCGGAGCCTTGCCAAATCTGTCACTAGGATTGCTCAGTCAGCACAGTACACACCAATACACTAACAAAACACCATTTATTGGCATCTATACTGAGTACGGGGAAAACTAGAAATCTATAGGAATGTTCGAATAGCAGAACTTTCTGATAGAATTCTAGGAGTCTTTGAGAAAAACAACCGTTCAACATCAAATCTATGAATAACACCATTCACTAATAGAAGTAATTTTAAATATTCCTTCCTTCCGAGAACTTTTACCCAGTAGAATAACCTAACTAACCCCATTGTGTGCTGTCAACAATGCTAACATCATTTGCATCTAGTTTAATGTGACTGAATTGCATATTTTGTCGCGTTATCAGGTTTACGTGAAACCTGTATTGATTGACTGCTTGTGCAAACTTCGCTGACTATTGTACTTTGTAAACCACCCTGCTAAAATGCCCAGAGATGTGATTGCAGCATTAATAAATAAATAATAAAATAAAATAGAACATTTCCAATTTATAAAAAGTGAAATGATAAATTTCGCGGCACCTACTGGGCAACAAAACGCTTGTTTACATTATTTGATACATGTAGACCATAAAACAGCATGATCACATCTGGTGCACGATAACACTGAAACATATGAAAAAAAAAAAAGGACAGGATGTCTTAAATGCATGTAGTAGAGTGTAGTGCTCATTGAAAGAGGAAAGGGCCATAGTGTGGTGCTGCAAATAGTTTTAGAGGAATCCAAACGTGATCAGATTGTTCATGTTTCGTCTCGTGACATGAATTTCAAATAATATGTTGATACGCCTAAATTGAAATAACACGTAAGTTACCTAAGCTGGCACATGCTTACTCGAGGGCTACTGACTATGGTGCATAAGTAGCCTCCTCCGTGCGTTTGTTAAGGAATGCAATCGGTCTGCACAACAACTACGGTCCTGCTAAACAAGATACATTGAGATGAGTCTTCGTTTGCATAATTCCTTCTAGCCTGTAGACTGCAAGAACTGGTACTGCTTCTTATACCGTATTTACTTGCATAATGATCGTAATCATGTAATGATCGCACCCCTGAATTTTGTCGTCAAAATTCAATTTTTTTTCTTTCCCATGTAATGATTGCACCTCGAACTTGCCGCAGCAATATGTCGTTTGTCAAGTTAGCTAATGATGATCGCGATCACCATCTGTCGAATGCTACGCAAACGACTCTACACTGATACGTTAGAAGTGTACCCTATTTACATGCCGACGCTAGTAACACAGCTAAGATATTCACTCACCCTTAGCGGAAGCGCGCCATATTACGATAGTAGTGAAGACAAAAGCCGCAGTTTCCACAGCATACCCGCCAGGTGTTCCTATGTCACTGGCAACTAAGAGCACCCATCTCCGTTTCTGTCCCCTCAAAGTGGACATGGCTACGTTATTGCCACAAACTTGCAGATATTAACGATATTATTCATTACTGATACGAAAGAAACTGTTTCAATGCACGTAATGTACTCCATGAGAAGAAAAAAAATCTCGTTCGGCGAGCTCGGCTTGCCCCGCTGGCCGCCATTTTTGTTCTGGTGTCCTGCACTGTTACAGCGGCAGCCACCTGTCTGCTGATCTGTTGTCATTCTGCAGCAAACAAGGGATGAAAATTCTTTTCTTTTCGCAAGAAATTTAACCCGCATAATAATCACACCTCTGAATTTGCGCCAATTTTTTTTACAGGAAAGTGCGATCATTATGCGGGAAGTACGGTAGTACCAACTTTCTCAAATAGCGGCAGCAACAAAATGATAGTTATTCAGATAAGGTCAGGCTTGTGCATAACAAATCAAAAGTGGTTAATTACTTGTAATCAATTACATTTATTGGTAGTTTTGGAATAATCCAATTACTTCTTTAGTCTAACGCTCACTGTAATTCTATTACATTTAAGTTTTTTTCATTAATCAATTACACATAACCAGTTACATTACTGACGAGATAAACTGTAACAGGTGACGCAGCTTTGGGCACTTAAATTTGGTGGGAACTACAGTAAAACGCCCACGGTCACATGTTAAGAAAAGAAAACCAGGGTGCTCAGTACTTGTTTCTTAATCCAAGTGGTAGGTTGCTTCCTGTATTGTCGTAACTGAGTGCTGCAGCTCGCGGTGGTTTCGCATTTCTATGGGAAACGTGAACTACTACTGCTGGGGCCTCTTACAATTCCTCAGTTTAAGTCTAGTGAAGGCACTGACGAGAACTCCACCAGAGAGGATGGCCAACTAATTAAACCGGCAATTCTATGGGTTGATAGCGGTGGCCACTTGGGCCATTGGTGCCAGAAAATCACCTGTGGGCAATTTTTTTTCCAGTTTTTTTCAGTGGCCCTATCGGAAGCGCCTTCTCCAAGCACCAGCAAAAATCAAGCACTGTGCTCCGTAGAGGACGCACACGCGAACATGGAGGCATTCGGTCACTGCAATCTCGCGCGCCCCGAAGTGTTTGTCAGTCACAACAGCACTCTTCCCCTTAGTGTGCCCATCAAGTGAGTTTTCAGTGTCGCAGCTGACGTTTTCACATGAAATGAAGGAAGATGACCAATGAAAATTAACAAAAGAACAACTTTTAGTGAAGATAAGCAACCTGTAAAGGGCTGTAGAGACGCATTGAAAGAGCTAGGCCAACTCATTCTACTTACAGTATTGTGCAATGTTAGTAAGAATTGGGAGGAAACAGAAAAAAATTAATCAGTTAATTGCTGAATCACTTTCACAGGTTTGTAAAAGGTCACTGCGATCAATTACTTTTTTGCTGTAACGCTTACAAGTCTGTATAAGGTGCTGTGGGCATCATTTGCTTTTTTTTGCTCATTGTTCACAATTTTATTTTGAAAACTTTTAATGATAACACTGTTTTTTAGACTGCAACGATGAACACAAGGTTTGAGAAGGTCATAAGTGCACCTTGCAATATTATATGTACTACTATGTACATTCCTTGCCACGAATGCGAACATACTTTTTTTTGCTTTCGTCCTTTCTTCTTTATTTTCCACATTCAGTGCACTGGACTTAACGTTAAGTATTTGAAACACATAATGCTAACGTTAGACTTGGTGACACTGCGCAAGGTCAAGAAGACTGCCTGCATCTCGCCAACAAGTCTCTATGTCGTAGCGCTGTTCAACTCAGTAATACCCATCAAACTGTCGAAGTGTGTTAAACTGGAATCGCATGGCGCGTTTTTCGCGAGCGAAAAACGCGACGGGCGGCAAATGCCCGCATTGCCGCCGACGCGCGAGCACCCGTACGAAAAAAAGGAGCGGCGCTTTTGCACCGCGTTTTCCGGGTTGCCAGACAACATAACTCTCAACGACATGTATTGTCTCTGTTACCGCATATATAATATGCCCTTTAACTTACAGAACACTACAATAAAAATAATCTGAGTGTAATTAGACAGCGACATTTCTTTCCGAAGTGTATTTATCAAGCTTAATTTCAAGCAGCAATATTGTGTGCGAAACTGCGACTATGTACCTTCCGCATGCTGAGAAGCCGCTGCTTGTTTACAACTTCACATATAAAAAGGAGGGTCGGCCGCTTACTACCGAGCAGAAGCGGCGATTGCTACTATTAAGGGGGATGCTGATACTGAAGCAAGAAAAAATGCGGGTCAGGAGGTACATGTGGGTGCGGCCTGCCTGGTTGAGAAGAGAGTGAGCACCATACACTGGTAATATTATTAGCAAATTGTCTTGCCAGTATTAGCGATGAGACGCAACGCTTCTCCACTTTAGTTATTAGGGCCTCGTTGAAGGTTGCTTTGTTCATTTTAGGTGAACACGATGCGCGAACCAACACGATGCACGAACTAAATCACGGTAGCACATATTTTCCTTGACGCGCGCGCCAGTTCTGCAGAGAAAAAAAAAATTCCGCCAAGGAGTTCCGTCGAGATGCGCAGAAAGCAGGGCCATCTGGTGCCAAAAAAAGAACCAAAATGTCACGTGACCAAATGCCACGTGACTTACCTGAACTCTGATTGGTGGACGCGCAGCGCGACGCGTTTTTAACTACTCCGAGCAGCAGCAGGCGGCGGCGCGATTTCGTGACGGATCATGCTGGGCATGCGTCAAAATGACGCGCGCGCGTCCCACCATCCGCGCATCAATTGCGCCTGAAATCGCGCCATGCGGTTCCACCTTTACCTGCTTTGTTTTGTGTTACCTCGCTTTAGCAGAAATACACTGACCGCAGCTTTTCTGGTTCCAAGGTATACACACTTTCTTAATTTTGAAGACTCACAGGGCCCAATGGCAGGCCTGTCCAAACAGAAGCATTCCATATTCAAGAACACAACTTAAAGGGCCCCTCACCAGGCCCTATAGCAAATTCTGCTTATACACTGGAAGTTGTTACGTGTCCTCTAGGGGGCATCCTGCCGCAAAAATTTTCCAAATCTGCTCCCCCCCCCCCCCATTAATAGCCGATATATAAATACTTCAGTGCCGCGAACCCCTGATTTCAGGAGGCGAGCTCCACTGCCAAGTGAGACACTCTCTCCACTCACCCTGTCTAGTCTCCACAAGCGAAATTCCTTCCCTGCGTCCTCCCATACCGGAGCTCGAGGATCATGTGACGCATACGTCACAAACATCGTCTTTATTTTTTTTTTCTCCTCGCGTTTTTTTTGCGGCGCGGTGCACTTCCGCCAGCGGCGTCACGCACGAGGACACCCGACTAGTGGCATAATTTAGTGCTATACAAATACTGAGGCAGACACAAGCGGATCACGGAGCATGATCCAGTGCTGGAACACGGTAGGAAATGACATAGTTTCGTTGTCTGCGCGTGCTACTGCACGACGTGGGAACAAGCAGACGGAAGGGAAGTACATCTCTCTTGCTGCGGTGCGAAGTAAAACAAAAACATGCAGACATTTGGTTTGTGTGTTTGATTATTTCTCTAAGCTTTAATTCGTCTATTCAAGCAGCATATTACACAAATAACAGATGTTGCCTTGAATAATTCTTGAAGTCACGTGCCACCATGAGCGATGTCACAGTGCAAACGTGTACGTAGGCACACTAGCACGTGTAAGTCCTCCTTGGCTTGGAGCGCAACGGCAGTGAGGAGAAGAGAAAACGGTGTTCCGTTTGAAATTTCAGGTCTTTCTGCGACGCGCAGCGATGTAATACTTTCCAGAAACGATCGTTATCGCGCAGTGTATGCTGTATCTGCTTAAAGTGGCGAGACCTGGTGAAGGGCCCTTTAAGTTGAAAGCCCACGCTCTACTCGATTTAAATCACAGCTGTCGTTAACATGCCAGAGGAAATGCAATGAGCTTCCTGGGCATGTTTGTGGCAGGCGTCACTCAGATCAAGTCAAGCATGGACTTCAACTTAAATTGTGTTATTGAATACGGGCATGAGAAAACATGCCAGAAGTGAATCTTGAAGCACATAACATTTCCAATACATATTTGTATTTTCTGTAGTATGTTCAATAAATATAGTCCTGCTTCAACGCTTTGATCTTACTCACTTCAGTACTAACACCGAGACCCTACTCATAGAAAGTGTCAATGTTAGGCAGGGGCGAACAATCACAAGGTGACCTCGCATGGCAAGTCGAAGATCTCACTGTACGTGTCCCCTATAAAGGAGCTATTCCTTTGAGCATTTAGGCTAGCCGGCTTGTCGTATAAAGGAGCAATAAATGCTGTTTCTGCATGTTTGCAGTACCATGGCGTTGCTGTTTCCTTTGTGACCAAAGATTCCCAAGCAGCTCCACAGTGGCACTGTACTTTTATACAGCTCATCTACTGAGACGGAAAACGTTGGCACAAGAAAGCCACGGCAGAGGTGGACACGGGCTCTCACCTCCACGTCCGACTCCGCTATCTCGTCAACGTCCATGTCGTAGCCTGGCTCCACATTCTCGGGCCGCTGTTCTACCCTGCGTGTGCCTCTTCTTGCACTTGCGTTGCTTGGGTCCAGGCTGCACGCAAAAAAAAAGAGAGGATGCAGCAAGCAGTATGCGAGTCCCCAAAAAGCATGAAATTGCATCAAAAGGAATGCTCGCATCCACCTCAGAGTTGCATGCAGCCACTCTCAGTGGCCAATGGCAGCTTTTGCTGAGTCACTGTAATGTCTAAAACATGGACTAACTTATTACAAAGCTAACGACAACACCTACAAGTTGTGTTTGAGGTTCTCAGCAACCTACATTATGCTGGATGTACTAGTTCTCATTTGAGTGGTAAAACTTAGCAGCACCAGCTTTGGTAAGCTATAGGAAGGTAGAAAAACTGGGAAAGCTGAGTGCCAGTGGCTTCCGGCATGAATACAACACTACAGGCTATTTTAGAGCTGCAAAAAGAAGAGAAAGAAAACATTTGGTTACAGCACAACCAATACAATTGCATTTTTCTTCATGCAAGACCAAGAAATCCTTTATGATCCACTTGTTGCGAAGAGGAACACAATAGTGGGCCATCTTCTCCAGTGCTTTCTAGTGGGTCACACCGCTCGTGCTGAGAGTCTGTGCCCTGCGATGACGGTTGGCCCAACAGCTAGTGGCTAATAAACACCTTTACACTCTAAACATTTTAATGACTGAACATATAGTAGAAAATGCAAATTGAGCATGTTAACATATGAAAAAAGAAAAAAATCTTAGTGCAGAATTTAATGGTAGTTTTTCTGTCTCAGGCGAAACAGCTCTGGTGTCCACAGAAAAGGCATTTGCTGCTTTTAGCTGCCACTTGCAGCTATAATGTCAACTCCTATGTCCTGTGTGTAAACATACGCCTTAAAATACCAGGGGTTAATTTTTTTCTGTACAAAAAAGTTTAGAAATTCTGTGTAATTCTAATCCTTGAATAGATTGCTTGAAATGCATAATTTACTAATGAACACAATTTCACGAATATTAACTAATTAACTGTACAGCACATATTGCAATTTACACATTACAGCCGGTGAGTTTGCATGGCATATCCACTTTGAAGAAATTCTGAGGATTGCAACAGTTTGAAGATTCCCGCCATGAAACTTGTGGTTAAAGATGCAACTTACTTGTTTTAAGAAAACACTGTTTCATGCGCTGGACCACAAAAATGACAAACTTTGGGATGCACACTTTTGGAATCAATATCTCAAAACTGGTATCATCCCGAGAGCTCATTCCAAAGGGATACTCATTGGGAATTCACCATCTATAATCAGTAAATTGCAGTACGTGCTGGAACACAGTTAGCTGAAAACTTCCCGCATGAAATTTTGTAGCCGCGAGAGAAGTGAGCGCCGGAGGAGGAAGGCGCCTGGGGCAGGAGAAGAGAATCGCCACATTCGCACCCCTTCCGTCTGTGCTTTGGTGCCGCGATGCTCAGTGTGCATGTTCGCGGCATCACTTCTTCGCATGTGTAGCAATGCGTGCTTTCCCTGTGGCACAGTACTAGGTGTCGCACCGTCGAGATCAATGCAGTGTCTGCGACAACATTTGTGTCCTTTTTGTTCATGCGTCAACGCTGCAGTGCTCACTGTGCATATTCACGGCGTCCATACGCTGGCGTGTAACCCGCATTCCCGAAGTGAAGCATTGCCAACTTTTTCTTTCCAACCTGATGCATGTTTGGTTAGTGCTAATGGGACACAAGTGGGAAACATTACGGCAAGCTAGGTTGGTAAATTATGCTTCTGGATACCAAAAATGTTGGTCTTACCACGACCGAAGGCTTGGTAAGTCTGAAAAGGAGCAAGAATTATACAGGTGCCGACGTACCTTCTAGATTTTGGCAACTGGCCGAAAACTAGTGCCTCTGCATCTTTCCTAAAATGCATTACAACGATAAGTACCAGGTGTTTCTCCTTATGCGGAACACTTAAAAAAAGAGAAGCACACCCTTATATCTAAGCAGACATTAGCAGCACAAAATTTCAATGATGATATAGCTAATTACCTACAATGTGCCAATTAACCTTTTAATTACTAACCTCAGGGCACATGTTTGCGCAAATCAAAACAGGGCAGTAGGGAAATTATGGATGATTAGCAGAAATCATTAGACTAGCACCACTTTTGACACATGCAACCTTAGAATGTGCAACAAAATATATTGGAGTTTTCAGTTCACAGTTCCCAAATACAAGCTTCTCACAGTTCATGATAATTTTATCTGGAATGCCGAGGCATTTTATAACAGATTTTGGGTTTGGATATCTCAAAAGTTGTGCTAGTCTTAGAATTTCTGCTAAGAGGGTATCACATCACTATTCCTCGGCTTCAATTTTGCAATTATGTATGCCTAAAGTAAGCAATCGGGAATAAGCACATTTTAGGTATAATTAATGAAATTGTGAGACTGTTCTTGCTGTTAATGTTCCTTAGAGCTATATAGCTATGTGGCTCTGTGCCACAAAGACAGGGGCATAAATATTAGTTTTAAGTGTTCTGCATTAAAAAAAAAAAAGTCAGAAACCATCAAAGACTGCCAACATAAGCGAATAGCCGAACACTTGTAGAAAGCTATTTGCTTTATTTAAAGGAATGACGTACCTTAAGACCTAGTGAGGATATTTAGTAGGCAGCATTCATTGTTTTGTTGGGTATTTTTGTTAAGAATAGAACTATTAACAAGTTACTCTGTAGTGGTAGTATAGTAGCAAAAAGCTATAATTGATGGCGCTCAGCAAGAAACTCAAGTCGTTTGCACGAGAGCCCGCTCCTTTTGCATTGGCACCTTTGTTATCTGAGGTGGAAGTATGACCACCAACGTCCAAAAACCATGGAAACGAATGAAAGAACTAAAGAAAGCTATTTGCTTTAAAATACCAGATGTATTCAATGCACATTGGATCAGAACCACTCCTTCTGCTTCACCGAGTCTAGACTACATTCTCAAAATTTGAGTTTTGTGTCAAAACACTGCCACGTGTCCCCAGTACTTCGACCCTAAAATATACCATGAATAAAACCACCTTTTTGACTCATTAGTTAGGACAGTAGAAACCGATAATTTTTGCAGATCACCTGACAACATAATCTGAGATGGTACTTAACTGTTACAATTGTTTTTGTGGACATCATTTGTTTAGCTTCCCGCACTCTCTTTTTTTATACATGTAATACCGAATGGCATAGCATTCGATCAAATATTCTAAAATATTCAATATTTGCAAAGGCCTAGTATTGTGTGACTAGGATTATCTTGGGTCTGAGAAGGTTAAGACTTCAGGTTCCTTCACATGGGCGACTGGTGGAGGTTGCACGACGGATCACAACTGGTGACAAAGAAGCAACTCAAGGTGACCAATGTTCATACCGAGAAATGTGAGTGGACCTTTGCCGTACCGAAATGCCTCACAATTGATGCCATTCACGTCTGCTCACAATGCCATCACCACTTAAAATAAGCAACAGCATATACAGACATCCACTTCCTGCGCTTCTGAATGCACCTAATTGGTTTAAAAGCTTTGCGACTGCAGACCCAGAACAGTAGCTTTCTCCCCAAAGGAACTACTTGCGATCAGTCGCGTGACCTCTGTGAGTCGCCAGTGTGAATGATCCCTTGCAAACAGTACTGTGAAGAGCCTACAACAGCCAAGTGTTGTTGAGAGAGAGAGAGAGAGAAAGAAAAAAGAAAAGAAAGAAGAAGGAGTCGATCCCGTAGTGTACGCACTTGAGGGCGATGCCAAAGTGTTGCAGGGCCTTGTCGTGCTCGCCTGTCCGGGCATAGAAGTCCCCCAGCATCTGGTGTAGCCGGCACGTGCTCTGGTTCTCCAGGTGCTTCTGCAGACTGCCATGACACACAGGCAAAGATAAAGGGAGGGCATCACGGGCAAGCGCTACAGCCTGCCTGCAGCCAGGTTAGCATGGTGCTTGCAGTAATGAGGTTTGACTGTATTATTTTCATTATTAATGTTGACCACCTGTGGTTTGTTTTTCCATGTACTACACTTAAAGCATGGTAATCGGACGTCTCTGCACTGTTCAGAATGCAACTGCCGCAGCCGAAGGAAGGAAGGAAGGAAGGAGGAGAACCGCAAGTGACCCCGTGCTCAGCAATGTAACACGACAGCCACCGAGCACCACAAGAGGGTAAATGAATGAGATCGAGGGAGTGAGGATATAGTGAAAAACATCATTTGTTTCCTTACGCACATTTGACTCTGGCTTGAATTGTAACAAATGTGGTGCCTGCTTTGGGAAGAGAATGACACAGGCCTTTTAAAAGCATAGGCTACCTCTCATCTTGATTATCAAGCTACTTTGTCAACTTAATGAGTACACCGCAAGAAATGCAAAGACGGCAGAAGAGCGGACACCACAAGTGCCAACTTGCTACTTAAGTTTTATTGCACAGATGCCCAGTACACATATACAAAACAATCTTCTGTTGTTGTCCTTGAAAATTTTTTGTGTTGCACCCATTACCATGAGTGCGTCATACAAACTCGACTAACTTTTCATCTTAGTTGAGCTATATAACTTGCTGGCGGCTCTTAAGTGTATGTTCATGTACCTCTGTGCAAATAACATTTTGTCAGAAGTGCAAACACTGCAAGTTCTACCGAAATCTACCCAAGAAAAAAGTAGTCTCAAGAGAAGAAAAGAAAATCTTCAAGAAAAAAAAGGAAGAAAGTGAAAAGAAAAAAAAAGAGAAGAGGTTCCTTCAGTTCTTCTTGCCACTTGCGAGTTGCACTTCTATACATATACAGGCTAGTATCACCAAGATTCATAAGAAAAATTTTGCACCATCAGATTCGCAATCGCATCACTTTTACCTTCCCGATTTATCCTGATTATGCAAGCTGCAGACCTGCCTGTCGCATGCGACTGTCATCAGTGCCGTAGATCTCGTCTGACTCGAGTTGAGGGCATAGAACAGAACGTGCTCTGGTAATCTACCGAAACGGCTGCCACAGCTGCTGTTATACATGCCCTTTGTAATCTACGACGTAAGTATGGATGATGGCATACGACACCAGCTGCCATCGCGCTGTTCCTCACATCTGCCAAGTAAGTGAATCAACAGCGGTGGCCACCCTTACAGCTGGATTCCTCGGTCGTAGGCGCGCTGCTGGTCGTATATCTCGGCGAGCAGGTACACGGCTGGCAGGTGGGTGGGCTCCTGCTTGAGCGCTTTCTCCAGGCACACCTTGGCCTTCTCCAGGCTCACGGGGCTCTTCATCAGCACACTTGCATACAGCTGCACGCAGAAGGGGGCGCAAAGCAATTCAATGCAAATAGCATCCATGGTGGAAAAACAGTGCCGTTTTTGCACTAGGGATGCATGCTAGCAAGCTCGCCTTCAGACCCTTTCGAGTCACAAATATCATATTTATTTGTGTAAGGCCCCTACCCACGTGTTTGGAGGGTGAAAATACAGAAAGCAAAAAATTTCACTCAGCGTCACAGGCATACACATGTGCTGGACAATTTACACAAGCCACTATACAGTCGAATTATGTTACTTCAACCCTGATGGGACCGACGAAATTGATCGAATTATCCGGAGGGCTAAGTTAAATGAGATGCAAACGCTAAAAAACACCGCTGATTCATTTGTCAGTATTTGCCCGATTCTAACACACCTGAAAATCAAACGCTTTCTACGTGTCAAAAGAAGAAAACTATCATAGAAATGACGTTAAAGCTCCTAAACAAAGCAGAAATGTAGTGCGCCCTGATATTTTAGCCACAAAAATAGGCAAGGATCTGATATGTGTTGCACAATGGAAGCCAGTTTCCATCAAGGGCCCCTAAACAACCTCTACAATTTTTTTGCACATTTAAAATAAACATGCGTATCACATGCAGAATGATGTGACGATCATCTCTGGCGAACGTGGCAGAGCTACGCGGCGCGGGGAGGCCACAAATTCAATCAATCAATCCTTTACTCCTCTCCTGACCTTTCCGGTGCCTCTGCATGTCATCATGTCAACAAGGTGCTCCATGTGACATCAACAGGGTAAACGCTGTCGACTAGGTGACCTACAAGAAGTTATGACTTCCGGTTCATCTGCTAGCGAACCTCCATGCAGTTGCATGCCTACTCTCCCTAGTGGTGTTGCATGTTTTGGTTTTCTATTTGCAGTGCCAGATCACTTGTCTCAATACACACTTATAAGACTAAAAAAAAAAAAAAAATGCATAATGCAAGTCTTTTTCCGACCTGTCGTGATGCTTCAGCTTTCATTTTCTTTTTTTTTCTTGGAGGTGCCAGACATGTACACCTTATACAACAATGGCACAGTATTATGTTGCGGATCTGGCAAAGTGCTGGCGGCTAATGGGGCCTCCCAAGTACGTTTGCTTGCACTTTCTCTTTTCTATTTGTGTGGTAGGTTGTCAGGCCTCTAACAATGTAGTATTGAAAACAAAACGGGCAATGATTACATTATTCACAACAAAGGGTCCGTTGCTGCACTGCTTTGCAGAAGGCGACACAGCGGCAACGGCGAAAAAACACGGGAGTTGTGGTGACTGGATGGGGACGAAGTTTTGAAGGAGAAAGAGAGAAAAATGAAAAACACGAACATGACGTTGGTAATGACGTAGTGTCCAAGTGCTACAGTTGAACCTCACAATAGCGAAATCGGCGGGGAACGTGAAAAAATTCGCTCTAGTGAGAATTTTGCTGTTGTGGAAAGAGACAGCACAGATTGGTAATGCATCGCATAACAAAACTTTACTGTCAAAATTCCGTTAACGTACTAGTGTTAGAAAAATAGGTAGGCGACTGTAAATGTGCTCCTTAGTCACCTGCCAGTGGTTGCTTTATTTTGCACAGCAGCAGTCACAGTGCACTGCAAGGCTTCAATTAATGGGTGTAAGCCTGCCTTGTGTAAGACTCGCACCCCAGTCAAAAACTTGAAAGAAAAAAAACAAGCAGGAAGCGCTGTCTTCACACGAGTAAACAGGGCAAATAAAAAATTATGCAGGTTGAATGCACATGTTAGAACTTATGTGATAAAGTAAAGTGGTTCTCATACACATTTCCTTTCATGGCCCTTCTATGGCACCCACCGAGCATGCTGTGGCCGTCTCAGCCACAACAATAAAGTCCTGATGAATCCTCTAAGTGTTAATTGGGTCTTGCACCAAAGATCTTTAAGAACCTCTAGTCTTGGAGTTACAGTGCTGGCAACTTGTAGTTATGTATAATTTGATGTACGAGGTTTAGTTTTGTTTATTTCATTTGGTTCTACGTTCACCCATTTCCTCTACTGCCTTTCCGTAAATTTATCAAAATAACAGTCTGTCAAATATTACTAAACAAGATATCAGTGGCCTCCGCATGATTTAAGGAATCCAATAATACCAAGTTTACTGTTCTGTCTACTCTAGAAGAGCTGTGAGTGAAAAAAAAAAATTCAAGGACACTTCTGTGAGTGTTGACTTTAAATGTCTTGCAACTCTCGTTCTTAGTGAATTTTCACAATTTTTGTTCCACAAGATTGTGTAAAAAAAAAAAACCTTGACAGAAGTTAGAACCAATTGCAATGAAACAATAAATGACTTCATATTTAAAATAAGCATGCAAAATTATGCATATGTTTATGCACATTTTCAGCCAAATAATTTGAATAAATATTAAAGGGGCACTAAAGGAAACTACTAAATCAAGCACTGAAATGCTTAAGCTTCAGTACGTAATAATGAATTCGTCCTTCCTAGCGAGATCACAGCTTTTGTAAGTGAGAAAATGACAAAGATGAAAAATCAAAGTGGCAATGCCTATTTCGGACGGTGGTACCTCTCAAATGGCGGTCAGCACTGTTTGGTTCACAGAAAGCAGCAGAACAGGAGGTCACATGATCATTACGTCAACCCATCCGTTATGGCACAGGTTGTTCAAATTGAGGAGCAGCAGCAAGACTTTCTGGGCAATTTTCTACGCATAAAAGTCATATACTGACAAATGGGAAACAATTACGGACTTCTAGGTGAATAATCTATCGATCTAACTCAGATTATTTTCTAGGGGTGCGCTAATAGCAATTTTTGAGACCAAATCGAATAGTTTTCGAATAATGAACGCCACTTTTCACAGCTAACGTAAAGATGGTGATCCCATCCTAGTATTCGCGACGTTAGCAAGTTTCTGGCATTACATTGCATGTTACGAAGCATTGTTTTAAAAGCAGAAATGGAGCATAACAAAGAAATAAGCAGCTTGTTCGCATACGCAAGTCTCCTTGGAGAGTGTCTGGCCTTACCAGCTGTGTAGCTGGTAAGGCCAGACTTTCTGAGCGACGTAGTCTGCTACACTACGTTAGTTAACCTGTCTTGCGCCTACACTATGCCCACAGGGATGAAATTTGTACTTCTGCTCCAATTTGATGTTTTACTGCACACAGTTGACCTTTTAATGCATTTAAAAACTACTATTGAATTTACTATGTTGCACATTCCTATTATTTTCCTCTAATTTAGCTTTAAGAATTATTTTTATCTAAGACCGAACTCCCTAGATTAAAGAAATGTACTTGGTAGGCTTTTCTCACTTCCCACCTTTCACTTGACGCAATGCACAACTCTGGCATTGTTACATCCTCTGATTGACAAGCCATAAGAGCCAACGACCAACAACAAACTAACAGAGCAACAGAGCCATAGCTCTGTAGCTCAATGGTACAGTACATGGTGTTTGGTGCGTACTTTGAAAGTGACTTTAGTGTAAGAGAGACAAGTGCCTGTGCATCTGTGGAAGGAGTTGCCAGTATATTGGCAGCAAATTCATGTTTTCAGTGAAAGCATTGGCAAGTGCAGGGCACCAATTTTGGCGAGAACCCCTTTCTGGGAGCAAACGTAGCCTTCTGGTAATGCAACGCTTACCTCAGCATACACAAATGTACTTTACAAATCTGTTCAATAAAATGAGGGTGCTAGGGACATCTATGATGAAAAGCTACACAGAAAAGGTGAGGCCTCAGTGATACCGTTTGAAATTAAGTAACTATATTGTCACGTGGTGGTGACGTTGAAGAACACAGTAGCAATACTGTGAACGGCAAAACTAACTTTTATTGGGCGAACCTGTGCCCACAAGACAGGCTGCACTTATAGCACGACGATAGCGGCGAACATGGTCGGCGATTGTTGAAAATCTGATCAGCGGGTCAAGCGCGTCGGCTTTTATAGATCAGTCGTCGAATGTTCCATATTAACCACTGGGACCCGCACGTCTTCCACAAAGTTCTACACTATTCACCTCGCGCATACATGCAATCAGATTACACAAGTTGCGGTGAAAGACAGTGGACGGAACATTCGATAACATTCCAGAAATTTCTTTTACATGCAGGCGCGTCCTGCGCTGTGCGATAACATTTGTTAAGTGGCGAAACGTGGTCGCCCGATAAAGATAAGTACACATGTCAATATAGTCTATGTTCCCACGTTAGTGTGCTCAGATACTTTTTGAGGCTAAGATTACAGAGCTCAATCAGCTAATGTTGGCGCTAACTTAACTCAAACATTTTTTTTTTCAAGCAACTAACTAGTACAGTCGACTCCCGTTAATACGAAGTTCACGGGGACTGCAAAAAACTTCGAATTAAATGAACTTCCAATTAAGCACAAAACACAAAAAACAGCACTTTATTTGTGGCGAAATCGAGTATTTTCTCTAAGAAAAATAGTCGGTCATCTTGCTTTGCTTCTTCTTGCCGAATCGCGCTGCTGAAAGCAAGTTCTGCAGGCTGTAGATGTGGCGGAACGCTTCTTCCGCGCTACCTTCAGCGGCAAAGAAGCGCTCCGCAAGAGCAAGGCCCGCAGCTACATCGGCAGCCTTAGGTTGCGGCTCGCCTTCAACGTCATCGTCGCTTTCCTGGGTCGCTTCCTGGGGCCGAATAATCTCTACAATTTCGCTATCCGTCAACGCACCGCACGTTTCGACCGCCTTGTCTACGGCGATGTAATCTTCAAAATTGACGTCCCCGAGAGCATCACCAAAATCAGTGCCGTCAAGCTCGCTTGTTGACACTTCCTCCGCTGAAATTTCAGAGGCATCCTCCGAAGAAGCTGCCACAAAACCGCAAGCCCTGAAGCAGTTTGCGATTGTTTCTTGCTTCACACGATCCCATGCTCGCGCCAACATGTGGATGGCACTAAGCAGGCTCACCTCGTACTTTGTGGAGCTATCCATACACAAAATCATGCGCTCGAGGAGGTGCCGCCTGTACAGGACTTTAACATTCTTGATGATGCCTTGGTCCATTGGCTGCAAAATAGCCGTTGTGTTTGCAGGCAAAAATACGAGGCGTATTGCACTCAAGGCTGGCACATTCACGTGAGCACTGCAGTGATCGACAAGGAACAACACCTTGCGGTTCGAAGCAGCAAACTTGCGGTCCAATTTGCTTATCCAGCTCTTGAAGATTTCGGCCGTCATCAACGCTTTTTTGTTCGCCTCATAGTCCACAGGCAGCGTCTTCATGCCTTTAAAACATCTCGGCTTCGTGGCTTTCCCGATCACAAGTAACCGACACCGTTCCGTGCCAGTAATGCTTGCCGCGATCAGCACCGACACTCTCTCCTTGCTGCGTTTGCCCCCAGCACAGTCGTCGTCCTTGAATGTCAGGGTCTTCTCTGGTAGAAGCCGATAGAAGAGTGCAGTCTCATCTGCATTGAAGATGTCTTCCGGTCTGTATTCGGCGAGATATTCACGCAGCTTTCCGTCCTTCCACGTGGCGCATGTTTCCTGGTTAACGGACGCCTTTTCACCACACACGCTCTTGAAAACTAGGTCATGGCGATCTTTAAAGCGCGTCAGCCATCCATCTGACGAAACGAAGTCATCGATCCCCAACATTGCTGCAAGCGTTCGGGCTTTCATCGCAACGATGTCTTTGCTGAGAGGAAGTTTGTTGCTCCTGGCCTCCCTAATCCAAACCAGCAGAGCCTTCTCCAACTCTGGGTAAGCGCCGGTGCGCATTCGCTTCCGAGAAGTCTTGAACTTGTCGTTCTCAAATTTCCATTATTGTGCGCTTGTTCTTGATGTAGTTAGAGAGCGCGTTCGGTTTGATCCCGTACTTCCGCGCTATGTCTTGTTTGGCGGCACCTCCCTTCTGAACTTCCTTCAAAACTTCGACTTTCGTTGCCAGGTCGAGCGTGCGATAAGAGCCACGGTTTGCCATGGCTATAAACTGCGCGACTAGGTACAGTCAATTCCGAATCACTCGTGGAACAACCTAGCCTACGAGCTTCCCGCACAAAGGCGCTCGACCAACACACACCTCGACATACGCTGCGCACGCTGCAAGACTAATCTCGCACAATCTCGCCACTGCCAGCATGCAGCGCTGCGTGCACCTATGGCACCCGCGTGGCCTCCGCGATCAGCTCCGGCCACGCGCGGCAGCTGCGCGTGGCCTCCGACGGGAGCCGCTTCGCCTCCCGCCGGAGTTGATCGCGGAGGCCACGGCAGCCGTGGCAATGAATAATCGCGCCGCTCCAAGAAGGATGGCGTTGCGGGCGGCTGCGGTGGCGATGCCACCAACGCGGAGCACGGAACTGTTGCAACACTTGAAAAATTGCACATTCTACCAAAGAATGACGGTTACCTCGAGGATCCCGGCTGAAAAGTAACTTCCAATTAAACAATATTACTGGATGAGTACTTCGAATTATCGAGCGGTTTCTTCTATAGGATTACAAGCAAAACTGGTGGGACCAGCACTTCACTTCTAATTAACCGAAAATTCCAATTAAGTGGCTTCGAATTATCGGGAGTCGACTGTAGTTTGAAAATGGCTCAGTGACCCTTGACACATAAATGTCTCATTAAAAAAGAACTTCAGTGGAACCCTGGTTATACGTCCACTGGTTTTGCGACAACCCAGGTACTACGACGCATTAGCGCAGTCCCGGCGAAGTCCCCATAGAAGCAATGCATTAAAAACCCCAGTTATCTGACAGAATTTAACGACTGACCCGCGTTATACGACGACCCTCGTGAAGTGCAGGAAGGAATGGTGGATGAAAGCATGTGGAGTGCTTGACAACACTTGACCGGTTCGCTCCGGCGCAGCTTTCTTTCCTGCCTCGTCTCATCGTTCGTTTCTCTCTCCCCAGCAGCAGCTGCCCGTGACGCTTGCTGTGCTGAAATAGCCGGCTGCAGCCGCTTGATGCCGGCACCATTAAGTGCGTCGAGCAAAGGTACCGGAAGCGGTTAGTGCAAGGTCAGCTGGCGGCTATGGAGCGCAGCGAGTCGGAAAAAAAGATCACTGTGCTCGATGCCATGCATTTTATTGCCAGTTCATGGGACGCAGTGTCGCGAAGCACAATCGCTAACTTGTTCAAGCACTGTGGCTTTAAGTGAGAGACTGCTTCTTCTGCTGGGGACGCAACAACCTCGATGCCGCTCGAGGCCGATGCAGGCTTCGCTGACGACGATTTCGAGGGTTTAAACCTCAGCACAATCTTCGCCAAGTATGTAGGGGCCAACGACAACGTTGCGATCTATGGCAAGGTGTCGCTGGATGACGTCATCGGACAAGGACAACGACGCCGCCACAGATGCCGTGCTGTACCTACGATGTTCGCCGAGGTGCTACGGCACATAGACGGCATCCGGAGCTTCATATGTTCATGTGACGCTGCAGAGGACCTCCTTTTGGACATTGCCCAACTCGAGTGAAAGCTCTTGGTTCAAGGATCAAACAAGGTCCAACAGAAACTTACCGACTTCTTAAAAAGTTCGCGCTGTCTGGCGGGAATCGTGGCAGTGGGCAGTGGAGTGCCGTAAAGGTTCGTTTGAATAAAGCATGATTGGTACCTGTACTGCAGCATTAATTCTTATTGCATTTACTTTGGTAATTTGGGTTTCCAAACTCCGCAGAGTATGTTCATAGTTTACATTGAAATTCCTCGTAAATCCGTCGCGCGAAATAGGTAGTATTTTTAGAGGCATAATTTATGTTCGGATTTTACGACGCTTTTTCTCGGCCCCGAGAAAGTCGTATAATCGGGGTTCCACTGTATATAGGCAAAAAGCACCTGGCAGAACTTACCTAGGGTTGATATCTTTGTAAGTGACGGCTTGCACATTACGAGAAGTGTTGTGCTGCTAATTTCAATGCTGAATGCATCCCACGGTGCCAAGAAAGCGGAACATTTATTCAGCATTATAATGTGTTGAATGTTTGTAAGTTGAATCACAAGGTACAACATGCTCAACCTTGTATTAACGCACCATAACGTCACAGTACCAACAGAGACGCGTAGTGAATTTTGCGACGAATACACCAACCAACTTCCATCTTCATCTTGCGCTAGAAGACGAGGGCACTCACACTTCATAAGTAAACTGTTACTACGCAAAGTGTCTAATGCACCAAGTGCCTGAGAGTGCTGGCTTGCACAAGGGAACTTTGTAGAGGTACTTTGTTCTGCCTTCTTGGGCATTTGTCCACAACCTAATGGGTCTGTGGCCTAATGGACAGAGCATCAAGCATCTGAGCTGGGGGAGCCGGGTTTGAAATGAACCATAAGAAATGTGTTTTCATCTTATGCACAGTGGAATCTCGATAAAGGGAAATCGCTTAAATGGACCTGGTGATTAAATGGAACACCATCCTCATGGTTGGTTGGTTTTATATTTGTGCAATTATATTCAGCTCTGTCTCTCAGTAAATGGAACTCCTGATAAACAGAACCAATTTCCTGGTCCCTTGAGGTTCCGTTTAAAGAGAGTACACTGTGTGTGTGCGTGTGCATATACACAGTAGCCGACCGATTTTCCGGACCTCGCGGGACGGAAAAATAGTTGAAAAATTCGAACAGTCAGAAAAATGAAATTTATGAAGCTTACAGTGGGTTAAGAAAATCCTAATAATGCCCTGCCTTTGAGGGCAAGGCATCACGTGGAGGTGATCAGATTTGCGTAAGAGTGCCATCGTCTCCATATACAGTCAACAAGAGCGTCACTGCGTTGATGATCTCCGTTGGCGGAGACCACCATGGAGATAGAAGAAACGAGCTGTGTTTCTTTGCACCACTTGGCTCTCATGAAGACACAGGAGATGGCGTCGATCACACAAATGCGAAGCGGCACAAACACGCACAAAGATGTCACGGCTCGGAGACACACTGGCTCTTCGGACAGCACATGCAAAATTGCAACCGAAACTTAAAGAAGAAAGAAACAAAAAAAAATGAAAAAAGTGCCGTCCCCTGAGGCGTTTTGGCGGTTAAGAGCGGGCATGGCCTCCGAGATGTGGAAATTGCATGTGCGTCCCAATCTTGAAGGCTATAGAGCAGGCCACTCAAAGCCAAGCCTGGCCAAGCCAGCGTAAAATCCAACATGGTGGTCTCCAAGATCAGGTAGCATGGCTCAGAATGAGCAATTTAGTCTGGAAAATCGAACTTCGGCAGCAAAATTTGCTCGAAAAATTGGCCACGAAAATGCATTATCTCTATGGGAACCCTGATGGTGCATTTACAAAGGCCGGAATATCCAAGAAGGCCGAATTTTTGGAGTCCGAAAAATCCGTTGGCTACTGTATGCATGTGTGTGTGTTCAGGACACCCTGAAGGTCTCATAAGTAGGAGGGACAGCTAAATAAAGCTATCGCTTCTAAAACTAAAATAAGACATATCAACTGACCGTGAGAGCCCTTGGGGTGTGGCCCAGGTGCTTGCAGGCATTGCTGGCGATGGCTGCTGCATCATTATTCCGCAGCTGGGCCAGGTAACAGTCCACCATGCCTGTCGAGAGTAAAAAATGCCACAGAAGTTGGCACAGTCCGTTAGATTCACTTTACACCACACAGAGTCGAATCCCTTCGCTAATTTTAAGACTACTTCTGATCTGACTGAGTGACAACCTTTTATTGTCTCAAAATTGAGATCTCCCTGTGGGAGACGCTGCAGTGGGGGGCCCCTTCACTGATACTTCATCGAATACTAATAATAATTTCTGTAATTAACATTATCAAAATATCAGCAGATGCATTTTGAAGTTTGCTAACAGAGGAAATTCAAGGCAGGCAATACAGTTGAACTTTGTTAAATGAAGCCACATCTGGCATGAAAATGTTTTCTCTGTATCTAATATTCGTTACAAGCATACAAGCTGATATTACCAAAAAAAGAGAATCTGCAAATTTCAGATTCACTTCATTATATCCGATAATTTGTTAGTATAGCTGTGGCCACTCACTGAGGTTCAACTGTACAAGGGGTGAATTTTCTGTCGATTGGAGCATTAATCTCGGAAGGCTTTTCACAGATGTACATGTCATGGGCTTTTTCACAGCCAGATACAAAGTTACGAAAAGAAAGCTTTATAGTGAAGCTAATTTTTTACCTACTTTCCCCGAGTTTGGTGTGGCTGCCTGGCTGCTGTGGGGTCAGTCACTGTCTCAGTAGATATATTTGTGAATATATATACAGAAAGGTTATACTTACGCCAAGTGAAGTACCAGAGAAGTGGCTTCCATTTATGACCTTTGCATGCTGACCAAGTATGTATACCTGTTCTCTGTATAACAGAAAACTACTTTGTACATAAAACCTGAACATACTATGTTGGCTCACAGTCATCTTTAAAGTACACTAATCTGTTAATAGAATGGTTAATTACATTTGACAGAGTCTTTGATTTCCTTTATTCTTTGATTTAGCCATTCAGCATAGTATGTCACCAGAGGTGTGCCCATATTTGACCAATCCTCCATAATGGGTATGTCTCACTGCGACACAAGAGGTACAGAATCCCTAACGGTTACTTGATATGTGCCATGCCTTTCTCTTCCTGCACCTGTCGTCCCCATTCTTTCCCTCAACAAGCATCATGGGTTGCCTTCGGCCTCGAGATGTTGCTGCATAAGATGCCTTACACTGTGCACCCACTTATTTGGAGTTTGCATCATGTCATAGGCTGCAAGCGATGTACAGCATAAACATAGAAGATTCTGAAAACATATTTAGCGCCCGCAAACAAGGACGGAAGGGAGACGACACCACAATGCACTAACTTCAAAACTTGATTTTCAGGAAATACACCTATATAACCCATGCAGGGGCGTAGCCAGGGGGGGGGGAGGGCTTATGGGGCTTCAGCCCCCCCCCCCCCGAAATTTTTTCGTGCTGTCTATGCACCATGCATTTTGTCTAGAATGTCTTTTTCACGCTCAAAAAGACATTTCACCGCGAACATTGCTAACTCAGGCTGGATTTCGCGGCAACGCTCATGCACCGGGAGTCACATAACGCAAAGATCCCCATCCAAGCACAAAGATTCAAGGGTGTTTTGATGGCGAACGGACTTGCTGCGGCATCTCGCGGAGGCCGCGGAATCTACAGAGCGCATGGGTGTCATTTCCGAAATTTACGGGTATAAAGTCTTCATAAACTTTTGATGTAAAAGGTGCATTGACATTTCCAAAGTTGTTCTTTAGATTTTCAATCGCGGAAATTTGTGGGTTTAATGTTCCTATAAATATTGGACGCCAAAGATGCATGGATTTTTCTGAAGTCTTACAACGGACCATACAACGAGACAAGCCAAATCAACACACTATCAGACAAGTTGACAAAGCCAGCAGTGAGGTCCGATTAGATGAAATGTTGTGGTGGTTCATTTGTGCCGTCAACATTTTTTTTCCACCTACGCCAAAGCATCCATGTCAAGACTATAAAGACAGCCAAGGTAACTACGTTCTTATTTATTTTACTACTTCGACTTTTATTCGTGAGGACGCATTGAGCCTCTTCATCTTTTTTTTTTTTGTACTCGCTACTCTACTTGTGGGCTACCAGAGGCAGCCAGAGCGCATGCGTTTTTCTCGTGTTGCTGCGACCATCGTGCGGTGCACTTCGGTGCGCGTTCGCTTTATTCTGGCCGAGTGGATTTTCACCTGGCAGAGTATTGGGCGCTTTCTGGCTATCGCAGACGAGAAAAAGAAACTATCGTCGCTCGCCGCCATCACTGTGGGGACTCGACCAATGGCACCGCGTTCGCTTGAGCGCAACCTCTCGGGAAAGTCGTCTCGCCAGTGTAGGATACCGAGCAGTATGCGTATGGTTCTCGGTAGAACAAGCGTCTCACGTTTTCTTCGATATTCCTTTGATAGCCACATTACGTACCCAAAGTAGGCATTCGATTGTGGCCAACATACTTTGCACTATCTTATTTCGGTGCCCCGCTCCCACAAAAGAAAAAAAGACATTGTTGTGGCGCAGCGAATTGTCGCATGGTGAAAGTTCGATTTTGCTACTTCTTTTGCGGACAGTAATGGGCCAACGGACGCTTCAGCTGCCGGATACTCTTACTATATAGTATTGCGATAGCAATTATATGGACACTCCAGGCCCATTCCTGTTGTCGCCCTCATGTTTCGTATAAAGTCCAAGGGCGATAACACAATGACTGCGCGCCAAATGCTGTATGTGCGAGTGAAAGCGTAGGGAAGGCGGGGGGGGGGGGGGGGGGGGGGGGGGCTGGAATGGTTGAGATGACGATGGTGGATCAGTCCTGGGTGCGCAAAACAGAAAAGCGGGGAGCAAGCACGCCGCCTTCTGTCGCGAGCGATACATCGGGGGCAGTGGATGAATGGGGGCGGGATCTAGGATTCTGTGAATCTCTGATTGCGCAACATATTTATTTGCTTTGTTTGACGCATTATATACAGTGACTTTTTTTTTTAGATAAGTAGATTTATTGGGGCACGACATCGCATCCAAGATGCCGCACTCACGCTGGTTATTATTACAGGCTACAATAACGCTGACGGTATCGTCCATGTGTCTTCGCCCGGATCGACAGCCGCCTGCCGACCTGCTGCTGCCGCCTGCCAATCCGCATCGACGATTGCTGACTCCAGTTCATCACCCGCCAGTTACAGATGAATCCAAGTGGTCCACCTCGCAACCTAGGATTACATCATGTGCGTTCACGGTGGCTGAGGCAGGATATAAAGGACAGCTGGCTGGCTCCCACTTCGGGCACGACATCGCATCCAAGATGTCGCACTCACACAGTTATTATTACAGGTTAGTTACCTGAAAGCTGATCACTGTCTTAGAAGTAGTAATTACTCTTTGTTGGCGGTGTCGTGCTTACCACAGTCTGTTGAAAAATTGAAGTTTTTGATGGCTCTGTTTACTTGCAAATTTCATTCCTTGTCTGCTATTTTACTATTGCTTTCGGGAGATATAGAATCTAATCCTGGCCCTATGACAAAAGGTGAAGCAGATTCACTTGCCCAAGCTATAGATGCTATCCGCTGGCTTGAAGAGGGTCAAGCTTCCCTGATAGCCGATTTGAAGTCTGCCAGGGAGAAGCAAGTGGAAGCTGACAACAAAATTAAAATTTTAAGTGACAAGATTATGTCTTTGGAAAAAGCAATGGAGTTAAATTGCACAGTTAAAGCTGGGACAGATTCTGACGCTGTACACGTGGTGTCTGAGCAGCTGGCAGTTATTAAGGCACGCTGTAACGACTCTTGAGAATAGGCTGCAACGTTTGAATCTGCTTTTCTTCGGTTTGGAAGATAACGCTAGAGAAGACTGGACAAAGTCGGAGCAAAAAATAATTGACTTCTGAGGGGGTAAGCTGGGTATCAAAATAAGTGAACAACAATTTGAGCGAGTGCATCGGTTGGGAAGATATAGCGAGAACAAACGGAGGCCAATCATAGCCAAGCTGACCGTCTTTAAAGGGAAGCTGAAAGGTTTTCCAGAAAAAATGAGTGAACATCTGTACATAATGGTTTTCAACCCTCCGAATTCGAATATCGTATCGAAATTGAGCGAAAGAAAGCGCAAATATATTTTATTTCGACAAAAAGTGCAGTAGCGGACACGCCCAGCTCGCGCGTCTCGTTTCCGCCTGTGATTGGACGGGCGCCTCGTGACGTCAACTCTAGTGACCGACCGCTGCCGCTACACATGAAGCGCAGTGCCAGGTAGTTTGGTGCTGTACTGGAAAATTAAGAGGTAATGGAAAATTGAGAGAGACTGCGTTTTTCTGAGGAGTTCGGCGTTACGCCCTACATGTACGAGCCGATTGCGAAGAGCCGGCCTCTCGAAGAAGCAAACGATGCTGGTGCGAGCAGTGCTTTCGACGCAAACGAAAGCGAAGTCTTGGGATCTCCTCGTGTTGGAAATGCTCTTTGGTGAGTATGTTTTTTGTAAAGCGATCTAGTGATCTCGCCGATCTTTCGCCGATCTAGTGAGCTCGTTTCCGGTCAAACAACTGTAGTGTTGTGTTCCTGCATGCCTCCTCGTGGAACGTAAGCGGGGATGCGATTGTCGGCATTTGTGCGCTGTCCAAAGCTGTCGGCAATCTACAAAGACGGGTTAAATGCTTGAAAAGCTTCCCGGTTAATGCAGTACGTGTAGTGACCTTCATCTGTGCGCCATCCGCACACTACTCGTAACCGAAGTCGTAAAAGCGGCGAATTCCGTCGGCTACGTGAAACGGTCGGTTTCTCGCTGTGCGCGAGAGAAGGGGGGAGCGTAGCGTCCTGGCGTGCGCCGGCTTTCCAGCACATGCAAACTCTACATTGTGGGGTTCTCCTCGGTACTCTTGGGACAAAGGAACGACAACACAGTAGTGCAAACAGTCACAAGGGCATTTATTGCACCTTTCATAGATCAATGCCTGCTAGCTGAGTTGCTATCCACAAAACATGCCGATGGGCGCGCGAGAAATCTAGAAGTCCGACTTACCGCGACCTGATAGCGAGCGAATATGTTCGCCCCATGCTGGATCCCAACGCCCGGTCGTTCGCGCGTACTGTCACGCGAACGGTGTCTAAGGCGGCCACGCGAGACGGTCTCGCAGAAGCATGGGTCGGCGCACGCGCAGCACGGCATGTCCGTCCCGCTTGCTTCCCGAACCCAAAGAGAGAGCGCCTTCTCTTCCGGAGGCCAAGTAGCCCCACCTGTCGGCGGCGTTACCAGCGCAACACTCGCGCCATCTCTCGCACCGCGCCCCAACCACATCGACCGCCGCGGGCATCACGCAGGCCACGCGGCGAAGCCGCACTACAGGAGGCGCGCTATGCGGGAAAAACATCAGGGGACGCGCAAGAGTCGCGCATCCCCACAACATTTGCACTGCGTTATGGTAGCTGTATGCAGGCTGCTTTACAACACACGTGCAAATAGAAAATTCGCGGCGCTTTGTGACGAAACCTGTGTCAAGGGCAGGAGATAAACATGCACCTTCCGTTCAGCGTGCTAACACGAAGGAGCTCGCAGTAAATCAAAATCCAGGTTTGGGCGAGTTCGTGTATTCATAAGGCCTTCCAACACCAGTTATCATCAGTCAGTCCGCACTCGTGTCGTCTTTGTTTTCGTTGCTCCGATCTTTTCGCGCTGCGTTTAGAAAGCCTGCTAGTGGCAAGTAGTCCTCTCTCATTCTCATTCTCTCACTCTCTCATTTCCGCGAAAGCTGGCCTTGACAGCGGTGACGAGCTCCTTGTGTACGCGAACACTGATGGCACTGCGCCGGGCCTTAGACGAGCCGACTTGACTGGCAAACCCAACGCACATTTTAATGATAAATTCTCGTGATAATCGTCGTAACGGAAGTGGTTGGAGCACAGCACTGTTGTTCTTGAGGGCTTGAAATTCTTTCGCTTCACAGCAGCCTCCCACTTCGTTAAAAGATTCTTGTCTTGTGGGAAGCAATGGAAGACAACATCGTCGCGGTCGCTGGTGCTTGTGCAACCGTAGGCTGCACAGAAAGCCGGCATGATCGGCCCACCACTTCAGTTGATGCTGCGCACGTTGACTACCACTCTACATACACGCAGACGCACCAACAGAGGAATGCAGGGTCGATCGAAGCAAATTACGATGGCATGCACGCAGAAACAAGCACGGTCAGGCACGGTCGAGCAGGCTGCGAAGGAACAAAACACTAGAGTTGACGTCACAACACCGCGGTTTCCGCTCTCCGCTCGCATCGTCAGCGTCAGCAGCAGCGCGCGGCATTCAACGGGGGGCGGAGCTACAGTGCAATTTTAACTGATGATTACATCGCTCCTAACTGAAAAAAAAAAATACCGAAATTTTACCTACATGGTTTATAAGGTTTCCACATCCATATATGAGCGTCTTATTGAATTCGACAGACTCTTCAGCTTCCCTTTAAGGACAAAGATCGCATTCTCTCTTCGGCACACAAACTGAAGGGAACGTCATATTCCATTCGCGAAGATTTTTCACCGGAAACTTGACGTGCTAGACAAAAGCTAATTGAATTTGCGAAGACCCAGAATAAAGCTTTCAAGCTTTCAGTGGACAAGCTGCGTATTGAATCAAGAACTTATATCTACGATGGTTCTGCAAGTGCAGTTGTCCCGCTGAATAGATAGCTACGGTTTGGAGCATGCGCATAGAGTCACCAAGTACTAAAGCTAACCCCGACTTCACCCTCGCTATCATTATCGTACGCCAACATACGAAGCATATTATCAAAGCGCGATCTCATCTCTTCCTTCTTGGAAGACAGTAAATCGGACATTATCACTTTCACAGAGACATGCCTGCATTCTGCAATAACAAATAATGAAATCTTTTCATCTTCAAACATGTATGACATATATAGGTTTGACCGCTCTATTAGAAGAGGAGGCGGTGTCTTGATTGGTGTAAAGAAAACCATTACGTCATTTTTGGTCAACACTAATTCTGATCTCGAGATTGTTTGGGTGGCCTGCACGATGTCATCTTCTAGAATACAAATAGGTAATTGTTACCGTGCACCAGATCCTAACAATTCTTTCATTAATGCTCTCCACGACACAATCAACAAAGCCATTGAACTCTTCCCGGCTGATTTAATTTATATTCTTGGGGATTTCAATTATCCACTAATCGATTGGACTAATTTATCATCTCCTTGTCATATATCGCCTGAATTCATCAACTTGTCTTTAGACTTTAATCTCTTTCAAGCTGTCACGAAACCCACACATGGTGCCAATGTTCTAGATTTCATTCTTAGTACAGCACCTGAAACAATAGGTCACATAGAATATTTGGATGGTTTCAGCGACCACCATTTGCTCCAAATAACGATAAACACAACGCCACCGGTTACGGGTAAAACGAGAAAACAAATTCGTGATTACAATAAAGGCAATGATAAAACAATAATCTCAGAATTTGAAACTTTCTTCGAAAACACAATGTGGCCATCATTTTACGATAGATCCGTTGAAGAAAACTGGCTCATGTTTAAAAATACACTGTGCGCATTAGTAGACAAGTATGTTCCACTCGTTAATATAACTAACGATAAGTTGCACCCTTGGTTTACTAAAAAGCTTCAGCGCATGAGGAACAAGAAAATACGCTTGTATAATATCGCTAAGCGAGATCGCACATCAGCAGCGTGGCAGAATTACAAAACGTACCTTAAATCGTACTGCTTGGCTTTAGGTGAAGCTAAAGATAAATATTTTTCTAATGATCTGCCTGAGCTGCTTAAGAACAATCCTGCCAAGTTTTGGAAAATAATAAAGCCTAACAACGAATTAGATGAATTGCCATAACAAAACAGCAGCAATATTTCTATTCCAGTCAGCGAATGTTCGGAGGTCTTTAATTCATTCTTCAGCTCTGTATCTACACAAGAGAGAACACTTCAAATATACCTTTTGTTTCAGAATTAGGCTACCAATACATGGAACCTATTGAAGTCACTTTAGAGGGCCTCTCTACTCTTATAAATAACCTTAAGATGTCTTCTTCGTGTGGCATAGATGGTATAAACTCAAAGATATTAAAGAATACGGTAGAAACATCAAGCAAAATTCTTTTTTACATATCCAGACAATCACTTGCGACAGGCCACCTTCCCGCAGATTGGAAGATGGCCAAAGTTATACTTGTATTTAAAAAAACTCCTCTGAGAATTATCGTCCCATTTCATTGACATGCATTCCCTGCAAGTTGCTTGAACACATTATCGCTTCGCAGATTTACAGACATCTTGAGACTAACAAATTCCTTTTTCATAATCAGCATAGCTTTAGGAAGGGCCTCTCGTGCGATACACAGTTATTTGAATTTACAACAGACCTACACACTAACTTAAATTATAACTTACAAATTGATTGCTTGTTCTTTGATTTTTCGAAGGCATTTGACCGTGTCGGACATCGTCGCCTAATATCAAAAATCTCCGCACTTAAATTAGACTGTCTTACCTTGTCATGGCTCCGAAATTTCCTGTCTAATCGTCAGCAGTTTACTATTGCAAATAACTACTCTTCCTCCGTAACAGACGTTTCTTCTGGTGTACCACAGGGTAGCGTCCTCGGTCCCCTGCTTTTTATAATATTTATTAACGACTTACCTCAAAATTTGTCCTCCACCATCAGAATATTCGCCGACGACTGCATAATTTATCGCCCAATTAAAAACTCAGATGATCATCTCGTTCTTCAGTAGGACCTTCAACAAATCAATAACTGGTGCAATAAATGGCTAATGACTTTAAATACCACAAAATGCAAAGTAATGTCTTTTACCCGGAAGTCGGCAACCTCACAGTATCCCTACCATATGAACAATTACATGGTTACAACAGCTACACAAATATAAGTATCTAGGGGTTCTATTCACATCGAATCTTTCTTGGACAGAGCATATCACGTCCATTTCAGCTAATGCCTCCCAATCGTTGGGGTACTTGCGACGCAACTTAAGAAATGTTCCTTCAAATTTTCGCAAGCTAGCTTACCTATAACTCTCGTTCGTCCCAAGCTCGAGTACGCATCTCCCATTTGGTCCCCTCACCAGAAATACCTAATTGAAACGCTAGAACGGATTCAGAATAGAGCAAGCCGCTTCATCATAAACGATTACAGCTACCAGTCTAGTGTTACACAAATAAAACTTAAGCTTTCATTACAATCCTTGAGCACTCGCCGAGACATTGCCCTTTTATCACTGTTCCACAAATTCCTTCACTCCACTCGAACACCCGCCTGCTTGAAACGACCCTACTCCACGTCACATAGGCTTCATAATCATTTAAGCTATGCCCGCCTTTACGGGTCTACAAAATTATTCCATTACTCTGCTCTTCCTCGTGCTATCAGAATATGGAATTCGCTCCTGGACAGCATAGCAAGCCAGTCCAACTACGATTCATTCCGTGATGCCTTGACTGAATGCATGACTAAAGAAAAGTGAAGTTTTACGTTTGTCACACAATGCTTTCTATACTTGCACTATCTTTTGCAGCTTATTGTCGCATTATTACCGTTATGTCGCTATGTTTACCATTTCGTTGGAATGTCGCATCCGTAACTTTTCTGTCATTGTTTTTAATTATTACTGTTTAACACTCTGATCTTATTAATTACACGACTTCACTGAAAACAATGTGTGATTTATTTCTTGTTACTATATTATGTTTTTTATGTTTCTTCTTTTCCCTAGTGAATACTGAACTAAATAATTCTTTTTTCCTTTCAGTTGTATTTGCCGTTGCAGGTTGTAAACAGATACGGTTTATAGATGTCTTGTATTCTATGTATTTTCTATGTACTGCCCCCCTTACTCAATGCCACACTTTGAGGCCTGTAAGGTATCTTTAAATAAATAAATAAATAAATAAATGAATAAATAAATATTGGAGACTCATACATGTATTTAATTATCTTGTTGCGAGGTTTTGTGTATACGTGCAGTGAACTTTGTTTCCAGTGACACTTTTTTACCTTTTATCAAGCTGTATCTTCCCATTTGTATATTCCATTGCATTTTTGCATTTATAACGTATGAGGGCCAGTCAAATGAAAGTGATCCAACCAGCCCCGTGCAATAATGGTTCGGTTCATTATCTGCGAGACATGCACGTAACACAGGCATCTCTCATTTACAAAAGTGACACGCAGGTTTGAAGATAAATTTTTTAATGCTCTCATAGACTGGGTTGAACATGATTGCGTGACGTAATGAACGCTCTAGAAGTTGAGCAGCGTGGTGCCCTGAGGTTTTTGACAGCTGAAGCAATTTCCCCAAAAGAAATTAGTCACCGTATGGCTGTCGTGTACGTTGAACATTGCATTTCATTGGCCACTGTGAAGCGTTCGAGCAAACGGTTCAAAGAAGGACGTGAAAGTTGCAAAGACGATCCAAGGCAGGGCCAAAGCCATCGTGCAATCACACCTAATAAAACTGCAAAGGTTGATCAGCTGATCAGACAAGAACAGAGGATAAGCATCCATGAACTGGCAGAGCGTGTGAAGATTAATCACGGTTTGGTTCACGCCATAATTCAGGAACATCTCGATTATCGGCTCTTGTGTGCGCAATGGTTGCCCAAGATTTTGAACTACCGCCAGAAGACGGAGAAGGTCAGCGCTGTCTTGACACATCTGATCCGGTATCATAATAAAGGTGATGACTTCCTGTCTCCAATTATGATCGGAGACGAACCATGGTGCCACTTCTACAAGCCCAAAACACGATGGCAAAGCTTACAGTGGAAACATCCGAATTCACCACCCCCAAGAAAGGAAAGGCCGTCATTTCCGCTGGAAAGGTGTTGTTCATATTTGTTTTCGATCGTGAAGGACCATTACTGATAGAATTTGCTAAATATTGAGAGGCTATTAATTCTTTTCGTTATTGTGAAACGCCTGATCGGCTGCGTGTCACAATCAAGGACAAACTACATGGAAAATTGACGAATGGGGTCATGTTGTTCCATGACAATGCCGTCCCCACGTCGCTGATGTATATAATACAAAACTGGCAACGTTCAAATGGGAAATGCTGTAATATCCGCCACACAGCCCAGACCTATCGCCTTGCGACATCCACATTTTGGGGCAACCAAAAAAGACAGCTCAAGGGAACCAGATTCGTGTTGGACGATGACGTGAAAGAGTCGGTTGCAGACTTTTTGAAGCAGCAACCCAAGGAGTTTAAGGAGACGGGAATCACGCGACTCGTTAAACAACGGGACAAATGTCTACATGATCATGGAGACTACTTTTAAATAAAGTACCGCGTTTGTCATATATTCGCACTG